>NC_092858.1:120068744-120133305 GCF_032062135.1 Pyxicephalus adspersus
ACACACACACATATACGTAAGCAGCAAAAGAACGTGTGCGCGCTTGTTACTTTATTGAGAAAAAAAAAAAAAGGAGTTGTGCGATGTCAGGCCCGCAGCATCGTGCTCGTTCACACGCATCTGACAAGGCATCGGAAGCTTTTATATAGGCGCCTATGTAGAGGAGGTTAACTCTTGCCTAACAGGAAAGAAATAAGTGATTATAAAATATGCTTTTTTCTTAGCGCACATAAATGTTTAAAACATTTAAGTCAGGGCATAAATAGGAATTCAGAGTTCATAACAACACAGTAAATCAAGAAAGATTTATCATGAAATCAGGCAGGAATATATCCAGTGCTTCAGGTAGCTTAGTGGGTAGAGCTGCCGCCAGACACAGAAGTAGCTATGGGTTTCGGATCCTGACGCCTGCGAGGCAGGTGAGTATCATGGATTTTGTTACACCTTAAACCAAGTTTTGTTGTGTGCAAGCTGCACTGAAGAGGTCCCCCGAAACACTAACCAGGTGAAATGAGAAGGGCAGAGGGAAGTGTGCAGTCCAGTGGAGAGTTGCTGAAGCTAGTCTGACCTCTGTGCTCTGCATTACTCCTTTACCTCCACTCTGCATTACTTGCTTTACCTTTAAGTCCTACGTCACACCTGCTAATTCTGCTCTCAATTACTGACCCCTGACCTCTGCCTTCTATGTTATATTGGGGATACATGTTAGTTTTGAACACAGTGTATACAGCATGTTTTTGTTACTTAAGACCCCTGAGCATTTTTGTACATTTTTTGTAAAACGAAACCAAATATATATATTTGTACAAGTCAACAATTTGACACATTTAAAGCCTATTAGACATTTCTATTTAGTTATTATTATTAACTTGTATTTATATACCATATTATTTAGTTAGGCTTTGATGTCAGTGTAAAGTCTGTGTAAAAAAAGAGTTTTTTCTATGCAGGGGCCTAATACACGGGAGCTCCTAAATCAATGGGAAAGGAATCTTTGCTTTTTTGTAAAGGTATCTAAGTCTGACTGTGTAGGAAGTGCATCAGGTCTGTGCAATGAGATCACTACTTTTCTCTAGGAACCAAGTGTTTAGAGGACACTGGTAGTAATTTACTAAGAATGTGCTTGGTTAAGAAAGAAAACAAATTATAACGCATTGAACCCCTTTGGTTTTGATGCACCCATAATGAATTAAACCGGCTCAAGCTGAAGGTTGGGCACCCAGATTGGTGGCAAAGAGGGCAGCTGAAGCAACCACAAGTGGCTTTGTGGCAGAGCAACACATGGATAATATTCCCATTATTTTCACAAACCTTAAAAAGAATCTAGACTAGTAGTGATCAGATAGTTCCAATCGGAGCTTTTTTAACCTTGGATCGGAACTTAGAATTTGAGCACTTCTGCTCTTGCTCTACATAATTATAAATACCTCCAGCAGTAATGAAAAGACAAACATAAAAGTATTGCTTACAGTTTTGTAACTGGTATCCTATTTATAACTAAAATATCTGTATATCTGTAAATGTCTGACAAGCAACACTGGTATGACCAGTTTTATGTTAGTTGTGCTGTTTTTAAACATTTAGCAAATTTCATTTATACAATACCCTTAACTTGCTGTTTGTTTGCTTGATGTCATAACAGAAACTACAGAAGCAAAAGCTGTGAGAAGCTTTCAAAGACATTAATGTGATGGACAGATTGATAAAAAAAAATAATATCAAGCATGTTAAGCAATATCAAGTTCTTAATAGGATATTTATTTATGTTCCAGTAAATTTGTGCAATTCTACAGGGCCACTTACTAAATTGGGATGAACCTGCCTCTTCACAAATTAAACAGTGAGTGACTGGATTAGGCATTTTAGGATAAATTGGAGACATATATCAGTATTTTAACTCTAATAATGTACCTGTTAGTTTGTGCAGTTTTTAATTGTGACCCGACAAACTGTTCTTTATTGATCCGGTGGGGTTGTAAAGCATGGTGTGTCATTTACCTGTTCTTTAGTTGGTGTTATAGTTTTTGTGGTGTTTCTAGGCAGAATAATAACCTCCTTAGCAGTAATCCTGAGTGTGGCTTGAGGTTCATTTTCAGTAACAAAAGTCGTAACCCCCAGCAACACTCTGGGGGTGGAATTGCCAGGGAATTTAAAAAGCTTATCTGAAAAGCAGTGCCCGTGACATCCTCCAGCGATGCCCGGCATCTTCTACCTCTGACGATGCCCAGCATCCGTGTCCCCGGCGTGTGAACGTTGGGGACACTAGGCCAGGGGAAGCAGAATCTGGCCAGGCATCTGGGTGCGAGCGAGCGTGTGGCTGTGGGGAGGGACTATGCGGGAAATTTAAAATACTTAGTATTTTTAAATGTACCGTTTTTACCTAAAAAATACCTAATATTCATACTGTCAGGGAGGTAAAAAAAGTAGTATAGGCATAACCCAATTTTAATTCACCTTTCACAGTATGTCTCAATCTTTTTTTTTCTTTTTACCTTGTTCCTGAAGCAAACAGCTTCTAAACCCTGTGATATTATCAAGCTAGTAAAATTATTACATATGAATGCGGCAAGTTTCTTTATGAATGTTTTTTAACCAGGACATTTTTGAATGAGTGACCAGTTAAAAATGAATTACAATACCATGGCGTAGCTCCCAACTTTAGGAGATAGGAAAGAGGGACACATCTCAAAGTATTGATGAAAATACCACTGCCACACCCCAAGATTGCAGACCATGCAAAATGGTTTACCCAGTCAATTTTGTATATTGAGGATGTGCATTTTTTTTAGATAAATAATATATTCTATAAAGATTCACCCCAAAAGAAGGGCAACTGAGGAGGAAATTGGGCAGAGGTACTTGGTACTAAAAGAGTGGTATTTGGTAGGTTAGGGCATGGTAAAGATTTCTGAAAATATAAGTGATTACATTACATATACATGTAGAGAGGCACATGACCTGAATGGTATGTTTAGCAAAGGTACATTCATTGATCAGTAAACTGTATTACAAATCCTCTTTTGTAGGTCTTCTGTAGTGTGTGTAAATGCATTTGACTGCATGTTTACTGTTTGCCTGGAACTGCACTTAAAATGAATTAATAAAGGTGTGAAAATAAATTCTTCACCTCTTGTTGCTGTGTAGTATTTATTTTTAACATACTCTCCTAGCATTTCTATCTGTTTTTACAAAGCAGTTAGAGAAAAGCCTGGAGCCCAAATCATAAAACAAATTAATTCTTGGAAGAAAATATTTTACCAAAAAGTAAAACAGTTTACTTTAGATTTAAAAAAGCTACATAGCACAATTCTTACACCATTTTAGCCCTTACAATCTACTGCTTGTTTTTGTACACCCTGTCATTTCCAGCATATCATTTCACACTTCTATTCAAACGCATCAGACTCAAATGCATCAGATCAGGTTAAATCAGTACTCTGGACAACATCTTCTTTCCATCACTGTGCCGTGGCAAGGCATTAGTTTATATGATGCATTGTGACTGCAGCAAGCCAATTGTAAAGCATCAAGCTGAGAATATCACATCAGGAGCTGTCAGGGCAGAGAACAGAAAGGCAAACATGAACACTGGGTGTCCTGTCTTAGGAGACAATCATATGGCATTTTATGCTGAGGAAAGCCCAAATGATGTTTGGTTGGATTAGAATTATGTAAGGAAGAACAAGCATAGGTGACAGACACAGTGTTTTTGAGTGTTCCACCAGTATTTGTTGAAAATATGTTTGTCTATAATTATACAAGGAATTAGGGATGTCCTATTTTTCTTCCGTTAAATATATATATATATTATTAAATATATCATGATAAACGGATTTGAATTTTGTGGTAGCATTACATTAGTGTTCTACTGTTATGCTGTTATTAATGATAGAACCAACTAGCACATGTGCAGTGTTGGCTAGAAAAACCTTGACTGTGGCAACTTTTTACCACAACTCCCACCCCCACCCCCTTTTTTTACCCCCCATTCAACTAACCTCTTCACCCTCACAGCCCGTAGGCCTTTTATTAACAAATTAAAACAAAATAACCTTATATCAAAATATCAAATATAAAGTAATAATAACAATATAAATGTATAAATAAAACACATAAATAACCAATATCAAACCTACTAAATATATTCAAATATCAACAACATAGCATAAACATAATAATTATAAATTAGGTACCAGCTAAACAATAACAAATACCACAAAAATATTGCTTTCCCAATTTTGTTACTGGTTGCAGGTCCTAGAAGGCCAAGGTCTGACACCTTTTTTGGGATCTGCACCCTTAAAGACAGTTGCTCCCAGCCGCCCATACTCCAAGCTCAGGAACGAATATATCCTTTCCTTGTGCAGAGCTCCCAACAACACTTTACCAGACCATTAACCCAAACCAGGGACTCCAACTAAAATTATTCCCACCAGCACACTCCCCTCCAGGATCTCAACCCCCACAGCGCCACAAGCAGGACACCTCGCACTTGAGCACTCCTCCAAACCTGCAATACCCGCCGAAATCTCTTAATAAAGCCCCAAGAACCTTAAATCAGTGCCCACATCAGTCAAATGCAACCCATCAGACCGCAAGTACAACCCTGTGTCCACCTCCAATTCCCTATGCCTAATCACCAAACCCCCATTCTGGACCACAAACCACCCTACATCCTTATTTACCTTCCTACGGACCTTATTCAAGTGCTCCACTGACCTCGCCCCTCCGCAATGCAACCTGCCCACCAAGTCGGACCACACAACCAGTAAGTGTTTAAAGGTAGTCCTCAATCTCAAAAAATTCTATTTATTATCACTAAATTCCCGCACCGGCCTAGCTCCCAGATCGTTCCCACCCTCATGAATGACCAGAACATCCGTCACCTAGTCCAATCTCACAAAGCGATGAATTTCCGGTATGACCCTGCCTCATTACAAACCCGGTATTCCGAACCACCAAAGCAGACCTGTCGCACGAGGGATGCCCAGCTGCCTTACATCTGGATGAACAGCCGCTCTCCCTGCAAACATAGGAATCACCTACAATCCAGACCAAACTGGGGGAATCACCTGCAACAAAAACAAAATTGAATATCTATCCAAAATAGACAACAACACCCTGAACACGTTGTGTACCAACGAAAACAATATAACCAAAACCAAATAAACCCATGAGCAAACTCGAAAACAGCTGCACCCCCAACATACCGTCAAATCACCAAACTGGACTCAACATTTCAGTCCGCCTACTGCACCACCAGATGAGGGTGAATGTATAACCGAAATCGCTTAGACCCCCACCTCCCAATACACTTAATTATATCCTCACCCAAACCCCACTGTGCTGCTTCTGTGGCCGCACCGATCCAGAAGGAGTGAGAAGAAAACTCAATTTCATTAAAGCCCTCCGGCTTCAAACATTTTTACGAAAAAACGCCAAAAAGTGGTACCATGACAGAACCTGCCCATCTTCGTGAACCAAGAAGGGGGCCCCATCCACTGGCTGCACCCTCAAAAAATCACCCGCAGCCGCCACAGGGCACGCTACTCATCAATCCTTGCCAATTTCACACTAAAACCGCTCCTGAACTGGTCAGTCTTGGACCTGGAAATCCATAAAGTCACTATCCCTGCACCAATCCACTTCCCGAAACTGCAACCCACCCGGGCAATTAGTTGCCAGGCTCACCAATTCCCCTATTCACATGGCACTAAAAAGGGCTACTACAAAGCCTTCCCTAAACAGCAATGCCTCATAACCAGAAGCGCAAACTGCACCCAACCTCCCTAAAACCGACAGCAAAATGGGAAAAGACACTGACCAAGGCTTATCAGCAACCTTCCACCCCTTCTTGTAACCTTTCAGAACCTGCCGTACCAAAAATTCCATGCTAACATACTTTAAACCCAACAACTTCAACAAAAATGCCAAAGCCGCCAATTTCCGGTTAACGACTGACACAGATACCCCTTCTGCAAAATAATGACACAGAAAATATAATAACAAAAAAATCCTGTTAAGCCCCACAAACTGTGAACAAAAGCAAAACCAATCAGCCCAAACAGCGGAATAATCAGCCCAAACAGCGGAATAAGTAGACTGACTCACAGACTGCCGAACCATACCCATTAGGACTCCAATGCGATCCTCCATAGTAAAGCGCCTTTGCCATAACGCTCCACCTACTGCAGTGCACAATCAAACGAAGTGGAGGGCACAGAACATAGCTCCTGGTCAATGACCGCATTAACGGAGCCACCCAAGGGGTAGGACAAGTGGTGTATCAGCCTGAGCTTGTTTGGCTCCTTCTTGGGACCACCCCCCAAAGTAGACACCTCTAATTTCACCACTGGAGGATCCGCAAATGGGCCCCCCAACTCCACCTCCTTTTTCATCTTTGCCGTCACCACCTCCGGCTGATCTAAAGCCGACTTCAAATTCCTTGTCCGGGGAGGGGTAGTCTCCATTGAGCAAGGAATTCAAAAACCCAACTCCAACAGTCTCTCCGCTGCCCTATTCCCGCCGTACACCCTTTGTTCCTCCCCTATGGCATCAAGATAACAGAACAGCGCTGTTAAAGCCAATTGGCAAATGTCTCTGGTATCATCCCATAATGCCTCTGCTCCTCTTCCCCTTTTTTCCATTCACCCAAGCCACAATCCAGGTTGCAGCGCTCCAGCAGCAATAAAGAAAAGATATCCACGTATTGCCCACACCAAATATTTTCCCTCACTTCCTTCTTTAAATGCTCCCACAGGAGGCCCTCAAAGCAGACATATACCTCCCCCCTTGCCGCATCACCGACACTTACCTGGTCACTGACGGACACCTGCTATGGACGCCTCCTGCTGCTCCAGATCCAAGGCCTCCTCCAAATCCAACCCATTGCTCTCCTTTCCCAGCTCAGCACCCCTCTCCAGAACCAGTGGAGCCACCAGCTGGGGCCCTCCCCCCACCAAACTAACTGTCTGACTCCTTGCGCCTATGGCAGGAGCCGCCAACCCGCCCTTGTTCTGCCCCTCTAACCCCAACAAAACAGACCGCAGAATGCCCAAAATGTCATGCAAATCCCTGTGTTAGCCGGCACCATCCCCGTCTACATCATACCCTTGACCATCCCAACCCCCCGTCCTAAGAGCCCCCTGCTCACCACCCCCACCCCATAAGTAACAAAATCACTGGACTCATCAGGACCACAAGGACTGCCAGATCCTGAAGTCACCATGTTGGGCCCCTTTGCCACCTCAGGGCCCCACCGACATCCTCGCCTTCCAGGTCAGCCTCTGACAGCTCGCTCTTCGGACGATCAGCTGTTAATGCAGCATCCACCCAGGCTCCAGGTGCAGAAGCGCACCAAGCGGCAGCAGCCCCAGTTTCTTCTTGCGCACCAAATACTGGCGCCCTTTGGCCTTCGCTCTCCAGATGGGCCGATGTCATGCAGCCGACCGCAGCTCCCCCGGGACCTTCCACACCTCTTGCTCGGGACACCCGGGTCCATGGCCACCTCCCCTGCTCCAGGAAACCCAGGCCTGCCTGCCCATCAACAGACCTCCTAGGGCTCAACAGCCCTGCTTCAGCCCACCCAGGGCCCAGAGCTGGGCACCTGAGGCCCTCTAGGACGGCTTCAGGACCACCAACAGCCGCCATCCAGGTACCAGCATGTCCTGTCACAGGCAATCTTCCGCCTGCAGGCCCGCCCCGGGCAGCACTGGGGCCTGCAGGCCATGCATTAACCCGGCGATAGGCCGAGGGACTAGCTGCCATCCGGATCAAGGGCGCAGGCCCGGCCTGAGCGCCGCCGGAGCCCGCAGGTCTGGCCACAATTTTTTTTGGAGCCCGCAGGCCCAACCCCATATGGCTGGAACCTGCGGGTCTGGACGTCATGTTGCTGGAGCCTGGGGCCTGGCGGCCAGATGTCCTGGCTGCCACCTTGGTGGAGCCCAATACCTCCGCCGCCATTTAACTGGAGGCACGTTTTGCCACGAGGCCGGCCGGCTCCTCCACCATATTGGTAGAGCCCGGATACCCCGCAACAGCACTAACTGAGCCCGGCATCCCTCCAGCCCTAGCTTCTGGGCCCCGTGTCTCCCGAGCTGGACGCCAGGCTCCTGGTGACACCCCCACCAGCCTGCATCTTCCGGGACCATCTTCCACCTGACCTCTGGCTCCACCAGGCTAGGCACCCACTTCTTCCTGCCCTCTCCTGCTGCATATTGTCACGCTCGGAGAGACAGGACCACTAGGGGTCGCTATGGCTTGCACAGGTAAGTGTGACATTACCCCCCCTTTTACGGGGCCTCCTCACTCGCTGGGGTCCAGGTTAAGGGGAAAACAGAAATGAAACCTCTTGGCAAGAAGAGGTGCAGACACATCTGTAGCTGAAACGATCTCTCCTCAGGACCAAAACCTTTCCAGTCGATGAGATGGTGAGATCCAGACGTGAGCTTCAGACGAGAATTTTTAGAAACAAAAATTTGATAGACTTCATATTCCTGAGAAGAATTGGTTGCAGGAGTAGCCAGTGGAGAGGAACAAGAAAAGCGGTTCAGGACTAACGGCTTAAGTAGGGACATATGGAAAGCATTGGGCAACCTGAGCTGCGGAGGAAAGCGAAACTTATAACAAACTGTGTTAACCTTGGCAGAGATAACATGAGGTCTGATGAAATGTGGAGCAAACTTTAGCGAAGGCACCTTGCACCGAATATTCCTGGTGGATAGCCAGACTTTGTCCCCAGGTTGGAAAGAATGCGCCTTGCGGCGATGCCGATCCCCAAACTTCTTGTAGCGGGCGGCCGACTGCTCTAGGTTTTCCATGCGCAGGGGAGAGATGCCTGTGCTTTAGTGAGGAACAGGTAAGTGTGACACATGTCACTTGGAGAGAAGCAGACCGGCCTTCCTTTGCCCTGTCCCTGAGGTAAGCAGGTAAATTACTAATGTTTGTAAAAATGTTTTTGCAAAATGAAGCCACTATTTTGTAAAATTAGGCCTATTTTTTTCTGCAAAATAGACAAAACTTTCCCTGAACGCTCTCTCACTCTGAAAAGTAACTTACTTCCTCCTCCTGACCTTTTTTTTTTTAATTATTAAAAAAATTTATATTTTTTGTTTTATATTGACAAACAAAACAGAATATGCAAAAACACTTATACAAAAAATACTTTTGTACAAAATACAATAAGTCCCCACGCCTTTCTCTCCCCCCTTCGCCCCCTATTTGTGAAAAAAAAAATCTTTAAATAAGATAATTGTTAGTGATAGTATCTAATTAATACAGTATAACATTTAAGGGAAGAAAACTAGTCCTTTCAAACCCATTCTTATATAGTGCAATTTACAAATCGAGAGTGAAACCAAGGTAATATATATTTCTTAGTGATCTGAGTGATTTTAGGGCAGATTGCCAACAGTATCGACACTCGTGCTAAAAAAAAAAAAAAAAAGTGAATTGATATAAAAGGGTTATGGATGTACGTGTGGAATATTGTAAGGTATTACCTCTGTAACATCTTTGATGTTTTATTATTGAAAGTAGTTTTTTTTGTTTGGTATTACTGGTAGTGACATTTTTCTTATTTGTGTGTTTTCTCCCTATTTTATTTCACTTTATAAATCCTCCTGACCTTTTTAACTACTTCTGCCCATCCTAGACCTTCTCCTCCTTACTGCCCCCTCCCCTTTTTATATCTGTTTAAATTGTATCATCATTATTAAAAAAAAAATCAACAGTTTTACACAATATAGACAATATCAGATGAAATATATGATAAATGTATAATTTATTTATATATATATATATATATATATATATTACATTTTTATTAGATGTGTATACTACAATATTGTACATAGATAAATTGCAGCACAATTTGAACATTAAGCTATGCAAATATAAAAATACATACATACCATATCATAGAAATCACATCCAGAAATACATGTTCATAAAATAAGTAATCCAAGTACAGCAGAGCACCAAACACTAGGACCCTTCCCTTATAAATTTACTATATAATGTTTTTAATCAAGGTGGTCAGAAATGGATTTTTATTGCTTGAGTTTACCAAAGCAACTAAATAGGCCCTATAAATTATATTGTTGAAGCATTTATTTTTGGACTAATTATACTAAATGATGTTTATCTTTAAAGCCTTACTTAGCATTAATACTGCTCTAGGCACATATAAATGATGCATCCTTTTTTTCACTTACTACGTTTATGTTTTTATAATTGTAAAAATAATAGATATTTCAGTACTCAGCCAAATGAAGTTGTCCTATGCCTTAAGGGGTTTCTACAATTTCTACTGCAATTTAAGCCACTACATTTATCATGCTCAGTTAACTTTTTTTTAAATATATATATACATATATATATATATATATAACCTAAAAAAATACTGCCATTTCATGTATCCCACAGTACACAAAGTACCACTTTTTTAAATGTTTAAAATAAATATTTGATATTCATGTGCAACCAAAAATAAAATACATTTGATACCAGTAATTCATTCTACCTGTCCTGCATATAAATAGTACTGAATTTTGACTGAATTTTGACACAAGCCTAATATATTAGGGAAGTGGTAATCCCTGTCATTTAATTTTCTTATTGCCAGAGTCCCCTTTCACTTTCTGTTCTAGAAAATGTAGCAGGAATGGTGAGGGTTTTTAGCACGTTAAATACAAAAAACATGGAATACTGAATTCATGTATTGGGCATGTACAGGTAGATGTGTGTAAACTGTTTTGTCTGTGCCCTTGAACATTATGTGTCCTCCCTCCCATACTTGTTGAGATAGGAGTGACCTGATAGGAAGGAAGTTATGGCTGTTATGCCTTGATGGGTCATGAGAAAGAAAGCAGCTAGTAATTTACAAAATATAATCTCATATTAGCAATTTCAAGTTTTTTTTCTAACTATAGTCATGTGATGATTTGATTGGTTAGGATCAGTATATAATTGTTAACTACAGATATCCTAGAATTGAGTGCTGACACTGGCCATTAGGAAAGAGCGAGTTTTTAAAACTCGATCTCGCTGTGAATTCGGCCGTTCACGCTTACGGAGATTTAAGTGTGCGATCCGCGGCACTAGAGGTTAATTAACCTCTAGTGCCAGGGATCACACATCTTCTCAATGAATGCGGCCTAGTCGGTGGCAATCATTGGGAGTATACCCGGGACTAGAGGTTAATTAACAATTAGTACCGGGGATCACACATCTTCTCAATGCGGCCTGAGGTGACTGCATTCATTAAGAATATCCCCGGGACTAGAGGTTAATTACCCTCTAGTGCCCCGGGGATGAGTGTAATAGGTTAATTAACCTCTAGTGCCCTGGGGATCACAAATTTCCTAGACCTCCCGATGGTTTCGCGAAGTCAGTTCCCCGAAATTTCGCGAAACCATCTGAAGTTCGAGAGGAAATTTTGGCGACAATGCCAGAGGGCACATCCTGGGGTAAACCGAGTCGTGTGATCTTGCTAATGGAACTGTTGTTGTTTTGAATCATTCTATGCATTCAATAAAGATAAGTACTAAGTCTTAATTAAGCAGCGCTTGAGTGTTTTGTGTTGTTCTTTAACCCTTACAGACTCTTGTAGTCCAACAAATACTTTGTTACCGAAATGCAACAGTAAAAGAGAGAAAATTTCCATCTTGAACTATCTTTACCAAAACCTTGGTATATGTTGGTTCATGTACCCTTACTTTTCTTAGCTATCCCTTACCTACTGTCACAGGTACAATGGTCACCAATTATAAATAAGATGATAATAATCCCTAGTGAGGAGACATAGGTAATAACCTTTCCTTACTCTAACCAAAATAAGCCAAAATGTTAGCTTTACTTTTTTGAGCTGCATATACCAGTATCAATTTTAATTTTGCATTTCCATAAACTTACCCTTTTCTTTGGTCTTATTCTTTGGCAGACAGCATCCCTTTTGGTAGTGGTCAGGGGTGGTACTTTTCCTGATAAGCATGAGTGTAATATGTTAAGTGTGTGAGATCTTAAAGTTTCAGGGGCAGATCTATTGCTTTTATGACTATACATGGAAGAAGCAAATAAAGATATATGTGAGAATATACTATATGTGAAATATGGACCTCAATAAATTGAGGACTGTACATACATGTATTTCCTTTTGTTTATTGTTGGTTCAATGCCATTACGACTGGTGTTAAGCTTTTGAGTAAAAATTGCTTTCCAGCTCTGGGCTGTTAAAGCTACTTTATAAATCCTGAGATTGCTGGAAATAGTAGGATGCAATAGGAGATCCTGGCCAGGTCATTTAGGATTCATTTAGTAAGGTGCCACAATATTGTGGGGTTTTCCAGGAACATGAGAACTATGCCACTTGATAGAAGTACCACCAAGGAATCTAATCTACCTGTTAGCAGGATTATTTGACTGGGTATCTCCCAATGCTTATTAGGAATTGCATATCAAACAATACTTGACTATTAATCAGTCATGCCAAACTACTACCAATGAAATACCTGAGAATCTAAATATGACTGTGAAATAGTATATTTAATGAAATGGCTTTCCAGTCCTTCTGGAGATAGTGACAGGGTGTAGCATAATAACGAGTGGCATAAGTGCCTGCAATGGGTTTAGCTCATGGATCTGAAGACTGTCTGTATACCACTGAGGTATTGGAGTTCAATTTAGACTGGATCTATGAAGACTACAAATTCACATATTAGGCACAGGAACATGTAAGAGCAAGAAGGACCAAATTGTCATATAGTCCAGCAAGAGCCAGTAACAACTAAGCAATAACAATATCACTTCAGCAGAGGAAGATATGGATACACTGAAAGTGTCAGGAAGCAAGCCAGGCCAAACATGTAATAACAGGATAGCAGGAAGGTCAAGAGTTGCAAAAGCTGTTGAGCATGGGATGTACTGAGTTATAAATAGGATGACATGCACCAAAGTCATGCTGGCTATGCATGATTGTTTATGCCTACATACGCTGAATTTTGGGTGACATGCTGCAAGATATACTGTATGCTCAAGTTGACTGTTGTGGCATAGAGTTTTCCCAAAAAAATGTCAAGCTAGTCAAAAAAAACCAAACATCTTTTACAAATTACATATTGTACAATCCCTATATCAACAGAAAGCTTCTCCATTACAACCTGGAAACCTGTTGTTGGTAATCGTTAACCTTTCTAACAAGTGTGGGTTCACATGTTCAGCCAGAGGTGATCCAAAGAGATGCAATGCTTACAACTAAACTGTGTGCTAGTCACAGACCAACCGTGAGAACCAATTACAGAACATTGCCAAGATGCTTCTCTTAACCATATGTTCCAAGCAGGCAGCTGACTAGCCATATTCCACAGACAACATAAAAGATGAACCATTTGAATAGCCATAAGGCAAAGTGGTCTACCTATGTATCTAAATCAATAAAATATATATTATTTTGTACATACTTTTTTTATATATTAGGAGTCATTGCTTACTTGATTCTTGCCTAGGGAAGAATGATGTATTGTAGCAACTTTATATATGTGGTGTTGGCACACTCACCCTTTCCCTAAATGATTTGTTGAGGTCATAACCCCAGCATATCCCTCAAGGGATATATTGAGAGAATTACATCATTGCATTGGTGTAATGCAATGATGTAACACTCTCAATATATGCCATATGGAAGCCTATCAGCGAAACGCGTCATTGTGAGACTGTTGCGTACATGTTGGAAACAATTTAGCTGTTCTTGTATAGGCTCTATGTTTCAGAAAAATTGAACTGGGATGCGCCTGTTCATGTTGAATGTAACATGCTGTTATGCAGTATATGGAAATTAGACTAATTTCACCCATTATTGTGGGATATTTTGTAACATTGTGTTACTTTTCGCTGACAAACCCAGGCTTTTCTGTCCTTCTTACTATGTATATTATGCATTGTAGGTACTGACCACACATCATTACTGCATGGAAGGGTAAATGTGTGTTTAGTATATTTCCAAACATTTTATTGTCTTTTTTAATCTGCTACTCTGTATTTTGCTTGGGTGCAAGTAATAGGGGTAGTCTATCAACCTTCAATGCTTCCAGTAGTCAAGTTCTTTGTTATCCAAGAGCCACTTAGTATTTTGGGACATGGTGAACCTGTTCTAAGCAGGTTTCAGTATATTATTTATTATAAAGAGGTTGCCAATATTAGTTCCTAATTTGGGAAGTAGCATGTCTGTGTAAATACCTTGGCTATGATATAAACAGCACCATCACTCCACAAGCCCTCCATTTGGACTCTCTATTGAGAAAGAAGGTGGCTGACAGAAAGAGGATTGACCACGCACCAAAGACACTGCATTCTAGTCTTGTTCGAGAATAAATCCCACTATGAATAAGACCTATTTTCATGAATGTCATTAAAGAACGAGGATCCATGTTGCGCATTTTTTCTATCTGCAGTAATAAATTCATTTTTATTGGAATTGGTGGTGCGCTTCTGACCTATTTCTTGGATTGTGACTGCCAGGAAAACTGCATAACCAGTAATGTCATTGCTAATTATTGTTGTCTTCCACTGTATATCCAATATATTTTGGTATAGATAGAGTTGAATTTTGGCCAAATTTCCAGTGCTAATTCTTAATTGGGGTATCGATCCAACTTTTTTTGTTCACCTGTTTGTCCACTTAAACTGTCAGTAAAACCTTACACTTATTCATTAAAAACTAATTTCTACAATATGTGTGTTATTTAGGGTAAACAAATTGCAGTAAAAATAAAAGGCCCAGGAATTCTGCCACTTCATTTT
Source organism: Pyxicephalus adspersus (assembly GCF_032062135.1). Taxonomy (NCBI): domain Eukaryota; kingdom Metazoa; phylum Chordata; class Amphibia; order Anura; family Pyxicephalidae; genus Pyxicephalus; species Pyxicephalus adspersus. The sequence continues at coordinate 120,083,541 of NC_092858.1, forward strand.
GCTACTTTATTTCTGGTGGCGATTCTCTGTAGACCAATCTAGCCTCTGCAACATTGCCACCTAAGCCAACATTGCCCTATGCATGGCCCCTTTTTCGCTCTAGCTACCTTTGATCCCTGTAGCTCCATGGTGCTCACATCACAGGCTGTGGTTGGACCAAGCACATTGATTCTTAGCACAGAAAATTTGGCAAAAAATAAATTCTATCTATACCAAAATATAGTGGATATACAGTGGAAGACAACAATAATTAGAAATTACATTACTGGGACATGTATTGCACTGTGGCCTTAGCTATCCACGGACTTGGTAGACTGCAGTGCAGAGATGAGTAATATTGATTACGTGAGCTGAATTCAAACAATAAAAGATATATTTTTGCTTTTTGGATTCCTGCAATTTACTGATAGGTTGGTCTGTGCTACAAATCTATAGGCCCAGAGCCATTAAGAGAGCTTTAATGTGTATATACAACCAAAACATTTTTTATGCAGTTTCGTGTAGACTGGGAAAGTGGTAAAACGTCTGCAAAGGTAATATTGCTGTTTGTGTCTCTGCGTGTAAGTTTTACTTCCTCTGTTGTGCTTCTAAACATTGTAACCAATTAATGAACGGAAATAAAATCTTTTAGGGTTAACTATTTTTTTCCTATATCCAAAACTAAAAAAAAAAAAAAACTAGGGTTGGGGGGTAGGGAGGGCAGCATCATTGTTTTTGTTTTGATTTAATTTTTCTCCATTTATTAGCTACATTATAAAGTAATGCACTTTCTGTCTGTGTTTTCCTTCATTGCTTCTTTTTGCTATAGAGAATCTGCTGTGCAGTACATAACTGTTAGTCTGAAATATTGACATTTATAAAGACATAGGTTATTAACAACAACATTATTTGTTTTTAGCTGTTATTTGTATTAAAGCTGCATGAAACCACATCCTTCCATTTTGCCATTACTGTTTTTCTCTCTGTAATTACCATCAAGAGTGGTAGAAAAGACTGACACATTGATTAAATGAATTAAATATGTCTCCTTATGGCCTATTAACTTGAATGGCTCTGTAAATGTTCTGTTTTGCCCATTAAGAGTGATGATCATATTCCTGAATATATGGTAAAGTACTTCTGACTGAAAACATGTGTTTTAAGCTTGGAACATTACAAAAAAAGTTAAAATTGTATTGTAAATCAAATACTGAAAAAGCTGAATGTTTAAAATAATTTTCAGAATGAAGATAAAATAAAAATTATAGTAAGATATAAAGGGTTTAAATGCATTTTGCACCTGCATATTACATTTTCCTAGATGCACAAGTATTCACCAAGATATCATTTTACACTGTGGACCTGATTTATTATAGCTCCTCAAGACTAGAGAAAATGGAATAACAAAAAAAAGGTAGATATCTCAAAAATTATTTTCTACTTAAGAGGACTTCTGGAGTAATGGAAAGTCAAAGATAATTGCAGATCAGATAAATAGTTTGGGGAGAACGGTGTAGTGTGGCCTAGTACAGGTAGTCCCTGAATTAAGGACATCCAACATATGGATGACCCCTAGATACGAACGGGGCATGCCTGCTCGCTCCTGTGCAGGATGGAGGCTGGATGAGGGGAGGGGGGGTTTGCATGACTTGCAGAAGTAATCTTTTGCTAAACACAGCTGAGGTTCTGGGTGATCTTAGGGGGTGAGTCACTTTTAACTCTTTAATGACCAAAACAAACTCTGCAGTTGTTTCTTTTTGCATATCACAGCACAGCTTGCTTCTGAAGTTAATGAATGTCTAGGCTCCATAAAGTTTTTTTGCTTTGTTTTTTTGCATTTTTGTTTGTGATTAACTCACAGTGATAAATTTTTACAGTAACTCACACCACACTGCCTAATATTATGTTAAGACAAAAAACTGTCCTAATTGCATTTATAAAAATAATGTACCTGTTCCGACTTTCATACAAGTTCAACTTAGCAGCAAACCTAAAGTTCCTATCTCGTATGTAACCCACAGACTACCTGTATACTCTTCTCCAGGCATGGTAATGTTGGGGTTTCTCAACCATTCTGGACATTAAAAAACCACCTGCTCTTTTTACAACAGTATATTCACTTAATTTAAGAACAAAAACATCTGTATATTACTTTATCTTACATAATGAGGTTATTGCCAAAAATGTAGAAAAAATAGGTTTACCCATTCAAAACCTCTAGTGCTCTCTGATTTGCTGAGGAAAGCTTTCCTCAGCCAATCAGGGAGCACTAGAGGTTTTGAATGGGGATATTTGTCCCCATTTACCCTCTTTTGAGAGTTCTTCTGCAGTTCCACTGCGATCCCTGGGCACTAGAGGTTAATTAACCTCTAGTGCCCAGGGCTCTTCTAAATGAATGCGGCCGTGGCTGCATTTATTGAGAACAGCGTGCGATTCCCAGCACTAGTCCCCGGCACAAACAGGAGGATTCACAGGGAATCCTGTGAATCCCCTGTGAATCCTCCTGTTATTATTTACTCAATCTTCCGATAGTTTAGCAAAAATTTGGTTCACCAAACCATCGGACGTTCAAGGAAATTTTTCACGAGAGTACCAGAGGCATTCTTATTTATCCCTAATCTTGTCTTTCCAGGGTTAGGCTGGGAGGTCCAATAAATTTCTGAAGTTACACATAAAGTGTCAACCAATAGTCATCTTACAGATCACACCCAGTAACAAATTCAAGAGCCCCAATGATACCTAATGGGAATTAACTGTAGAGGACTTGGAGCTGGGAGAATGGTTGCCAGCCAGAGCCAGTAGCCAGAAGCCAGCAAGAAAAGGAAGCCAGCTAGAGCCGTTAGCAAGACAGTTCCTACGGAATCAAGGTTCTGGGGTACCCATTAACATCCTAACAGGTAGCTAAAGGAAATTCCTGAAAGCATTCTTACGTTGTCTTATATGTGTCTATATTATTATTGCATTGTTTTGCTATTTTGTAATTGCTGTATTATGTACTACAGGGGTTTACCTACTGACGACCTTATTTTCATTGACTGTATATTTTGATGATTGAAGCTCCCATATCTTTATCCCATATCTTTATCTCTCCAATTCCACAATGTCCTTTTTGTGAACTGGTGCCCAAAACTGGATGGCATATTTCAAATTAGGTCTGACCAATGGTTTGTACAAGGGCAGGATAATGTCTGTATGAAGAAGTAACATGAGGTAGTATTAACTTGTTCCTTGATCAAGTCCAGAGAGTAGTAGTAGTACATCATTTGCCAAAGAAGCAGAAAGGAAGCATGGCATGGAAACTTTAGGATTGTACCTCTTTCATCACTCCACCGACCTAGCATTCAAGGGTTAAACATTGTAGTTTAGTAGTCAGCAAAGAAAATTATAGTAGCAGCAGCAACAACAACATAATTAATGTTATCCTGTATTGCAGCATATGGAGTATTGAACTACAAACCTTATTTTTTTGTTCCAAGTACATTTTGTTTGGAGTCTCGGTTAGATTTCTCTTTCTTCACCCAGAAGAGTCTGCTTGCTGCACAGTAAAAGTTAGGGAGAGTTGTGACTTATGACACCACAATTCTAAACTTTTCCTCTGTGCGTCTGAAGTATGCTTGACAGCAGCTCTGCATTATTGGAGACTTAACTGTAGTTCAGAGCCTGAAACCTTTCCAACCCCCTAAGGATACAGAACTGAATTGGTGTTATCTTCACATTTACACAAACTTTCTATGTTTAATTTGCCTTAATAACCTCTCTAATGTGGGTTCTCTAAAACCCCTAGGTCCCATACTGACAGTGTTCTGTAAAAAATGCAATATATCCTATTCTATAGTCCTTGCTTTGTGAGGTAATAGTGGTTTTGAGCATTACAACTAACTATTCTCCTCTCAAGGTTTTACCAACCTTTACTTCTAAGAAATGAATCTCTTTAAATTAATCTCTTATAAATGCATGTTACATTTTAGGGATCCTTACATAGCTTTACTACCTCCTACGTTACATCTTGCTTCTGTGTTTACCTCATCATTAAGGTATTCTGTTTTTCAATATAATAATGTTGCAACTTCAAATTTAACATTCTTTGTTTAAAGGTTTTAAATAAAACCAGACATATAAATAAAACAATAAACAAGAAAGTATTATAATATATTACAAATATTACCGGGGGGAGGGGGAATTAGAGGAAGGAGAGGCAAGGTAGAGGGTAAAGGCTATGACTGCCAAGTCCTGAAATTACATATAAAGTAATAGTTCGTAGATGAATACAAACTTAAATTCTTACTGCAACTGACAAACATATATAATTACAATAAAAGGCATCAAAAGCAGCTTGCTCTTGAGAAGCAAGAGTATTATATGTATTTAATTAGAAAACCCAAAGGCATCAATTCAATAGGACCAGTAAGGCATTATAACACTGATTCCATAAATTTGAACAGATTTCCTTGCAGAACTCATCAATTTGTTTAAATTTCCATTTGCAAAAATATCAGGAGAAACAAGTATTCTTCATGCTAAGTCAGTAGAGTCATTAGCATAAGTAATTGCAAAATTATTCCTTTGGGCTTAACACCCCTGGGCTGTACTGGCTGTCCAGAGTTGTTAATATAGCTATAAAGAGAAAGAAAAGATGAATCTTATGGTTCTGCTGAGTGATTTCTGAGCATTAAGATGGAAAACTTGTAATTTTTTCAGAGTCTGCCGGACATATTAAATAATATTGAAATCTTCATAGACAGTTTTTTGACAGCAAGACATGGTTAGGCTGTCAAACTTACAAAAAAAAAAAATGATGGTAATTTTTAAAAACCTACTTCTTGAGCAAAATATAGGGCACCGATATGCACAGGGATATAATGAAAAAAAGGAATTAGGATTTACCAGCGTAGAATTATTGATGGGGACATCAACATAAATGGTGAGCAATTAAAACTTTAAATGAGCCAGTAACTGAATGTTTTATTTAAGTTTCAACCAATCATAGTTTGAAAAAGTCTTATGCAAGAGGTTAGGAAAATGAGTATAAGACAAATGTATATTTAATAGATTAGCTATTTTGACTTATATAGAGTAGGAATGAACGAGAATGCCTCTGACATTCTCGCGAAAATTTCCTGGACCGATTTCGGTTAACCGATTTCGCGGACCCATCAGAAGGTCGAGGAAATCATTACAGGAGGAGTACCGCGGCTGCAGGCCTCCTGTGCACAATCCCCGGGCACTAGAGGTTAAATGAGGGCAAGGGGAGTTTACACAGGAAATTCTCGCTTACATGTTCGGTAAGCGAGAACAGCCCAGTTCGCCGCAAGCTCGCTCGCTCGCTCATCCCTAATATAGAGGTTTCAATACAATTTACAACTATAACCTCTTAACTACTGTAATCTTTTTTTTCATGTCCTTTGGGAGCCCATAGGTCCAGACCAGTATGGACAATGAGCTGTTGACATTCAGTTTGACAATTTCTATCCTGTACTATGTACAAGGAATAAAATAGCAATGAGTGAATCTGTTTTATATTCTTTATTAAATGCTTTTAATGCAATGAACTGTTCATCATAAAATCATTATTATTAACACTGTACTCAACCCCTAGGTGGAAGTAGCCATTGTCCAAAATGTGTAAGGCTGGACCCTCAGCTGTGTAAATAGATCTTGTGTACATTTAACATAGACTGACACTTGGGGCTTTGCGCTTGCTACTCTCTGTTTTTCCAGGCCTCAGACTCTGGTTGTATATAAATCTTTGGTTTGTGAACCAGCATTCTGCCCAGAACTGATCTAAACCTCACCAGCACCTCTGCAATATCCAGATTCCAGATGATCCACTGCATCTGCACTCACTGCTGTTGGATCTTTGGAGATATAATACATGAGATAATGTGCATGTTTGCAGAGATGAACAGCATATTTTTTTGACATACACTTTTAAGATAACTGCGTTTTTAGACACTGAGCTATTATACTTTGTGTCCTCTACCTTAAGCTGAACTAACCCTTTTTGGTCCCTACTTCCCCAGATGCAATATTTACCTTATTGTCACAAGGCTGTTTTGCATGTGTTTAGCCAGAATTGTGCTGGATGTACACCAAGAGTGGAACCAAAGTGATTGGGTGAGGTTTTTTCTACTAAAGGGATGGCGTACAGGAAAACTGCACTGTGTCGCAAAGTGCCATTATCCTTTAAGTTTAGATATTCTTTGCTAATCACATCAATGTCTGTATGCATCAAGAATGATCCTTGCTGCCCCACTTGTTCTAAATTCTTATCAGAGAGCATGTAGTCTCTTTACTGTTGCACTGTATATAAACCTAAAGCAGGGCCTGCTTGTTTTCAGCGACTTGAATATAGTGCAGCGCGGAAATGATTTGGGTTCATGCAATTAATATGTTCAATCAGACAAATATGAAGCCTGAAACTGGTTCTTCAGTTTCAGGCCAGATGCATAGCAGCAAAATATACTTGTAAACAATGCAGTTTACATTGTCCCAGATCTGTGAAGGATAACAGAGTTAAAAACTGCAAACTTCCTAGTTATCTAAGAATATCATCAAAATACTAAATTAATAAATAGTATTTAACTAATTAATAATACTTTCAAAAGGTACAATTATCCCTATGTGATTATATTTCTTGACCTTTGCTTCTAATAGCATTGACAAGTGACTTTGAAAGCGATTTGGCTGATTGACTTGAAAAGTTACCCATTTTGACCAAAATTATGTATTTGAAAGTACAAGACATAGTAACTTTCAATACAGATGGCAGCTGACATAAAATGTCACACAACATTTCTTTCATGTGAGCAGATGAATGAATGCAGAGCGAATGTTTCTGTGCAGCTGGTAATATTGTCTACTAAAAATATTCTAACTAATCACAGCCTTTAGCAAAAACCCAAAGTTCAGCTTCAGCATATATTGCATTCTGAATAGACTGACATACTAAGTTGCAGCAACCCCTTATAAAAATAACTAATTATCATATTCACAAACCTCTGAAAAAAAACATACTCTCTGAAAAAAAAAAAAAAATTAGCACAGCTGCTATAAAGGCAAATCAAAAATGTTTAGTCCAAAATAAGGTTTACCAAAGTCTTGTGTTGTGGATTAAAGAGACAGATGACAAAATTATATTTATGTGTGCAACCTCATCAGTTTCTAAAGAAAACAAATAAGTGAAACTTAGGGCAAAAATAATATATAAACAAACAGTAATACCCCCACAAAGTAACAGTACTTTGGAACATTCACTCACCAACCACGAAAATATAAATTTTAAAAAGCTTAAAAACTCAAAGGATTCAAAAAGTAAATAATGTTTGAGATGAAGATGAAAAAATTAAGCAATATGGGTTTGTTAATATATCAAAGTTTGGAGAAATTGAGTCGATTCTGACCTGAGTTTCTCTCAATTTTTACTAGTTCATGTTTAAATTTAGCATTGCTATACCTGTAATTGACAGATCAAAAAATCTGTATCCCAGCTCCGAATAGGACTCCAATGTTTTACCTGGTTCAACTGGAATTGTGCTAACTTGAAATTCTTTAAATGCTTTGGGTAGGGATGAGCAAGCCAGATTTGTAAGTTCGATCTAGTAGCGATTCGGGCCTTTCTCAATTACTGAAAATTTAGGCGAGAGCGGCCTTGTGATTCGCCATGAGGTCGTGTTCTTACCGAACAAACGAGGGAAAAAACAGGGGGCGGGAACGGCATCTATTTCGGATGGGAGTGGCGCGGCTGAGAACGAATCATTTGCTCCCAGGATGCACAGCAAGGCCCAGCAGCCCAATCAGGAGAGATCTGAGCACAGGCATATATACAGGGAATGAGGGAGGGGTTGTTTAAATTTAGCATTGCTATACCTGTAATTGACAGATCAAAAAATCTGTATCCCAGCTCCGAATAGGACTCCAATGTTTTACCTGGTTCAACTGAAATTGTGCTAACTTGAAATTCCTTAAATGCTTTGGGTAGGGATGAGCAAGCGAGATTTGTAAGCGAGAACGGCCTTGTGATTCGCCATGAGGTCGTGTTCTTACCGAACAAACGAGGGAAAAAACAGGGGGCAGGAACGGCGTCTATTTCGGACGGGAATGGCGCGGCTGAGAGCGAATCATTTGCTCCCAGGATGCACAGCAAGGCCCAGCAGCCCAATCAGGGGAGATCTGAGCACAGACAAATATACAGGGAATGAGGGAGGGGTTATTCACTCCATCTTGTGTTCTGGGTGAAGGATAGAAGCAGGGAGGGACGTGGATTGTGACAGGGACAGGTTAGGAGCCTTCTGTATATCTGTATTTATACAGATGATGCAGTTTTTTATGCTACCAGGTCCTATTTAGCAAAGGAGACTGTTTGCTGCAGAAAAATTTCTATCCTACTTTAAAAAAACTATAGATATCTCAGTCTGATACTTCTTGCTATTTACCAAAAAAAAGCCAGTTTGGTACAGAAAAATTTCTGTCCTACTCTAAAAAAATACAGATATTTCAGTCTTTGATACCTCTTGCTATTTACCAAAAAAGCCAGTTTTCTGAAGAAAAAACTTCTGTCCTACTCTAAAAAAAAAAAAAAGATATTTCAGTCTGATACCTCTTGCTATTTACCAAAAAAAAGCCAGTTTCCTAAAGAAAAATTTCTGTATTACTCTAAAAAATACAGAGATTTCAGTGTGATACCTCGTGTTATTTACCAAAAAAAAGCCAGTTTGCGACAGAAAAATGTCTGTCCTACTCTAAAAACATATAGATATTTTAGCCTGATACCTCTTTCTATTTACCAAAAATAGCAACTTTGCTGAAGAAAAAATTTCTGTCCTACTCCAAAAAAATAAAGATATTTCAGTCTGATACCTCTTGCTATTTACCCAAAAAATCCAGTTTGCTGAAGAAAAAACTTCTCTCGTACTCTAAAAAAAAATACAGACATTTCAGTCTGATATCTTTTGCTATTTATCAAAAAAAGCCAACTTGCTAAAGAAAAATTTCTGTCCTACTCTAAAAAATACAAGTAATTCAGAATGATACCTTTTGCTATTTACCAGAAAAAGCCAGTTTGCTAAAAAAAAGTTCAGTCCTACTCTAAAAAAATACAGATAATCAGTCTGATACATCTTGCTATTTACCAAATAAAAGCCAGTTTGCTGCAGGAAAATTTCCAACCTACTCTAAAAAAACTACAGATATTTTAGACTTTGGATTCCTCTTGCTATTTAACAAAAAAGTCAGTTTGGTACAGAAAAATTTCTGTTCTACTCTAAAAAAATACAGATATTTTAGTTGGATACCTCTTGCTATTTACCAAAGAAGACCGTTTGGTACAGTGAAATTGCTGTCCTACTCTAAAAAAATACAGATATTTTAGTGTTTGATACCTGTTCCTTTTTACCAAAGAAGACTGTATGGTACAAATAAATTTCTGACGATGTACTTCACCCAGCTCTAAATGCTACTTTATGGGTGGCATTCCTAACACATGTCATCCAGGTCATGATGCCAGCTAGCAATGCGGTCCCCTGCTGTTTTGACAGCAGAGACTGCTGCTAGTGGGTTGAGTTCACACGCAGCGCCACCCTTTATCAATGTCCTAATGTAAATGCTGCCTTCTGTGCATTGTCCATCATGCAAATCTCCTATTTGCCTGCTGTCACTTTGCCATTTTCTGGAAAACCACAAGGCCTTTTGGAACCTTTGTATTTTTTTGGCCTATTGACTTTATTGGAATTTGCGAAATCGGATCGCCGAAATTCCGCTGACCCATCGAAAGTTTGAGAAAATTTTCGTGGGACTGTCAGAGGCCTCCTCTCTCATCCCTAGCTTTGGGCACCTCTAGATCTTTGCAGTCTGAACTCCAAAAAAAATGGAATTAGAAGAGTTCAAAGTAACAGATAATAGATCAGCTTTCTGGTGGCAATCAAGATTGTGGCAAGAAAGTGAAATTCTGAAAATGTGGCTATCCGTGAGTGACTGAAGTTGTCAGTCTTTACATTTTGAGGAAACAACATTTCTTTTCGTCAGGCTCTAAGAAACAGAATCTCAGTTTGATCTACTTATATAGAGTCTTTCACTTAGCTCATACCATCAATTCATCATTAACCCTTTGTGTGTTCTGAACTGTAACAGTATAAATGGTTTCACATGCATAAAATTGTATTGTTCTGTAAATTTTACTTCACATTTCTACCATATATTTCAAAATGCCTTGGAATGAATCTTGGTTTATACTCGGGTGAAACCTAGTAGCATTTCCTAGAACTGCATTTGTCTCTGGTTTGACAGAACTGTGTCTTTTTTCTGCAGTAAAAAAGGTCTGTCTGTGCAGGGTAGATATAACAGGAGGCTTCCCATTCATTATTTACTTTAAAGACAGAAGGGGAGAGGTCACACGTTAAAATGTTAAAAAAAAGGTTAAGAAATAAAAAAACCTTTTTATCTTATATAGAAAAAGTTATCTAACCTTTTATATAAAACAAAAATGTGATGATAAGTCTACTTTAAGAGCAAGGGAGCCGTCATAACCAAAGCATGCTGGTACATTTACCACCCATAAACAATATGGGAATCAGGGCAATTTAAATTTGTAGTTCTAAATTACTTTCAGATGAAATACCAAGAATTTTGTACTTTTACAAGGTAAGGCAAGGTGCTCAATTTACATATTCTATCCCAGCACAGATTGCAAAACTGAATAGGAGCGAGGGTACCTCTCGTTTTTTAGGTTAGAATTATTTCATTTCTATTAATATTCACACATTTTTTTCAGTCTAATTCAGCCTCATTGCAGGTATAGGCAAAGCTAGGAAGGTTGATTTTAGCCACTGCTTTCAGTCTTCTACTGAAAAATGTTTTTCCCACCTTTCCCACCCAAAGGAAAATCTTCCACAAAGCCTAGGATTTTTTGCAGCTTACCCATTTACAATGACAAGGAGGCATACAACAAAAGGGGATGCAGGTCCTTCTATACTGAGGAGTTAGTTTTGAGTAAACTAATCTTTGGAGCCAACATTTCTACTCTACTATTTAATGTACAGCGCTGCGTAATATGTTGGCGCTATATAAATCCTGTTTAATAATAATAATAATAATACTATAGTTGATGATGGTATTTGTGAAATAGACGCCCTTCCATCTTGCTTCAAAACTGACCTCCAAGCAAACAGCTAAATATATAGATGAAGTGCATATGAGGGAGTTGTTTTACTTGGCTATCTAATAAATATTATTATTATATATTATCATTATTATATATGCCTATATAATATTAGGCAGCTATAGGTACTACTAACAATCTTGTATGTCAGCAACCTGTGACTGGACAATAAAGAAGAAACAGAAAACTGATAGGCACCCCTCTCTGGCACCATGATTTTCTCTTTCTTAGCACATGAGTATGGTTCTGATTTGTGGATAAACTTGATGACTTTTTTATTTTTTTTAACATTTTTTTAGATTAGTAACAACTCTGTATTGCCTTTATCACTAGTGTCCCAATATAGTTGAATTGTTACTAACAATCCCTGTGTTTGTGCCTCTCTTCTAAGCAAGATTGATTAAAACAACTCTTGATGTTCCTCTTTATTTATCATTATAAAGGCAACATTTTAAATTATTAAGCCATTTTTTCTACTTGAAATTCCTTTAGATATCAGAAATAAGAATGCACTTCACAGTCTGCTTTTAGGTTAATCTGATGTTGTATCTTGTTAGCATCTTCACTAAAAGCATATTTCATAAACATTTCTGTGCAGACAGATTAAATTCTGGGTGGCAGCATGTGATTTCCCATAACTAGTAAAAGCAACCATCAGTTTTTCTACAGTATTATCTGTTTGGTAATAAAATAAACAAAGTGATTTTTGATAGAATATTATATAGAAATTTCAGTTGTAGAAAAAAAAAAAATAGCAAGGGAGTCATTTGAAGCCCAGACATTATTTGAGAATGGTATTAAACATGTAGAATACGCATTTAGGAACCTTACAGAAAATGCTTAGTGCCACAGGTAAATAACATATCCATAATTAAATTATTGTTTCTACCTTGCTTATTATTTTTTTTTGTAAAATTTATTGAAAAGTACAACAGCATCCCCCCTCCCAAAAAAAAATACAATTATACAGTAGAACATTTTTATTATCAATATGAGCAGGGTAAAGGTGGGTTCATCCAAATAAGTATTGACTGGATAAGGCAAAGAGTCATGGCTCTCCTCCAATGATATCTTGGCAAAGGAAAGCTGCAGATATTAGGTATGCTTAACAAAGATTTTTCTATTCAGAAAGACAGTCATAATTCTATTGTTAATCTGAATGCTAAGAAGACAAGTGAGAGGTATAAATCTCCGGTCCAGCTTTATATGCTTTTACATTTGACTTTCTAAATAAAATGTGCCAGTTGCTTAGTTTCTGTTATTTGATCATGATTGACAAGAATGCAAACCTATAGCTTTAATTAAAATCTTTTAGCATGTGCAAGAGATTACTTTGAGAAAAGTCAAATGTGTAATTTTTTTAAAAAACTGGAGCTAATGACACATTGCATATTGCCTTGTTTCTTACAGCCCCTAGTCAGGAGTTTTATTTCCAACCAACATTCATTGTTGGTGAACAGCAGCTCTATTTAGTTTCTGATTGTAAACATGAGGGACCGTGCTATCAAATCTCACAAAACAAGTAGTGTATTATCATATTGCTGTGACCAATTATTTGTATGTTAGGCCTAACAATGAACTTTACATATTTGCTAACTTTTGGCTATTAAATATATATGTATATACTGATATATAAACCAAGATACTTATTTCAACTTGAAAATACAAAAAAGATTGGATTCAAATGTAAATATAGGGCACAAAATGTGGTCATCACTGTTAACATTCAAAACAATTGTTAAGAAAAACGCCAAAACTATTATTGTAAACAAATAAATATGTGGTGTGTTATTTTTATAACATTCATTTAAGAAAGGAAATAAAATTAAAGTACATGGGCTCAGTCTGTTTACCCCCACCCCTTTATATTCAAGATGAAAGTATTCTGTATGATGGGTTACTTAATCTGAAATGTGCATTGTGAATTATTGGCTACCAGTAGTTGGCACTATGTTCTCATGTAAAGTGCATAACAAAACCATGTCTCCAATGCAGGAATTTGTTACACATTATGACAGTGCCATCTACTAGTGTGATCTGAGTATAAACCAAAAACATTATTGAATGAGAGGAAGGTGTTTTATAGGCCTAACACACTTACTGTTCCAGGGTAAAATGCTCTTTCTTCTTAGATACAGTACAGTACCAGAAAGTGTGTTACTGGCCGGGTAGTTTGGTGAGAATAATAAGAATAAATGCAGCAATCATTCAGGACTGGTAAGCAACAATATATAAAAAATAAACCTAAAGTTTTGAAAGTTACATTTGAAAAAGGCTAACATATGATAGGTCCCATGTTGCAAGAGGCTGTTAAAGAGGGCCTACATGGAACGAGAGAATATCAAGGCTCATGGCATGTTTTTATGTTTTAAAAATGCAATGTACAATGTAAACATGTATAATAATACACCGCTCCATCTATGCACAGAGATAAACTCCAAACACATGTAATAAATCCACTTCCTCATTTAGGTACCCATGTGGCCTTTTGCTGCACAATACCCACCTTGCCAGTATGTAGAATTAAGGGACAATTTATTTTATTGGTTGGGGCATGAGTACTACTGCATACCTAAATGTTCTCCTGATTAAATACCTTCATAATTTGGTAACTAGATGTAGATTGGTCACTAATAGGGATGAGCGAGCGACATTTTAAAATTCGATCTTGCTATAAATCGGGCTGTGTAAATTCGGCCGTCGAGAACAAATTTTTTGGGACATGCAAGAGCAATCAGGGCAGCCTTGCAGTCCTGTAGTATGTGTTCTTGGATAGAGATTCTCTATCAAAGAACACAGGAGTACTGCGGCTGTGCTCATCATGCATGAATGCAGCCCGTGGGAATCCTCATGTGTGTGATCCTCGGGCACTAGAGGTTAAATGAGGGCAGGCCCCTATTCAAACTCTTGTGCTTGGGGATCGCACACAGGAGGATTCCCAAGGCTGCAATTATGAATGCAGCCGTTGGAGTCATCTTGTAATGATTTCCTTGATTTTCCAATAGGTCGGCGAAATTTCGGACATTTGAGGAAATTTTAATCCCAAGTCACTAATCATCTTTATTATTCAGAATCATTAACCGAATGACAAGTCTAAATGTTCCATCAATTTTTCCAAGTTTTTGAAACCTAAAGAAAGTTGGATTGAAAGAGCTTTTTAGAAGAGATGTCCCTTTTTTATTATAGCCAGGACCCCTTATCACATTCAGTCACACCCATGCATTCACCCCTTATGCAGGTGTCCTCCCACTTCTTCCCACTTCCGGAAAACACTGTTCATATGTGCCTGCAGATTTTCTTCAGTAGATGTCACTGTCGCACTGGGGGCAAGTCCTCTAACTCAGCTGACCAGCTAGTTCAGGCTCCTTTGGGGGTCATCATAGAGAGGTGATGTTTATAAACCAGGCAGGATGATTGGAGAAGTCACTGAAATAGATGCTTCCATACACAATACCCATACCTCACACATGGTATGGTGTGATCTTCCTGTTCAAGGATGTGTAATCTTTCCTTCTAGTTCCTTGGCTCAAACCCTCAACCATCCTGCTAGAATTTTCCTCATTGACATTTCAAAAGCAACCCCTATTAAGGCTCACCAACAGTAATATTGAACATATTATTTCAGATGGAAAAGTGCTGATGTTATACAACTCATGTTGTGCACTCCAACACCACCATAAACCAGATGTATTCAATTATTACCTATTAAGGCAGCTAGAGAAAAAAAGTTTAGGCAGTATGTTTTTTACCTTTTTCTAATAAAGCTTTCATAAAATATGGAATTTTAATCAAACCATAGTCTGAAGTTCCTATTTAAAAAAAAAACTAAAAACAGGACAAAACAAGCAAATTACAGAGTTTTGTAAGTAGGTTCCCTACAGTAATTTTTATCCTCAATGAACTCTAGGTAGATATAGAGGAGAGGTCAAAGGCTGCCAATCAGGGGTGCTGCCGTGCATGCTGTGAAAGAAAGATCAGACCAATGGAATAATGAGTTCATTAGTTTGCTGATTCTCTATGCACTGTTCATTCACGGGTTGAAGCTGGAGAATAGATGTCTTGTATTATGGGGCAGAGGTGACTAAATCTTAGAAATAAATAGTCAAACTTGCATTCACCTAATGTATTATAATCTGTGTGTTATGTAATACATTGCAAGTAGATTTCTATATGAATACATAGGCTTTTACATTTCTCAGGCTCCAAGAGACGATAATAATTACACTAGATGAATTTAGTAATACTGTATTGCTCTGTATATGAAAATGGCATTATAAAACCTATCGATGATACTGGAGAAAAATAACTTGGTAAGAAGGTCTATATATTTTGGCCCATCAGGACTGGTGTGTAATTATTAATTTTATTAGTTTCTTTATGTGCAATCTTGATGCGCTATATTGCAGTGAATCTGACATTAATCAACCACATTACCTATCTAGAAAATAATCTACTGTTATATAGACTTATATTTTAGATGTTTGTGCAATGTTTGTGGTTTATATAGACTGAACACATTTCTCTGAAGTCTTTAAAAAAAGTACTTTAAGATAGTCCAAAAATAATGACAGAAAACATATCTGCAGCAAGACCAAAATAAAAATTATTTTATTTATGTAAGAAACATTTTTGAAAATGCACAGTAAAATGTTTGGTGAAAAATTCTGTTCAAGATTGTTAAAAAATAATGTTTAAAATATTGTGCAAATATTTAAAATATATTTTAGTTTTTTATAAATATTTATTTTTGTGTGAAATGCTATTGGTAAATTGTAGAAACAAATAGATAGAACTACTGAATCATGAAAATGGATTCTGTAGTTCAAACTTTTTTTTACACACTTTTATATTTTTAAATGTATTTTTACAAGTTGATTTGTAGTATTTGTTTATTCTGAAAAGAATAGTTGGGTAAACAGGAGATGAAAGAACTGATTTACTAGTTATACTAAAGTAATCTAAACTTAAAGCTTACAAATAACTTTTCCTTAGTTACATAATTAAAAAAGTACTTTATAATGTTTTATAATTTTTGTTTTATAGGATGATGCTTAATGGGGTTCATTTTGCACTCCTGCATTGTTGCATTGTTACCCTGACACACAGGTTTCTGATGACTGATGGTTAAAAGTGGCAACATAGGTTGGCATGCTGCACTAGTTAATATTTATATGTATATATATATATATATATATATATATATGCAGAGGAGATTGCAGTACCACAAGCCTCATTCTACATATCCAATGCTGGAAATGCTCAGGTCTTCCTTGAGCCAAGATGTCCTATCTTAGAGACTGTTTGTTGTGTGGACCTGCTTTGGAACTCTTTTGGAATCTTAATTAAGTGTATAAATTGTGTGCACCAAACACACCTAATGCCATTACCCAAATTCCCCACACCCCTCATACCCATAGTAAAAATGAAGGCATATAATAGGTTGTCCTGTTACACCTGCCCAAGAGATATTTTTCCAACCTGGTAACACTGATTTTTTTTGCCTGGTCAAAGCAGACCTAGTACTGCTTGATAACTTGTCAAGTTATGCTTGCTATGTTTTTTTTGACAGAAGCTTGCTTATTAGCCCTTTAAATTTGCTCTTCATGGATTTCAATTCAATTCACCATTCAACATTTTAAAGGATTCTCAGAACTCCAGGTAAATCCAATTTTACAGGATTTACCTATTATTGCTTAGCGCATCCAGTATGCAGGAAGGTTGAAAAAAAACTCTTGTGCAGGTGTACTCGTGACCTCTCTGGTTCATTTCAATATTTTAGTTTCCATTATAATTATATCATGAAATTAAAAAAAATCATAGATATATATGTATTTTTTAAACATCAAACACATGTAGAAAGGTTTTTAGATAAAAGTATATTGAAAGAATCCATTTCCCTAGGGATATTGTTTAAGCAAATATATTGGGAACACACTTGTGTTTTTGCCTGAGGCATCTTCTATTTAAATCAGTGGAAAAGCATAAAAATACATGTCAATGTATATCCTAATGCACATTGAAATGCACTTTAAGGCACATGGACATGTCATTGACATAACACAAGTTAATATGCAGTATAAGGTGCATCAGAGTACGTGTTCAGATGCACACCACGGCGCTTTGATGTGTTTCAAATAATTACATTGAGAAGAACATATCAAGAAAGTATATCAGCACATGAATACATGTCACCATCCAGCTGGAGTTAAACTTGTTTTCCTTTCTATAGCATAACTAATGATAATAGATTTTTTTTTTCTGGACTTGATTTGAAAAATCAAGCACAAGAACCATTATTTTTGTCTTCATTAGGGAGATTCCCCCTTGTCACTGTCCTAACTACCACTGTTACCAAAAAGGAGGATGATGACCAAAATTTTTTAATCTTTCAATAGTTACACCTTTGCATGTGGCAACTGTTTGATAAGCAAAAAGTATAGAGAGAAAAAAAGACAGGCTTTTTTTGGCATTGATTTTTTTTTTTGTGTTATTGGGTTTATTTGTGTATTCAGTTAAACCAGGATGTGAAAAAAGGAAAATTTGTTTCATATCCCATATTGTTCTGGATACCTGCTCTAGACATGGGGTTTCTAATATTCTCATGCAACAGAGTGTTACTTTCAAACAAACTACATCATCATAAATAATCTTTGAAAGAGGAAAAATAAAATATAAATAATATACTCAAAGAATTCTATTGTCTCAAATTTTTCCCGATGCGTTTTGCCCAAAAAGTGGCTTCCTCAGAGAATAGAGAGACTTGAGTATTGTTATACTAAAAGAAAAAAGAAGGCAATACACGGTTATATAGTTATATATACAACCAAGAAATAAGTCGCAGTTATCTAATACTGAATTCCACATTCCCCAAAGTCATTTGACAAGTACCAATCCTAGTGTCAGAGGAGCTAAAGACATGATTAACCCTACATTTATAATATCCATTTACATAACAATGCTGCAGTACAAAAATGATAGATTTGACATATGGTTTCCCAAACATAATGTTTATATACTACCGTGTTTCCCCGATTATTAGGCATTCCTATTAAATAAGCCACCCTCGATTTTTTATAAAATAATTAAAATAAGGCACTCACCCGTGAATAAGACATCCTCCGATACCCGATCCTGTGTGTGTCTCCTCGATGCTGGCTGCAGTGTGTGTCTCCTCCTGGCTGCAGTGCGGAGCGAAACTGAAAGTAAGAAGCCGACACACGCGCCCCCGCGATTCTGCACCAGGAAGCAAGCTGCTGATCCCTGCCCTAACGGAGATCCCTGCCCTAACGGAGTTACCGGCCCTAACGGAGATCCCTGCCCTAACGGAGTTACCTGCCCTAACGGAGTTACACTTAAGTACTGGTAAGTGAACAGAAGGGGACAATCAATGGCATAGAGTGATCAAAAGGGGACAATCAATGGCATAGAGTGATCAGAAGGGGAATATGAATGGCACATGAGTGATCAGAAGGGGAATATGAATGGCACATGAGTGATCAGTAGGGGGATACGGTATGAATGGCACATGAGTGATCAGAAAAGGAATATGAATGGCACATGAGTGATCAGAAGGGGACAATCAATGGAACATGTCTTTTTTTCTCTATATACTTTTTGCTCATCAAACAGTTGCCACACAAAAAAGGGTCACTATTCTCTTACCTTCAGTTGCACGAGAGGAATTGATGGTCATTCTCCCTAATTTGACACACATGATAAAAACCTGGTAGAACTTTTAGCTATTTCCTACTACAGTATTATTAAAAGAAGAGTGCTTTAGAGTGCCACAAATAGGCTCTGCTTGACCAATTTTCCCAGTTAGCTCAAAAGAGTTCATAAGATTAAATGCCCAACTACCTAATCATATGTCTGCATGCTGCAATAAACCAGAGCAATTAATTCCATAGCCAAAGTATTTCAAACCTTTCATATTATCTTTTTTTCATATTATCTGTTATCTTTCATATTGTTTCTTTACCAGCTTGGTTAGTCAGTTATGTTACCACACACATGATAACACATAGTGTTGTGCTCACTGACCTAGGCTCTGCAGCTTACATAGTTTCAATAAAATACATTGTTATATGGCAGACAATAAACCAAATACCAACCTGTACTTTGGTTTGTTTGTTTGTTTGCAGTGCACCACAACACACAGCATGTAGGGCACATGTCTGATAATTTCTACTGTAATTGTGCATTGGGGTGCCAAATGATTGGAGCCACAATGCACTGCACAAAATCATATTACAAGGCAAAAGCTATCCTAAGTGGGTGGGTGAAAGTTAACAGCAGAATTTTAAATTTTGGATAGGACAGGATGACAGGATGTCACCTGTCTAATTTTGCAAAGTTTGCATATAAATCGCAGGATGGCCTTTGCTGAATCACAAATCCTTTAAAAGGTAAAGCATATAAAACCAGGACATTCATATTTCTTTTAGTTTTTTAAAATTGTATTACTATATATCCTTCCCCGGATAACACATATAAGTAGGCTGGCAGGTCAGAAAGAACTAAATGGGAAAGTATAACACATTTTTATGTAATATATTTATATATATATATTGAGTAAATTGTCAAAATTACTTTGTAATTGCCAATGGAAATTTTACATTTTGCATGGTTGTTCCTTTATTGTATTCATTGTATAGATTTTAGTATGTATTATATATTCTTTTTGAGACAACAAATTGAGATTTTACATGCTTTCTTCCTTCTTTTCTTTATGCAAGTTCCTTTGATTTTCACTTGAAAATTTCTGACACCACAGGGATAAAATGCCTCCAAACCTGTGGTGGAAAACTGCAAAGTTGACTGCTACCAGGTTTATAACAAATTGCTGCTGTGAAGCCAGGAACTGTAACACATTTGCATGCAGTTGTGTCTGCTTTCTGAAACCATACTGCAATCTGTGTGGAGTTGTGTCCAAAAAATGGTTCCAAATCATATTTGCTTGAATGGAAGAGGTTGGGACTGCTTTTGAGAATGTGACAGTATGCTATGACACTGCAAAGGTCTGAAATTGCCCTAATTTTGTTGTTTAGAACATTTAGAAAACAGAGGAAGTAGTTTGAGCAACACAGACACACCTAAGGAATTTCTCAAACTAATGGTTATTAAACTACTGGTAACATTTGGTAAGACCCAAGAATCTCTGCACATTTTCTTTTACCATATTTTCAATTTTTATTTTTAAGAAAACACAAGCACGTAAAATATTGTTGTCTCACAACAATAGAAAAAAGCTGTCTCACTGAAAACCCAAGTATTAAACTGTAATTTGTGAATTGGAGACGATAACTTGCAACTTCATCAGGAAAATAGGTCTGAAACCCTGCCTGAGAATATGTACAGTACATAGTAGCATGAGAGTGTATTTAAATCTTTTTATCATTTGTAATGAATAAAAAACATTTCCTGTGAACAAAAGAGAGCATAATGGATCAAGGAGAGCACCTTTCTGATATTGTCACTGACCCTACATGGGGGATAATTCCTACTTACAGTGAACCATTGTTTTAAGGTAGAATGCTTTGGGCAAGAATCTCATAACATTTTTATATCAACAATAAGTAATGAGGTGGGCCAATTATCAATCCAGTGTTGGTTATCCTTGATATGTTTGGGAACAATAACAATATGAGCCTTCAGGGCAACCAAATATGGAATCAGACAGTCTCTAAAATTCCTATAAAACTAGTCTGAGTAGCCTCCAGGGCCTTGACTTTTTCCTGGTTTCAGAGATTTTAAAGCTAAAGCTTTCTCATTTGTAATGTACATTTCAGTCTTGCGATGGGCTGGCTTTGAAATCTCTACTGGCTTAAGAAATTCAGATTTAAGTCTAGAAACCAAAGCTTCTTGTTCCTTTTTAACCTCCATAGAAATGTGGATCAACCACCCTCTCTGACAAAAGAAACCTACAATGTACAACTATATGATTAATCTTAGATTGAAGGTTATGGAGACAGGAATAGTGTATACAATCACTTCCCAAAGGTTGGCATTCTTTCCAAGCATTTCCATACCATATTGAGAAAGAAACAATGTGTAAGCTACAGCATCTGGGTTTGTACTAGTGGGATGCAAGGATGATTTCTCCAAATCAAAGTTAAGAACATGGTTGGAGTTTCCTCATAAGAACTTTATCTCTCTAATGCTGTTCAGGCAAAGCAAAGGTTTGGGAGAGGTAACAGAACTGATGCTTGTTTGAAGCATATACTGTAAGTGACCATTTGGATCTGCAATTTGCTTAACACAATGACATTGCAATGACTTTTAAAATACTATTATAATACTCCACTATAAAGAGGCATTAGAAGTAATATAAACCTGTAAAATAGGTGAGATTAAATAGGAAGGAGCAGACTCTTGTTTAAAATGGGTATCTTCCACAAATTCGGGATTAAAAGGTTAGAACCTTCATATCTTTCTAACCTTCTCAGATATTTTAAGACAACCCTAAATATAGAATATGTACCCACAAAATGCACCTTAAGCTTTTTTCAGTTTTTGCATGCTAACAGAAATCTGGAGTTCAGCATAAAAGACCAGATAGCATTACACAGATGGATTACATAGATAATAGAAGACATCAATCACAAAGCTGTAGACAACAGCTAAAGGCTAAGGAATACTAGACTTGGCATTCTTTGTATAAAAAAACCTGCAAATGCCAACAGTCCTGATAAAAGCTAGACAGTACAATAATAACTGGGAAGACAAGAACATACAGGTGTAAATTTTGCCTGTGCTATTGCCAACAGAAAGTGATTGGCCCCAAATTACCTAATAACTATTTGGCAACAGAAGTGTGTGCTTGGTCAGCCCTGGTAGAGTAGGTTTCTAATTGACTAATAAAGAGTGCTGCTTTTGGAAACTGTAGACAGCATACAGACATCATCCAAAAATGTATTTTTTGCACGTGATGCAAATGTCATGTCATATCCAATTTTTCTGGTTTGAGAAAAGGGGTGATCTGGCTGGAGTAACTTTTACTCATGGGTCCTGATTTATTAAAGCTCTCAAAGGCTCGAGAGAATACACTTTCATCAGTGAAGCTGGGTGAATCTGGAACATGTGCATTAAGAATAAATACATATAAAACACCTTTAAAAACCTCCTTGTGTAGACTTGTGTAGACTTGGCACAGACAGTAGATAGATACTGCCAAGCTAGGAGAGGATTATGATATGAGAAGCATGCTAGGAACTGCGCTAAAGTGAAAAAGTGTTTAGTAATTTCAGAGGCAGATCACTAATGTAAGGCCCTGGTCCAGCACCAGAGCTTTCTAGTCACAAATGCCAGTCCCCCAATCTAATGATGCGTTCTTCACCTATAGAAAGCCCCCGTACAGCTTCGGAAGGCTAGTTGCTCTTTCCAGCACACAGTTGCCCCATGACTTTGGTGCGCAAGGATGGTGTCTGAGAAATGACTTGCTTATTACCTTTAAACTTACCCAGGTGTCTATCAACACCAATTTAACACATATCTGAATATATAGAGCATCTGTATTTTGACTCATTTTCAGCATTTATGTAGTTTTCATTTTGTTATTGTTTTGGACATTCTGCTTCTTTATACCTTTATATACATATTGACTATTTATGATTATGAATCATTTTGATTTATTATTTTTAGTATGTCTATAATAATAATTAGATTATATTAGGTTATTTATGTTTGACATGTTACTTCTCTATACATATAGTAAAGCACGCAATAATATCTATCCCTGAGGAAGCCTAACGCAGCAAAGCGCGTCGGATTATTGCGCATTATGGTATGGTCACATGAATGGTTATGTGGTTACGTTAATAACCACTCTATGAAATTTACTATGTATGGTATGTACCAATATCCTGTCTTGTGAAATGTTAACAGGACAGAAAAAAACGTTATTTGTTTATGTGTATTAGATGATATAATAATCAATCAATACACTTCACTTTTTGCATGAAAATCTTTGAGCCTCAAACCTTTTTCTTATCTCCACTCATTTACATTTTGAGTATAATAAATTTTGAAACACAACATCATGTCAAAGTTTTTTATTAAATTCATTATTGAATTAATTTTTTTAAAAATGTATTTAATTTATTATTTTGACAAACTTTATTATACTCATACTATTATATTATACTGTAAAATAACATTTCCTGAAAAAAATGTACTGCTTTTAGACATATAAATCTAGCAGAAATGAACTGGCCAGGAGGTTAAGCTGGTGACCGGGTTACCTCAATGCATTACAGTGTTTCCAAATTAAAAAAAATGTTAAAGGAAAGGTAAAATGCTTTAAGTAAACATTTAAAATACCTGATGTTTCAATTTTTTATCCACAGTTTTTTTGAATTGCTGAAAGGCTTTGTTTAATGCATTCAAATGTTTTTAGTGGACACAAATACGTTAGGCTTTGTTACAGTCCTTATTTAATTTAAGAGTCATAGTCCTTGTCATCGAAATAATATGACAGATAAAATTCACATGGACTACAAATAAAGCATAAACAAATGGTCACCCACGTTATCTGAAATTCTTTGACAATATGACAAAATACTAGGTGGGTAAGATACAAGAGTGTAGCTAGGTAAAAGACCTGAGGCACACCAGAGGGAAATATTATGCTGCCACACTAAATTGTTGTCAAAGTGATATACGTTAGTGTTATGGTTATCCCAATTGTAATAAGGATAATATTTGGTAATGGTACACTTGTGATTTATTGTTTGGTGGTAATGTTGAAGTTAGTTTGTTGCTGCAAATGCTGGAAATGATTGCGTCATACCAGTCTGAGGAGGGTTGGCTTATAGGATCTTCCCTTATGATGATATGTATGGTAATCTTATGAGCTATTTCTGTTATATTTTTTCAGATCAAAAATCCCGGTTCTATGTTTTGTGAGGAGGCCACTTTGCTTGGATAAAGTTGATCATTAAAATATGTGAGAGCATCTAAAACTATGTATTTTTCACAATTTATATTTTTGTGTATTTGACGATGTATTGTATTGCAATAAGGTTTAGATCTCAATAAAATTCCTGAAAAAGCAGATATTCTCTGCAAAACATGTCAAATATAAATTGAGATTGTACATAGATGGAAATTGAGTTAATGTTTTTAAATTCTAATAATATTGATAAATAATATATACTATTTTATATATACAATGATTCCTTATCTAAAAATTCTGTATGCTTTTTGATTTCTGTTTTGAATATTCTGATTGGGATGTGGCAAAATTGTACCAATAGAAGTTATATTTACCTGCTTGAATAAATCATACATTTTCGATGTGGTCGAAGTGAACAGTGGGTTGCGGCCTAAAGCGGCGTGATTAAACAAAACCTAGACTTCATTTGCTCTTGGTCAAGGAGAACAGTAACCATCACAAATATCCTCCTTCCACAAACAAAAAATCCTCCCACATCCTTAGAAGAAAAATAACTCACATGCATGTTTCCATAATTAAAAACTGACCAAAACAAAAATTTTAATTTAATTTTATTTTGTTTTGTTGATGGTTTGGGTAATTATGTTTGAAAACTGCAAAATGAGAACTTGGCTTAGAATCCCAATAAAGTCTATGCGGGTTTTGTCTGGAAATTCTGACCATGGTAGGGTGGCAAAGGCAAAGGCACTGTCGTGGGGAACAAGTAACAATGTAAAACCAAAAAATTTGCCCATCCTCTGTTTGTGTTGGAACATAAACAACAAAAATACACTTACCTTCATTCGCACAAGGCACTCTGATCCATTTCTTCTATCAGGTTCGCGTCGTCCCGGCATACGTCTTCGGGCCAGCGATCCAGGCGCCGCCATCTTCTCCTTTTCTTCTGGCTTCTTCTACCTACGTCACCCAAACCAGATGCGAGATCAGGTGACGTAAGTGTGCATGTGTGAGATTGGCAACTTTTGTTCCTTTTGTCAATAGGGCTTCTTCTGCCCATGCCTGAGATGCTCGGGCATTCGCAGAAGGAGCTCCCAAGAGCCCCTTCTTTTTTTTTACGTCACGAATCCCGAGAGGATCTGTTCTCCCATTCATTCTCGATTGCGTATTTATTCTCGATCGCGTAGGGTACTAGGCTATCGAGAATAAGGGGGCGGTGCAGCACCCTTTTTTTTTTAAACAAAACTTTTATCTTACATAAAAGTGTTGTCTACCCTTTTATGTAAAGTGAAATTTCTGAGTTTAGGTACACTTTAAAACTATATGTAGTGTTACAGAACAGTACAATATTTTACAGACAGTCAAGAATGTAAATCAAGACTGTTACTACCAGTGTACTTAAAGTGGCTTTTATTGGGCGTAAGAGGTATATTTCCAATTTAAGATAACTGTTTTTATGTAATAATTCCACAGTAATATTGTACATCATATAAGAAAATATAAATTTTATATCACCATATTTTGTCTTCAGAAACAAGCTCAAATGCACTGTTTTCACTGTGCAATGTAGATATTTATACATTTTTTTTATCATTCTTCCTAGGCCCATAAGCTATTATTTCACTGGTAATGTAGCATAAAGCTCCATAGGTATTTACTAGAACATTGACTGTGATGTGAGCAGAGTCCTTTTTCAATTATTTTCAAGTAAGGAAAAAAAATCTTTATGGATTTCTACTTATTTGATCTACACAGCCATGCATTTTTAAAATGTTTTATAATGTGTATGCATGAAACCTGTTCCAATGCATAATGTTTTATGTCACTTGCACTTTTCATACTACATTTTTTATACTACACTACAAATCATATTTGGTAAATATTCTGGACCAATGAGCTTAATAAATGTCTTCTTTGCTGTACTGCTGCCATGAAATGATAGGTTGCAATTTTATCAAGAATTTTAAAATAAATATATAGCAAGTGATAAAGGTGATTTAAAAAAAATCATCTTACCCACTAGGTCACCTAATAAACACCTATTGCCTTGGTTGACGTAAGCTGTCTGCCTGTCTTTTGATTTTGTCAAACTAGTTTTATTTAGCAGCTCAAGGTTTTAACAGCTCGTCCACCAGGAAAGAGCTAGGGATTGCAAAAGATCTGTGCCGACTGCTGGTTAAAGTATTGTTGAAATTGCATGGTAGTCCTACGGTGTTTAGAAAACAATAGCAGAATGCATATTGAAATATCAATTTTATTAAATAAAACATGTTAATTCTCTTATGGCAGCTAAATGTGTTTTATTGATAATAGCTGGGTAAAAATTGCATAACAGAGCATGTTGGATGTGAACCAGTCAGAGCATTTAAAAGGTATGTAACCTTCTTAATATGTACCTCCATTGTACCTGATTTGCATCACTGGTTTAAAATATATAAAGTAAATGCAGATTTTATCCAGTTACAAAAGAAATTATTCAGCAAAATGCAAAGGTACTTTTAGATGCTTACAGATTTTGGAATAAGAAAAAGGCAAACACTCCATCTCTGCTGTTTACAGTATATCTCATGAAGAACAACCAAAACTGTAATTTCTCTGAAGAAATAAATATATTTATAATTTATTAATAGAAGTAAATGATTTGTGGTAGATCCAGAACCATGTAAGAACCGGAAACCAAGTGCCAAGAAAATGTAAGATTTCAATAGTTACCTTTCTATATTGTGAATTGTTATAATTTTTTGGAAAGAAGAGCAAGGTGCAAGATTCAATATCCTATAGCAACCAGATTTTAGTTTATTTTGTTTAGACCATAGAAGGGGGATTTTTAAAAGTGTTTTATGAAATCACAAGAGTATTGCTTTTTGCCTTACTAAATCAGCCTATATATAAAATATATATACTATTTGAACTATATATTTGTCAAGACTAGATAGTGATGATGCTGTTGGAGACATTCATTTCATTTTCTGACTATAAAACCGATAAAAAATGTTGGCCCGAGCACTGCTAGCCCCAATGACCTTCAAGGACTGCACTTTCATGAGGATTATTGCTTTTTTCTCCGGCTGAATACACTTTTGCTTCACAACATTACCCAGGGCAGACAAAGATGATGCATCTGTGTGAGGAACTGTCAATTCAGATTGCCTTATTAATGGTATTTTTTTTATCCTTCCTCAGTGACTGCATTCCATCACATTCCAGCCCTCACAACTATATGATCACATACAAGATTATTCTTACTGGACCCTATATTAGAACATAATGAACAGGTGATAAAAAACAATAAACAGGTCAACGGGTGTCAGTCATATATGTTATCTTTTTGTCCAATATTTTATTAAATGTGGCAATAATAAAATATTTTTTATTGTTATTTTGTTATTTTAATGTACAACTTTGGTTAAATAGACTTCTATAGAGGTCACTTTCTTACCATTTCAGAAACCAAAGGAACTCTTAGTAGGCACTTTCATCTAAACTCAGCATGGGAGCAAATAGAAAAGACTGGAGCTCAGCTTTAACGTATTGGGTTTCAGAATAGTAAGTAAATTTTGTTTACATGAAGGATGACCTATGTTTCATAACATTAAACTTGCCAAGCAAAAATTACGAGCCAGGGACACGAGTGATCCAGGAGGTGTGATAGTCTTCATTCCACAAGCTGTAAAAAAATTTAAATGTGAATCTAAGACCAAAGTTATTTGGGTGATTATTATAACCACAATTACAAGTGCTAACAGGAAAGCCTGACAGATAGGATCACCAGCTTTCTTAGATCCTTGGCAGTATTTTAAGAAACTATAAACTAACATGTGTAAGGGCCTTTCCATCAGACCTGTGTGCCTGGTGGTTTTGGAAACTGAGGCATTTATACATACTTGTTTATATGTTCTGACAGGCAAATAAAGTTTATTGACAAAAAACAAATCCTTGGATGTTAGAGAAAATGGCACCCTCTTTCTTTTGAACAACTTCTTTAGTGAAGTTCATACCTCAAAGAATTGAAGCTGTCATAAAAGTTAGAGGTGGTGCAACTATGTTGCTAAGTGTAATGCCCTGGTCCAGCAACAGTACCCACCAGACAACCGTCTCTCAATCTAACACTGCAGTTTTCACCTATAGCAAGCCCTTCACCTATAGCAAGCCCTTGAGAGACTGGCAGCATTTCCCAGCACACACTTGCCCCCAGTGCGCAAGGGAAGGTGTATGGGAAGCTGGCAGAGGTTCAGGAGCTCACGGATAATGCAATATCAGGATTTGAACAAACAAAAGTAAACAAAGTCCAGAACACAGAGCAAGAGGTTATACAGATAATACATCCACCAGACAAGGGCAAAACACAAGCAGAGTCCGGGTCACAGGCAAAAGGTCGATCAAGGGGGAAAAAAACGGGTCAAAAAGAGGCAGGGTCAACAACAGTAAATCAGACGAGAAACTCTCTAGCACAGAATAGCCAGCTAAACGCTACAACAGGCACTGGTGAGTGGGAGCAGAGAGGCTATAAAGTTCCAGCAGCCAATGAAAAAACAGGATAGAGTAGAGTAAGCTGTGCACAGCCTCAGAGTGTGTGCAGGGGATGCAAAAAAAGTATCCCAGGCTGCAAGGCTAATGGGGAGCAGGGGTTGCTGCTGTTTCTTTGTTGTCTTTGCTGCTGCAAATGACAATGCTGGCCAAAAGGCTGTGTGGAATGTTGTTGTGAATGCAGTGGCACACAGCATGAAAATGCTAGTCCGATAAGTGTTACCTAATGCTAAATTGAATTTTTTATTTAATTCCATAATTTTTCATCATTATTTAGTAACTCCATAATTCCCCCGACCCCCACTTGATCTAAACAAAATATGTACCGATAATTATACCAAGGTATTTATTTTTTTGAAGGTATGTTTTACTGTTCAACTTTTTACTGTTTACGATACACCCAAAACATTCAGATAGACAGGAGAAAATTATGAACTTTGCAGGAAGTATGGTTTTGAAGCTGAATTCTACACAATTTTAAAAAGACCATCATTGATTGTTGGGCTGAGCCATTGATTCTTTGGGTCTGATTTATTACAGCTCTCTAAGGCTGGAGAGAATACACTTCCATCAGTGAAGCTGAGTGATCCAGCAAACCTGAAATGGATTTCCTAAAGTTAATTTACTATTTGTTAGCAAATGTTTTTAATTCTTGACCAGATCCATTGCCGGTTTGCTGGATTACCCAGCTTCACTGATGAAAGTGTATCCTCTCCAGCCTTGGAGAGCTTTGTTAAATCAGGCCCTATGAAATATGTTACTCCTAGCTGAATAAGGCATTTGGTGTATGGAATAGTAGATCAGGCTGCTCAGCTGTCATGTCATTAGATTGTACATGCCTGTGACCAAAAGTGAAAGACCCTGTCATACCTGGTACTTTAGCCAAGCAATCATAGAAGGTCTTGTGTATGAACATGTCAGCACTAAACTCCACTGTCCTACAGGCATTTTTCAGATCTTCTCTGCAAAATGACAGTTTGAATAAAATAGTATCATCTTAAGGTAGTTTTCAAGAAATAGGCAGCACTGATTTAGATCAGAAACACATACACCTTAAGGAGTACCAGTCAGGGTTTGTGCTATGTAAAACTTTTATTATTTACAGTATTATTATTATAATTGTGCAACTAAATATTTACATTTACCAAGCAGTTTGACTTTTTTTTATTCTTTTACAAAACTTTGCCTGATTCTCCTCCAGTTATGTTTGGCATAGGCTTTGACATATTTAGATGGACATTGTCATCTTTTTTTTGGACTTACTTGGCAGGTGACCTGGTAAAATTGTGTCATTTGGACTATCATGTTAATTATGTAATGTGTAAGTTGTGGGCTGTTTCAAATTTGTTATTAATTGGTGCTTGGTGTTGATTATTTTAAGGTGGTTTTATTGCCCGAAAACATGCATATGCCTGTAAACTTGGAGGCTCTACATGCTTAGAACCTAGATCAGATAGATAATTTCAGGTGAACTCTGACCCGTGATTTAGGATAGAAAGGCAGCTAAAGAACAATAAATGCTTAATATGAAAGCTAATATATTAAGGATCTTTCATAAGTAAACTTGTATAACTAAAAGTACTAAAGACCAAATATTCTTTCTTGCATAAGCCTAAATGTGACTGTCTTTAAGCTCATTAAACAGAGAAATATTCTGAGAGAAAAATCTCATTACCTTCTTTGTCCTTACAACATCCAATAAGTGCTAAGTGGATATTGATTGACAGTACCCAAAAATTCTGTATTTGTATCGATTAGGAATCAAACTAACTGTGGCTATATTTTTTTTAAGCAGTACATCTCATTTTACCCATATATACAGGATTATTATTAACAGATTAAACTTTAAAGTTCTAAAAACCACAAGTGTAGGCAAATGTATTACCACTATCCAATCAGACAAATGTGTGAATTTTGTTCTGAAATAGCATAAATCGACACTTATACTGTACACAATATTCTTCTCCTAAAACAAACATGGGGGATATTTATAAAATGTAAAGTAAACCTTTAAAAAACGTAAAGAATTTTACTATTTATAAAACGTAAAGAAACTAAAATTACCCCCAGCATTCATTGGAAAACATTGAATGACTTTGTTTTATGACAAAAGGCAAAAAAGCACAGCAACTATTTGAAAACCAGTCCAGTACAAACTCAGTTTAGCTTACCATCTTGAGGTATTCTTTCTGTGTTTAGAAGATTGAATTTTTCCAGAGAACATCTGCTGCCTATCTCTAATTCAACCACTATATCATGGATATTTACCGCAGAAACTGATGGTTCACAATGTCTTTTAGTATGCCAACATTAAGCATATTAGCAACTAAACTACCTTGTGGTTTTGTAGTTTCAGTCACTGCAGTGACAGTAACCAATTATTGTTATTAGGGTAACTTTCTGTAAGGTATCTATTCCAGTGCACACTACCACAGGAACCCATTGTCTCTGAAGGTTAACCAGAAACAATATATGGTTCTCTGGTACATTAGAACCATCAACACCATGAGTAAAGCCATGATTATGCTTTAATACAAGTTCATGACAAGAAAAAAGGGGAAAGAGGTAAAAGGAGAAAGGAGCTAAAGACACAAAGAGGGAAGAAAACAGAATAGGGTGGGAAGGAACAACAAAGAGGCCAGTTACAAATCTCCTGCATAACAGCTATTGAGGAAGGTAAAGCCAACTTATCTTGAGGTAACTGGGCACTGCAGATGTTAGGGTGATGCTACTTAGTAAATTACATAACAGCACATTATTAACTTGTTGGGACCAGGCAACCCAACAATCAGGGCACGAGAGATCCAGCAGCTAAGGTGAAGAGGACACAGAGGAACTACAGAATGCAACTCCTGCACAAGAAGAGTACACACTACATCATCTCTGTAGAATCTTATGGTCTGTACACCCAGAAGAAAAGCTGAATTTTCTTCCAAGCTAGAGCACTAACTCCTATTATGCTATTAGTTTTCATGTCAACTTTAATTCAACTGTTCAACTTTACAGGGTTTTAATATTCACACATGGACACATGATTTAATATTCCTTTATCAAGTTGCAATATGAAACTATATTTAAATCAAGTGTATTATCCAACATGCAAATATGGAAATTACACAACAGAAATTGACTTTCATTGTCTAATTTGCATATATTTGATTAATGCTATTTGCTGGTTGGTTGCTGAAGGTTACTAAACATGTCAGACCAAGTAGATGTCAGAGAAACTCATGTGGATTGCTACTAAGAGAAGAGAAAACCTTTCCTGAGTGGCATTTGATTTGATTTTTGGTGATTGAGTGTTAATATTAAGTTGGTTTGCTAATACAAGCAAATGTGTGCACATTGCTCAAATAAGCAATTAAGGTCACATAATATAATCCTTTCTGAACATTTGTTTCCCGCTGATGAATAAATGGAGGTAATAAAGTAATGCAGAGAGATGATATTAATAGTGCAAAGTACATTTTTGTTGCACAAATTTGTTGATCTGGCTGGTGTCACCTGGCTGGTGTTAGATATTGTCTTATGGATGCGTGTGTTGCTATTTGTTTTGCTCATACCACAAGCCTAAAAGTGATGGTGATAGATACATCTATCATAAACATAAAGGCTCACTTTATTTTTTAGAGGATTAGAACATAGAAGTATGTAGCCCATGAAAATAACACACACAAAGTCAGCTATGATCCAAATCCCCAGCGGGTTGAACTTTTCTTCTGAGCTTTCTTCACATAAGACAAATAATTCTAGTGTGCTTTTTATCCTAGATGAAATGAAACGAGATGTTATCTATCTGGTAAAAGTGCTGATCACGTTTTCACTCTTGGATTTATTACATGACTTGAGCACACCAATAGCATACTCCTATTACTTCAGTTGTTTTACAACAGGTGGTGAGCTATCTTTTTCTCTTTGTTTTGTTGGTAAACCTAAAAGTACATTAAACTAAATTTAATCTGCAGAAGATACTGAAACATTTTACAAGTCAACTGCTGGTTGCTACAGGAAATTCATTCTGTGCAGTGTAGGTAACAAATTGGGATTAGGAAGGCAACCTTGTAACATCACATGGCTGTAGGGGATATTGTTTTCTGATTGGTTACATTTGCTAACTATTTAACAATAACTATTTAAAATATATATTAGTTAGCTAGATACATTATTTTCAAAATTTAATAACAATTGTCTCATGGTTCCCAAAGCATTTCGCACGATATGGCTTCTTCAGGGGATTTGAAGAAACCGGTTTTGTGTACATCAAAATAATCTTTGATAGCCCAATTGATAAGTGAGGTGAAGTATTGAGTTCATCCAATTATAATTATATAACGTTACCTACCTAGAAAAGTATGCAAAAAAATTACAGTGAGTATAACACTTGTGGTACTTTTAAAGTATGAAAAATACAGTTCATGCTATAGCGGCCCCTGAGGATGGATCATCAAGGGGCTTGCATATTCTTAGACAATCAGTAGTCTGACTATACAATAAGATGATATCATTTGAAAATCTCTAGACCGACATGTTTCACCAGTTGGCTTCTTTAGGGGATGAACAGAAAATGTCAGAGCAGCTGTACAATATTATATTAAAATTTATGGACAGTTACAGAGAATCTTTCAAAACATAAACAAGGGCATAGTGACACATGCACTTATGGTGAAACATATAGTAGTTTTCAATGTTATAGATGTGTGATGTAGGTAGTCATAGTATTCTGGTTACTAAGAGATTGTATATCAGTATATGAACAAGAGCGTCATTGGTATCTATGTTAAAATATTACAGGGGGTATATTACCAAATGGATTTAAATATAGTGGTATATATATAGGTATTGGTAGAAATATAGTAAAAGAGTGGTTATGGACATGGTTATTTATGTGTGAGTAAATTTGATTTCAAACATATCACTTATGTGACTGTTAGAGTGTGTAACTGTCCTTTAGAGATGCTTGAAGAAATGAACTAGCCGTTTTAGTGTCAAAGATCATATGGGAAGTGCTAGTTATGCATAGGCAGCCAAGGGTGACAGTTAATTCACCGTCAATCTATGATGAAACACAAGATAACATGCAAAGGGTTTATGGGTCATATGGTTTCTTTATAATGAAGCCAGAAAAAGTAAACATATGTGAAGTATTCAATGGGGGTTAAGGATTGCCAGTGGCTGAAGAAACCAACTGGCGAAATGCAACGGGCTAGAGATTTTCAAATAATATCACCTTATTGTATGGTCAGACTACTGATTGTGTAGTTAAGAATATGCAAGCCCCTTGAGGATCCATTCTCAGGGCTCTCTATAGCATGAACTGTATTTTTCATTACTTTATATGTACCACGAGTGTTATACTTACTGTAAATGTATTTGCATACTTTTTTAGGTATGCTTATTATACAGAATTGACACTTGCCCCTAAAAAAACCCTGTCTTTCTTTTTTTTTGAATAGTAGAGAGATTTGATGTAGTAGTAGTTATTTGAGGATATGTAACAGAGAATAGTTGCTGAGAAATCCAGCAAGTATTATTTTAATTTTGAAGGTATGAAAAAGAATAGAAAGAAAAAGAAAGAAAGAAAAAGAGTCCAATGTTTGATATTCTGGTCCCGTGGGGGCAAAGTGGTTATTGTAAATGATCGAATATTCCAAAATAAGGATACAAGGAAAATTAATCCGTTTATCTGTATGTTATTGATTTTGAGGAAATAAAGTGATATTTCACTAATATGTTAAGTATTAGTTCAAGTGTTGATAGAATATATGCAGCCTGCCGTCAGCTTCACAGAGGGAGGATCCAAATGAGGTTTACATTTGCAGATCCCATATGTTTATTGCAAATGTGAGCAGGTGACAGGGTATGTGGTGCCACTAATATTAAAGACCATGCTTTGTACCAGTCCCTACTGTTTTTTTAGTGTGTGTTGGAGTAGTGTTGGAATACCAGTCAGAATAGGGACTAGAAGTGTGCTATACTGTTGCATACTGTTTTGTAATACACTAATATACTGTTGTAGGCTACAGATTCCTGTATACTACCCTCCCCTACATGTTTGCTGTTCAAAACCCTAACAATCTTTGATCTGTGTGTCAGCAATAACTATAGTTGCTGTTTAGCTGATGTATTAGCCCCACAATTTTTCAGGATTTTTTTTTATTTCTCGTTAACATTTATCTACAGTTTTTTTAATTCCTTTGTTAAAAGATTAGTTTTGGAGGAAGTGGGTTTTTTATTTTCTGGTGTTGGGGTTGTTTATTGATTTATATATATTGTAACAGGATAAAATATTTGCTGCCAATAATAAAGGGTGAGGGCAGGACTGTGTGATAATGTATATCTATATACAGCCTGTACTTGTTGATGCAACACATTGAGCTGTGTAGTAAAATAGTATGCACCAAAGCCCCCAAAATTCATCACCCCATTTTTGTCATAGTAGTTGGTAATGGGAAATTCCGTGGTCTATCTACAACATCTGAAAGTAGGACATGACTGTCTGGTGGCTATGATATACACTCACAATGGCTGAATGGTTGACAAATCTTTCCTCTTGTTCTTACTCTCAGGTAAAGGCAGCCAGTTGTCTGCCATTGTTGCTAATGCATCCTCTTCCTCCATCTCTAATGTTAATTCTGCCATAAGCCTAAAAACTGATAATGAGGAGTTGGTGAAATCGTTTAATCAGTCAGCTTGTGACTTTTTGCAGGAGGGATATTTGAATGATGCACATATCTGATATTGGGGAAAACCATGAAATCAGTAGAGAGGGGAAAAGGTTCAGACATACAGCTGTTAGGGGACATTAGGTATTTTCCATCAGCTGCAGACTGCAATTTATTTTCACTGTACACTGGGTGAATCATTTGCAAATTGGGACGGGTTGAGATGCTACTCGTGTTGCCAGTTAGTGACTGCTGCCATGGTATATTGTAGCTTGTATAAGTAATAGGTCCAAAGGGGGCTGACTCCATGTCCTTTTCAAATAGAAAACCTGGTTTGTGACAGTGGCACTAATCTACTGTTTACTAGGATAGGCTCTCTCCACCACTCCTTGCCACCATTAGCTTTGACTCTGCCTCTTCCTTGTCTACGAATGGCAAAAAATTGTCCTTTTTTTATTCATGGTTTATGATCATTTCCCACATCTCTAATCTCAATCTAATTGTCATGATCAGTTCCTTCCCTGTTTACTATATGTCCCCTATGTGTCAGGTTCAGTTGTTTATACTTAGTCTATTTAAATCTATTAGGATGATAAATATAGGAAAAAGTTTGGCATTTTAGCAAATTGCATTGAAGTCAATGGGGGAGTTGGGGATGGCTCATGATTACTAGGGATGCTCCTCGGAACTATTCTTGACCTGTTTTTGTGTCAAAAGTAACAGATTTATATAGTGGGTGCAGTTTAAATCCACATCATGTATGGCAGCCTTTGATAGTACTGAGATGTGGTTTGGAGTTTACCTTGCTGAAACTTTACACCTTTGGTTAGTTGTCTATTTTTGTTGACCAGTTTCTGCACCCAACAGAAAAAGTAAATGGCATTTTCTATTTTTACTGGCAAATGACAGGTATCAGACCAATGGAGTTAGATCCCAAGCACAGGTCAAGGCAGGCAGCAAGCAGGTGTAGTCAGAGTCCAGGAACAGATCAGGGCAGGCTTAAAACAGGTGTAGTCAGAGTCCAGGCTCAGGTCAGGGCAAGCAGCAAACAGGCGTAGTTAGAGTCCAGGCACAGGTCAAGGCAGGCGGCAAACAGGCACAGGTGAGACCAGGAATAGCACAACACCGAGTAGCAAGGTAGCTGATGCAAAGTCACAGAACCAGCCTCCATTACCGCTGAGGCTAAATAGCCTCTGCCCCTTTATGGAGCTTCTTCTCCATGGGCTGTGTCAGTTCAAGCAAGACTGCCCACATTAGACATTATTGTTGACATAGCAGCAAGAGCCTGCCTTTCCCTAGATATTCATGTTGTATTGTGGGTCCCAGCTCGGGTATGTCCCAAGATCCTCTGTCCATTCTTAGGATATAGCCTGTCAGTCTGGGATAGGATTAAAGATCGCCCTAACATCTGCTCAGCTCACACTCCTCTGTCACTGTTAGGGGTCAACAGAATTTTGCCCGGGAATGCACCCCTGTTTTTTTAATAATGGGTTAATAAAGGATCTGTTGGGGTTGCAATCATAGGGGGTTGCAATCATTTGTAAGGGGTTGCAATCATATGTAAAAATGCAAAGACACAGATAGAGAACATATAAAGCATATAATAGACTGCACAACTGGATTGGGCAGTATGACAACACAGGATATATAGCGCATAAACATCTCGCGACTGGAAGGAATTTAATTTCCCTGATTATGATTGATATTTATGATGTACAATTTAATTTGATGTATTGTTTGTTTTGTTGGGTCCCCTTAATCTCCTGTGGGTCTTGGTTTATATTTTCTATACATTTAAATATTATGTATATTTTTTGTTATATTTAGTATCCTTTTGCCCAAAAAATTTTTATTTATCTGTAATAATTGCATATGTAGCCCAATTTTTTTTTTCTTTTTTTTCTCAATTGCTGATTTTATCATTTTAATTATTTTTTGGATTTGTTTTTTATTTTTTCTGTAATTATTCTAAATATTGTATTGTATTATGTATGATTTAAAATGTTTATAAAATAAAAAATTAAGGTATAAAAAAAAAAATAATCTGTTAGGTTTGGGGACCTTGTTTTTGGTAGATCAATCTCAGTTATGAACATCTAGTCAGGGCTCAGGATCTCCCGAGAATAGATTACTTTCGCTAAAATCTATTAAATTCCTTTGTTCGATATATGATTGGCTGAGGGTTGCCCCCCTATACCATGACCCCTTTTGGGAGTGCATTCATAACTCCAGGGAGTTAGCTTCCTCTTCCAAGTCCTCTTACATTTTGTTTGTGGGAGAAAGACCTCGGAAAATCTTGGGAGTTGGTGGAATGGTTAGGCATGGCAAAGAACCTGTCTATGATTTCTTGAATGTAGACCTGGTTGATCTTTACTATAAAACCATGAGGTGGTAAATTGTACCACTTAGGCTCGTCAAGTGCTATAAGGAAACCTTGCCTTTTTGCTTTAGGGGGTGTGGGGGCTTGGGAAGTTTGGAATACATATGGTGTTCATGCCCAGTAGCGCAACATTTCTGGTCTGAAGTATTCATGTTCGCTTCCAATGCCTAATACTACATTGTTGCCTAACCAAGAAGGGGCTTTACTGAGCTCTATTGAATTGCCCTTACCTAAAGCTTCTAAAAAGCTATGCAAATACATCCTACTGCCCGCAAGAATCTTAAGCACACTCCACATGTATTTGGGCTTATATGGAATATAAACATATGGATGTTTTCCCTGATGTGCACTTCTCCTCCTATCCTCAACCTTCCTTGTGTCCCTTGGTTACTCCTATTATGAGCCTAAATGCCTTGGAGCTATTTAACTTGAGTTTGAGATATAATTTTACACTAACATATTTTAATATAACATGTCAGTATGAGTTATGTAACAGTGCATATTGTAAATTTTGTATTTGTTGGTCACCTTCCAATTATCCAAAAAAATGGTTAAATTTAAAGAAAAAAATGTATGGAAGAGACAAAGGGAGCCGATGTTAACCCGTACTCACATGTGTTTTAAACAAATCACAATGCATGGTAATGCACTACTGTGCATTGTGAGGCACCATGCAGACAAATGGTGAATGTCTATATTTTTAGAATATTTGGTGTGTCATTATAACACAAGGCTCATGTTAGTAAAACTTGTATGTTAATGTACCACACCAGAAAAGTCTTAAGGTTTTAAGCAGTTACCGTCATGCACCACAAAGTTCAGTATACTGTTTTTGAAACCGAGCAATGTTCAGATTTCTGCTACAGGCATAGGTTTGTTCGAAAAATAACATTGCTATTATGCAATATAAAATAAATAAATATATTTATAATATTTATAAATATATTTATAATATTATAAAAAGTGTAAATACTGGAATTCTGTGTAATAGGGTTTTTAAGTGATTTTTTTTCCTCTTACATTGTTTCAGTATGACACTAAAAAAGTAAAGAAAAGGAAATGGTTAGACAAACCATATATGTTGTATGAAAAAAAAAAAAACACGGTAGATATGTGGACTGATGCCACCTGCCTGCAGCAGCATTTTTTTTTAGAAGAATACTGCTTCCAATTAAGATGCAGACTTTCACTAAACTAGCAACCAAAGCCTGAACATACAGACAATTTTCTACAGATAAATAGCTAAAACTGGCTAGCAGAAATATGTAAATTAATTCCAGCAACAATTTTGTAGCTTGCTGTATGCCTTCTGGTAAACAAAGGTCTTATAGCAGCAGGGAAGTAAGTGCCCATTGGCAGTCTTTAAACTGTTCAGATGAGGGAGCTTGTTTGCTCTAAAGAGCTCAAAAGAACTAAAGCCAAGAAAATGAATACTTATGTACAGTGTACTACCACTGAGAAGGGGTTTAGGGATTTCCAAAAGACATGTGCTCATTTTATTAAGGATGAAGAAACAAGAGGCCAACAGTTTGCAGAAAAGCACTGAAATTCACACTGCTTATTGTCAATTATGGAGCAATGTCTTGGTAAACTAGACCAGACGGAGTGTCACTATTGAGGTAGGTGAATATTATACTATTTTTTTGCTATCATTTTGCTGATGTGATGGTTAAAACAACAGTTGGGGTGTAAAAAAGACACATGTCCTTTGAGTTGAAAACCTGATCCAGAGGAAGGCAAAAAAAAGTTTGTTTAATTTTGGTTACTGGTACTGATTATTTTGGTATAGATGCTGCTTAACAAAGTTAGAGAGTCCGCCTTGCAGCATGCCCACATTGCTGACTAGATGACATGCTCCATTGATTTTTTTTATTTTGCAGTCCTTGTAGTAGTGGTGATAGCATGGACACTAAAGTTGAATGATCATGTAATCCAATGGTAATACCAGGAGCATTTGCCCTTGTTCTTAAAGTCTTCCTGCGGCAACTCTTTATGTCACTATATCATGCCAAGTAGAACTTTGTCAGACAGAGGAAGGGCCAGGATTCTGTTCTGCATTAGCAGGAATTGGAAGGATACTAAGTAGATTTTGAATTTGATCAAAAGTATTTATATAAAAATATTATGAAGGTATAAGATGGAAGTCTCAACTGACAGCAAATAGATTTGTATGATAAAAGCATGCAAGCAGTAGCTTTTTAGCTACTCATTTTTTTTCAACTGACAGCATATAGATATGTATGATAAAAGCATGCATGCAGTAGCTTTTTAGCTATTCATTTTTTTACATAAATGTACATAACTTAGTATAAAAATTAGAGCTACTATATCAGTTTTAATAACAATATTATTCTCCATGAAAACAGCTAATTTAAAGACTGTAGGTTCGAAAAATCATAATAATTATTTGTGTATTTAAGAATTTTGCTGCAGCACTCTGCAAAGAAAAATTGATTTTCATGGACTGGCATGCTCACAATTATGTATTGCTTATTTGAAATTCAGTTAGCATCCACACTAACCTTATGATGCCCAGTGCCTTACAATAACATCTTCAGTACAGGTCATTACATAGTACTTTACTTACATAATATTTATGGTAGGGCAGCAAAAAAACAAGATTTGGTGGCTTTCTTTTATATTGCACTGCTATTTAGGGGTTGAGCATCTTTTTGGAAAAATTAAATGCAATGGGCTAAAGATAACCATTTAAAATGGCAAACATACATGGGTCATCAATTTCTCAAACTGACATTTTTCCCTGCAAAACAAAATAATTTCATCAAATCCCTGTCATTTTCAATGGGTGGACTTAGCTGAAAATAGAGCTTGTTACAAAAGAAATTGCTGTTTTATATAATTATTTAGAAATTCATTGATTGATAAATATATTGTTGAATAGATTATTCTTTCTACATTCTTAGTAAAATAAGAACATATATCACAAATCAACAATAGAAAATATTGCTTTTGAGGTAGAACAAGCAATATAAAGTATAATATATAATAAAGTAGAAATAAACCGTGCAGGGAGACTAGACATCTGCGGTTTAACAAAATGTCTAAGAAAATACCTTCAATGGGTGTCTTATTTTTTCTGCTCCATAAAGTAGGGTTTAAACACAAACTGCTAAAGATTTGGCCTTGTTTTAATAAATAATTGAATCAAAAAAGTTGAATAAGAGTGACTTGTTATATGTGTGGCAGGATAGGTCGTACAAGAAAAACACCAATAAATAGAGAATACAAATAGGCATTCAATGTGACACATTTCACTTTATCAGGTGGAGATATTCCTACAATTTTTACTGGATGGATAGGCAAACTATAAAACACTCAGGGAAAAGACACAAAATGTACACAAAATGAAAGTGGGTGAATGTACATTTTAATAAAGCACTTTAGTATAAAACCAATATATTACATTGACTGGAATAACATTGTTCTGACTGGAAAGTCTTTCAAAAGAAGGGTTGTAATGGAAATGTGTGGGAGGTCTCAAGTGCAAAAACCTCAGGCAGTGTCCAACCAGCAGGAGCAGAGCTGTCCTTGTAAGAGCATCACAAACAAATTCATGATTTAGGGGTCTTTAAGGACCATCAAATTCATGATTTAAGGGAGGAAGGCCTTTTGCATATACACTTTATCATTCTTCATATTGGACTTCATATTGCATATGTCATATGACCAGTTAAATGTAATTTTATGCTTTAGGCAGAACTTTATCTTTTGCCAAACACGTAAAGGGCTTCTTTTTCATTAGTTATAGGTGTGCTGTTTCACTTTTAACAGGCATATACATGCTGTTTCAGAAAATGATTATGGGCAGTACAACAGGGTTAAAGGGTGGGGGGTGGGATTACTGGTGTAAAGGGTAATTTCCTCAGGTTTATAAGTGTTAGGCATGCTTCCCCTTTTGTCACTATGTTGCCTTTAGGAAGAGACCCTGCCCTGCTTTGAAAAGTTGGCTTTTAAACACATTGCTTTCACAATAAAGCAAGAATCTTCTGTTTTCATGCTGTCCGTGTAAAAGTCTGTCTCTTAAGAGGTGGCAAAGAGAAAGAGGAAGCTGAGATAGTGTTGGCTCGTGGATCAGGTCAGATAATCTGACCTGAATTCTCTACCAGTAGAATTGTTCTATTGTTGGCAGGTAACTCTACTATTAGAATTCTACTAGCAGTAAAATTACTCCACTAGGTGAAAGTTCTACTTGATTCTACTTGGCATCAGACAGTTAAACCTTCAAACGAAAGGTACAGTGTACAGCTATACTTGGTGTATGGAGGTATACCAGGCACACTAACTTTTACCTGTAACTCTACGCTAACCCTGGGGATAGTTAAACTTTAGTGGCCAGTTCAAAAATTAAGTTCAGTTAAATTGATCCCCTGACGTCACATCTTCTACAACCTCAAAAACAGGTGGACTTATGTAGACCATGTAGATTTTTTTTTCAGTACCAAGTTAACACTGGGTACTTTACTACTTTATGCAATGGAAAAAATAGCTTGACTAATCTCTATGAGCCCCGCTTCCACAAATCTATTAGATTACCTTCCTCATCTTTTACCCCACTGTGTGGACTAGTAGACAGCCTAGTAAAAACAAGACAACCTAGATGACCTAAGCAAATGACATTAAGGGACTTCCTAATATTTTTTTGGTCAAATGTCAACATTATGCACAATGTGTTTCACCTATTTTACCTGCTGGTTGGAAAACCTGTCGCTTCTACGAAGCATTGCCTAATATAACTTCCTAATGCTTTCCCTGTTTCATTGCCATTTTAGGATGTTTGTTTTACTTTTTATTTTGTACCTTATCCTTTTCAAGCCTACACTGTAGCAGATGATGGGCAATTTTCTATGTCGATCCTATACTGTTGAATGGAAGAGAATAATTATTGTTTAACTGTTATACTGTTATACATATGGTCTCTCTTGAAAGACCAAGATCACCAAGCTTTGAAGTAGATTTTTGCTTTGGTGAATAGGACAAGTATGTTGAAAAAGAAACAGAAAAGATATCTTTTCAAAAATACCGGGGACATTGTTAAAACTATCAACATCTTTAATTCAATCCAAATACAAAAAAGAAAACAACATCAACACAAGACAATAGTGCATATTAAAAAAACATCAATCATTTGGTAATTTCAATTTCTCACATATATTCTAAAAACAGGCTCAATGCATTTCGCAGAATATGTCTGCTTCTTCAGGAGCAAAATAGGGCATATCAGACCTTTGTCTCAAATAACTGACATGAACAAAAAATTCAGTATAATACAAATCGCCCCATCCACATTTGACTCATAACTGTGAAGACAGTAGAGGCACACCGCTTGACATGGAACAGATGGGGAGAAGTTGATCCAACCACAGCATCAATGAAGTGCATTATTAGTGCTACATTTTAGGTTAAAAACACTAATTTTCAAGTTAGCTTGAAGTGTGAAGCCTAATTGCACCTTAATCAAAAGATATCTGCATATATCATGTAACCACACAGGTCCACCCCACAAACACTAATGGAGGCCAAATTCTATCAAAGATCCTTGGTATTCGCAGAGACAACCAACCCCCTTCCTCCCTCAAGCCTCTGTCTTGCACATGAACAAGCCCCGTTCATATCTCAGAGTCGTCCCTATGTCAGATGTCCGTAACTCGGGGACTATCTGTATTTTAAGGCACAGTACTCTATAACTGACTGTATACCTGTTACTTTATTAGAGGTAGCTTGAATATTTTCCACCATTTGGTCTGATCAAGAGCCCATTTTATTGCACATTAAAAATATAGACAGAAAATCTATGCACTTTCATTGATTTCCATTTAATTATTCTATACTAGGAATCACAGCTTTTTATGTTGTGTAGCAAATAAGACTATAGTTTGATCATAACAAAGCAGAAGATTCCTCTCTTATGTAACTGAACAGCTCATAAAGCTACCATCTGGGGTTTTTTAATTTACCTTTCCTAAAGACTAAAATCTATGCACATAAGCAAATTAAAGAATAGAAAACCAAGGAGTATCATTAAATCCAAATAGAACATAAACATTTATACATTTAGACTTGCTGTACATCCAAAAATTAAACAACTGTGCACCTAATGAGTGTGAGGAACCTGTAAAGATAGAGAATTTTTACGTATGAAATTAAACTGGATGCACCATTAGCCAGCACATTAAACCATAAAATAGGTTACTAGACTGTACTCAAAATATAAAGATGGGTAATTTATTCACAAATATATTGAATATAACAGTAGAAACAGGATTTGAAAAGGTTGTTCAATTTCCGGTGAGCAGACATTACTAAAATGTCTTGAGGTAGCTGGATTGCTTATCCCACATTGGAGGTTCTCCTGTGTTGTAGGACATGATGTAGCCATAGTCAATTACCCAAAAACATTTTGAAATGCAACATTCTACTTACTAACTGGGGTCTGTAGTGTATGAGATGTAGCTCTTTGTTTCTTGATCTGACATTCAGATGAATTTGATTACATTTACAATACATTTCTATGAAGACTGCTAATTGTCTTTAATGTTTTTTTTAATTGTCAATAGTTTTGCTTACTGTAGAACTATTGACTTGTTTGGAAATTGCCTGAAAACTCTTTACAGACATTGTGCATTTTTATATTATGGCATTGATGCCTAGTATTATTTGCGGGCCATCAATTTGTGCCAAGAAATGGTGGAAACAATTGTGTTAGCATGTTGCAGTCTACACAATGGGCCTGATTTATTAAAGCTCTCCAAAGCTGGAGACGATACTTTTTCATTAGTGAAGTTTGGTAATCCAGCAAACCTGAAATGGATCAAAACATTTTCTAACAAATTGCAAATGCAAATCAAACCAAAAAGGGATTTTTAAGGCAGTAACAAAACAGGTTTAACCACCCTGGCGGTAATCCCGAGTGTGATTTTTGTTAGAAAAAGCAGTAACTCAGAGCCACACTCTGGGTGGAATTGAGGGCTTGCCTGGTCCCCAC
The DNA here is from genome assembly GCF_032062135.1 of Pyxicephalus adspersus. Lineage (NCBI taxonomy): Eukaryota > Metazoa > Chordata > Amphibia > Anura > Pyxicephalidae > Pyxicephalus > Pyxicephalus adspersus. Next base: position 120,128,133 of record NC_092858.1, read on the forward strand.
GAGCCCATGGTGTCCTGCGACGATGCCCGACCGGCATGTGTGCCCCCTTGCTGATGCCTCACGTGGGGCTGTTTGGAATGTGAGGCCATGGGATGCAGATGCCAGGCAGGCAAAATAAGAAGTATTTTTTAATGTCAAATGTACCGCTTTCACGTTAAAAAAAAATCATACTGCCAGGGAGGTTAACAATGCACCTAAAATCCAATAATAAAAAATTTAATTTATGATTATTCATTTTAAAATACGTAAAAACATCCACTAATCATCATTATTATATAACGGGTAATTGCACATTATTGGATGGATCTCTAGATGTTGTACTCTACGCATTTCACAGCAGTTTAATCCGCTTCTTCGGGAGATCTAGAGACCTTCCTTCTAATTCTTTCCTCCTACCCTGTGTTAAAGCATGCCAGAGATGTTCTCTCAAATAGTGGCCCCACAAACAAAGGGGGCCCACATGGAAGGAAACACCCTCTTCCCTCAAAACCAATACTGCAGTGACCTGCATCCCAAGCATAGATTACATGTTTTTCCTTTTTAACTGCTGATTCTCAGAATCTATCCGAACATTTCACAGCTCACAGGGAAACAAATGATTTAATAAATCCATCCCAGGTTTGCTGGATCACCCAGCTTCACTGATGAAAGTGTATTTTTTCCAGCTCTGGGGAACCTTATTAAATCAGGCCCAATGTGTCAACAATGCAACCTCCTATTGCTCCATTTCTATGCTTAACTGTAAGCTTTCCAGTACTGTTTATAATTACCCAGGATTGGAGAGGCTTTCCAAGTGGACTTATATCAACAAAGGTACTTTTCAAATGTTTAATACTTCAGCAACCTTCGATGGTTACAAAATAAAATAAGGTATGCTACCTGCATAAGAGGATGTTTTCTGTAACTTGTTAAAACAATTAAACCATGTTCGCCTGAAATCTGTGAAAGAAAGTGACAATAGGCACTACACCTGTAATTTAAAATGGTGATTGTTTGTTCCTTGAAATATCTTTTGCAAATGGCCAGTAAATGTTTTAAGTAACCACTGTTCCCATAGCTGAACAAAATTCCTGAGTAATAATATTATGCTTGCTTCTCTCTGTATCTCTACAATTGCAATGTTATTTTTTGGAACTGGTGATCAAAACGTAACTTCACATTCTATATAAATCTTAACAAAGTAATGTGTGATTCCCTTCAAAAGCGAAAAAGAAATCTCTAATTTTTCATTTATTGTAGGTTACGAATCAACAGCAGATAGAACATTTACTGAGGTATCATTTTTATTTTGTTGTAATGCATTTTTAGCTGTCCACACCAATGGTAAGAAAACAGCAGCTTAAATTGGCTATAAACTAATCGATGTTTCAAATAGAGAAAGACAAAAACATTAATGTCTAGATAGAGTAGACATTAGACAATAACAAAAAATATCTAAAGAAAATATTTTGAAAACTAGGGCATTTCCTATAGATTTTTGATCAACATTTTGACCAGTGCCTAATATTTGGCTAAATAAGGGCTGCTCCACTCTGCCCCCTTTCCACTCTGTCTTAATAATGAAAATCTGAATGGTGAACCCCCTAACAACCAGAAACCCATGCCGTGCTCCCCACTGTTTACAATAACGACAATGATCTGCCAATGTCTGTTGGTAAATTTTTTATATCAGTGAGATATCAATAATTTACCAGTCATGCATCCATAAAAACTCTATGGCCAGGTAAAAGCAAATTCGCATTAGTAAAATGTACAGCACACATGGTGTAAGCACCAACCCAATGATTTTTAGTGAGCGCAAAATTTTTTGTGTAAGGCAAGTACATCTTATTGATAAGTGACATGGTCTATTGATGCTATGATATCCTTGTACATGTATTCTGTATTTTGCCAATGACCTTTTTAAAATCTTGAATAGCAACTAATACTAATAATGAACTAACCCATTCTTTTGCCAATTGTGGCCCAATAATACTGTGTACAGTGAAACATTACAATGGCACCGCAAAGAAGCTGTGTACTATGGGAAACAAATTATTTTCATGAGGTAGCATTGTTTGTTATCATTACAATTGTTGCATTCAGATGTGGCCAGATTACCAACTATTTTTCATGTTTTTTTAAGTAAATAAACAGTTTCATGAAAAAGGAAAAAGATGGCTCTATGAGAAAAGCAGTTAGATGAAGGGATAAATGTTTTGCCTGAAGCTGTAAAAGGCCTTCAGGCATCATTAAATTTCATGACACATTGCAGACAAAACACTATCTGATTGTCCTCTGCATATGCAACTGAACTTTTGTAACCTTTCTCTTTAATCTAAAAAGATGATGTTTAGTTTAAAGGTACTTTTCCTTGGCAACATTTTAGCCAAGTCTTACGCACACAGCTTTGTTATGGAAATCAAGCAATGACCATAATGATTATGGTATGGTAATCATTATGGTAAAATTTCTTGTGTTGGTGCTATAAACGATAATGCTCTGATAGATTGTTTTGATTTCATGGGCCTGATTTATTAAAGCTCTCCAAGACTGGAGAACATACACTTTCATCGGTGAACCTAAATGATCCAACAAAATGTATCTTCTCCAGCTTTAAAAATCAGGTCCCATGTGTGCAAAGTCTTCTGTAGGGCATGCTTTATCTGTGATGCAACAGCTTGAAAAACTTTGACAAAATAGAGAATTAAATATGTTTTTTCTATCTATCGTAAAAGCATTTTTTTTAACTGCCATTAATCAAAAATAAAAAAAGTTATTTTTTCCTAAACCACACTCATCAACATTTGTTTTCATGTACCTTTTCCACTACATATTCTGAAATTCAAGTATTACAGTATATCACTGTTTAATGAAATATTTCCCTTTTTTTCCATATATTCATGCCTTCATGTTTTAGTTTCACCTAACCTTGGTTGGCTCAAAGCACCATAACATTGCCTTTCATTGAAAACTTCATTAAAATGTATTGACCAAAAAAAAAAAATAATATTGCAAAACAATATAAAAAAAAATTTATTGAACAAGAATTTTTTGTTTTTCAAATTGACTGCATTTGCAAATATTCTTTAAACTTTAATATTATTAAATCATCTTATAATGGATGAAATCCAGATCCTACCCAAAATCCTAGCCACTCTCCCACTGTGATCCCAGTTACAAAAGTATACAGCAGGGAATCATCCTCACTGGCTGGTTATTGTTATGGGTTGTACAAGCCCTAACCATCATTAGCCAATGGGAACAATGTCTGCTATTTACAGCAGCTATCTGGCTCAAGGCACAATAATAAAAAATGTGATTTTTTTCTATTGACCCGATGCTTTACTTGGAGCAATGCCACCAAGTGTCTCATTGCAAGGCCAAACTGAAACTGTGAATTTTTATAAAACATGTACAGTCAGTATGACACCTTTAACAAACTTGGAGTTTTGTTAAGAAATAACTATAGTAAAAAAATGCAGATTATCAGCATTCATGCATTTACGTGCAAAAATACCTACTTCATTTTTCATAGGAGGATGAATATTTCCTATTTACTACTGTAAAAGAGCCATCTGGTTCATCTTTTTTTATGAACTGTGTTTTATTGAATGTAACATACATAACCACTAGCTGTAGTCATATTCTTTTTGAATATGTATAGTTCTACCTGCTGGTGTGAAGCTGATGAAAGATATGCAAAAATAAGGATCATACTCCATTGTGTTATTTTTTAATAGAAGCCAAATAATAGTCATAGCATTCAAGAAGCCCTGGAAGACTTAATAAAGACCAAAACTGAAAAAAAATGTATTCATGTATCCATTAGTTCACAGAATTGACATTTCTGCATGCACATTTTCTCCTCTGTGGTATAAAAGAATAGTAATTTTATTACCCAGTACATGAATTCCATGTAGTTACATTGTGTTGTTATTCAATGACTTGGCTATTATTGACATTAATCATGAAATTCAAATAAATTTACAGGTTCCAAAGTCGTTGTTCAAATTTTATTCACACAGTACATGGTGCAACTTATTGACAATGACTATTGATTTGCAAAGCTTGGTTTTTTCTGCACAAATACAAAAATACATTGGTGCTCATTTGTCTGTGAAATCCATTCTAACTATGAATGGTCAATACATTTTTGTTATAAAAACAATACACAATAATTAGGGTTGACATGAAGTAATTTTATTTTACTAAATTTTAATACTTAACTAGGTTCTGAGATACAAACTAATTTCAAAGTGATTCTATTATGACACCAACAAAAGCATTGTAATGCTGTACCTGTACATAAAAAAGCATATACTTTTATCTCCATAGAGCTAAATGCTGATCCAATACTAATAAAGTCTCCTCTTTAATTTTCTGCATGAACTGACCCTGATCCCTTGCTGGGTTCACTGGTTATTTTCCCAATTTCCAAATCAGTGATGTGTCTTGTAAGTGGGTCAGAAGTCTAGTGCACAGTCGGAGACTAAGACATCAACTTCCATGTGTGTTAGTTTCTGTTGCCTAATTTTACATTCTTGGGTTCTGGGTTGTTGACTTTGGCAGGACCTTTAAAAATTAGCAATGGAGTACGTCTGTATACTCTACAGCTTAGATAACAAAGAATTATGTTTAAATTATACATTTTAGGGCACCTACACCTAATTTTACTGCCCCCTGCAATTCTGTCTTCCAAGAACAATAACAGTCAAATACTTTTTTTTTTCCCAAAAAGCAAATATTTTTAGGAAAAAGCTATCCAAGGCATTTCCTTGTCACTCACAATTCAGCACTAAAAATCTGACTGGTTTGCTGAGTCTTTAAAACTCATCTGTATTCAATACTCCTTTACTGAGCAACTAAGATAAATTTGGTTGTGGGGGGGGCATAGTACCCCCATCTTCTGCCCAAATGGTGGCATCATGTACCTTATGATGAGATATTAGGGAAAGGAGAGCTGCCCCAATATTGTGAGAAGATACTCTTTCACTAAAATGGAGTGTGTGAGAATTCCGTTTTTTTTTTTTGTTTCAATAGAAGCTTTCTGTAGAGAGACTGATGTCACCTCCTACAATTCAGGAATAGTGTTGATGTTCAAATTCGGGTTGTCCCTATATTCGACCTGAATATGGCTGTTCGAATTCGGATAGACCCGACCCGAAAAACACGGGATTCGACAGCAAAAATT
>NC_092858.1:120134313-120136838 GCF_032062135.1 Pyxicephalus adspersus
TCCTGCTAAAACGTTTTATAAACGCCCCCATTGTTTTCAATAGAAGCTTTCATAAAAGCTTAAAAACGCTTGAAAAAGTGCTCAATGGAAGCGTTTTCCCGCGTTTATCCAGCGTTTTAATTTTTTAAATGTAGCAAGCAACATTTAAGATAACGCTCAAAAACGTGCCTGAAGGAAACGTCCTGGTGTAGATTAGCCTATTGGAATGCATGGGGACTTCAAAGATGGGCGTTAAAACACCTCAGGTTAAACGCTGGGGAAACAGTTTGTGTAGACTAAAGCTGCATACACACGTCCAATAATTATCCTTAGAAACGACCGACGAACGACCAATGAACAACCGATTGGCCAAAAAAAAGTGACCAAGGACGCAGACAAACGAGGATTGTCATTGGAAATGAACGACCGCCACAGTGGATCTGATTGGCTGACGATCTTTCACTATCTATCGTGTGCAACGGTCGTTCAGTGATCGTGCATGTTTCTGCGGTACACTTTCTCCGTTACATGTCCCTCCCTGCATCGTTCAAATGATTGTATCTAGCGTGTGGACACTGTTGGTGGATTATGTTTGAACGATCATATTGTTGCAGCATGTACAGAATTGTGCACAATATGATTGTTCAAGTATAATCGTGCAAAATCGTTGATCAGTTGTAATCGGTCATTTTCTAACAATAATTGTTGGAAGTGTGTACCTAGCTTTAGCCTAATATTGATGTGACAGGTGCTCTTTAATCTTCATGTGGAGTGCAGGGTATGTAATAGTGTTATGTATCTTTTTATAATGTATCTTTTTATGTATCCTTTTACAATGTATCTTTTTATAATGTATCTTTTTATGTATCCTTTTACAATGTATCTTTTTACAATGTTGCTTTTTATGTATCCTTTTATAATGTATCGTTTTACATCTGTTTGGAGGCTGTAGAAGCTCTACACAGTGCTGAAAAAAACCCAGATTTTTCCTCCCATTGACTTTAATGGTGTTCGACTTTGACATTCGACCACCCGAATAATTTTGCTCTATTCGAGCGAATAGCTGTCGAATCGAATAGTGAGCTATTCGACCAACACTATTCAGGAAATGAGAGTAAGGTAAATGTGGTGGCTGTTGCAAACCTTAGTATTTTTTTCAACTTGGGGCAGATACAGGTTTACTTTAAAAAATTTAGTTCCATAAATCCAAAACACTAATAACTAAGGTTATACAGAAAATCTAACTTTCTTTTCCTCAGAGTTGAAAAATAAATCTTTGCTCCCTCTTTCTTAATTATTGACTAATCCAAAACATGCTGTCTTTGGGGTAGGATTCTTTCCATTTTAACAGATTATACAATCAGCAACTTCAACTTGCCTTGCTTCAACTGCCTGAGGATTTTTAAAGCTTGCAAATGGGTTTTACCTTACTCACTTATTTGTATGCATAGCTCAAAATACTTAGGTAATTTTGTATAGAATTGAAATTCTATAGGGGCAAGGGATGTAACCAATACTGGCTCTTATGTGTTGCAGACAAAGGCTGAGTGACATTGTAATCAATTCTACTTTCAACATAAAAAAAGCTATCCCCTGGCACTTCTGTATTTGATTTATTTATATATTTATTTATTTGTTGACATTGACTGAACAATACTGATTAACGAGGAGTGCAATGGCTTGAAAGCCCTTGTAGTTTGTTGATCTGTTTGGACTATACCTAAATTACAAACAACCAATCCGTTATGTGTCTACACACATTTTGGAGATTTTAATTATTAAATTTGCTAAACTTTCTTATACTATTATAACTAATAACATATGAATTATATTATATTTGTACTTGACCTAGAAAACAAAACAAATCTAGTAGCACCTTATCTTTATTTACATCAGATACCTAAAATTCTAAACATAGCCAGTAGTTTGTTGGAGGGGCATCCTCTGATTGGATTTTTGATATTTAAGTTAAATGCACTCTTAAATCTTTAATAAAGTTAGTTGTCTATTTTAAATGATTACATTCATTAGGTATTTAACTTTTTCCACTGATTAGGGTATTAAAGTGGAAGTACTGCCCCCCTCCCCTCAAAAAATTGCGATTAGAAAGGTCTTTGTTGCAGAAAGGGTCAGGCAATGTGTTTTCTGCAATAAATCACAGTTACCTGCCTGATTGCTGCTTTCTATTTAAAAATTTAGAAAATTTAGACGTACAATGTGCTAGGGATCCAGGCCTTCTCCGGGGCTTCCAAGAACAGTTAAGATGGCCTAAGATTGGAACAAAGGAAGTTAGGATGTCTTCTGTAAATAAGGTGCACTTGTATTCCTAAGAAATGGATGCATAATGGGGCTATAATATGAGGGGGTGCTGAGAAGTTCCTTGCTTTGCCCCCTTCCAGATGAAAAAGAAAAATGAGTGTGGCGGCATATGACAGCCTAATATCTTAGTATGTAACTGTGCAAATATCAGGTCTTTGCAATTTTTAAAACTGTTTTTTTTTTTAGTGAGAAGCTGTGATGGCAGAGGCACAAGCAAGTTTCACGTC
>NC_092858.1:120136986-120177748 GCF_032062135.1 Pyxicephalus adspersus
TCACTGTTGAAGGTGAGCCCCGCAGTGGGCGCCCCCCAACCTCAAGTGACCCGGCAACCTGTGATGCTGTCCATGAGCTGAATATTATGCTGCGAATACCTGCAAAAAAGATAGGCCAGATACTTGACATCTTATGGGAGGGTGTTGGGTTTGTTATCACCACTATCCTAGACATGCGCAAGCGTTCAACGAAGTGGGTGCCGAAATGTTTGAACAGTGATCAGAGGAAGGAACGAGCTGAAGCATCCAAAGCTGTTTTTGCCCATTTTGAAGCTGCACAGGACTTTTTGACTAGGTTAGTGACTGGGGATGAAACCTGCCTCCACATATTTGATCCTGAAACCAAGGAACAGTTAAAGAAATGGCGCCACAGCGGGTCTTCGCGGCCAAAGAGGTTCTGAACCCAGGAATCGGCCAAAAAAGTCATGACGTCAGTTTTATGGGACAAAGACGGTATTCTGTTGGTGGACTACCAACCTCAGAACTTTAGTATCACCAGACAGTATTATGCTAACCTCCTGGACCAGCTTTAGGAGGCAATTAAGAGGAAACGCCGTGGAAAGTTGACCAAAGGGATCCTTTTTTTGCAGGACATGGTACCTGCGCACATGTCCAACGTTGTGGCTGCCAAATTGAACACCTGGGTTTCCAATTGCTCCACCATCGCCCCTACTCACCTGACCTGGCCCCTTCGGACTATTAATTGTTCCTCAATTTGGAGAAACACCTGAAGGGGCAACCTTTTGAGGACATTTCTGATGTCAAAGATGCTGCTGAGAGCTTGTTTGCGGCCCAACTAAAGGACTTTTATTTGAACGGTCTAGGAAAGCTGCAACTACACTGTACCAAGTGCATCAGTCTCAGGGGGGAATATGTTGAATAAATGAGTTATTTCATAGCTCTGGCTCTCTTCTTTCTGGGCAAAGCCAAGAACTTCTCAGCACCCGCTCGTACATGGCAAATGAGAAAGCTATTGCCAGGAGCTCTGTGCCATTGTAGGGTCAACATGGGAATTTTTAACCTTTCAATAATATTGATATATAGGGCCTGATTTATAAAAAGTCTGCAATGCTCGAGACGATACATTTTCACCATTGAATCTGAGAGATCCAGAAAACCCGGAATAATTTTCTTTAGTCATTTGCTATTTGTTACCAAAATTTTTTCAATCCTGGACAACATCAATCTCAGGTTTTCTGGATCACACTGATAAAAGTGTATCTTCTCCAGCTTTGGAGAGCTTTAATAAATCTGGCTCATAGAGTCGATTATGTTTCAATATAAGGACTAAACCTCATTTTCCTTAATAACTAAAACCAATAACTAAATAAAAACCTTTCAAATCTAAAGAAAGGATCATAGCCTCTCAGTTTGTGTTTGAGTGCCATTCCAAGGGTCAAACGTTTGTAATGTACATTGTAAAAGGGTCAGGAAAATAGGCAACACTTCTTATGATTCATTCCAACAACTCCACTGAATAGCAGTACAGTCTATGATACAATTTAATACAACACAACTGCATACATATACACTGCCACTTACACTCCAACACCAAGGTTTATAGCATTTCTGGTCGTTTTCCCATATTCATGATACACATTGGCTGCATTTACAGGGTGCCACACTTGACATGAGTGTGGCAAGAGCTCCTATTCATTCCATGGATTAGCGTTTGCTGCTCATGATACCAGGGGTTTAGGGGACAGAGCTGCCATCAGCTAGGCGATCTAAAAATTAAGCTTGTAAATGCAGCTTACCAATAATGCTTGCCATTCTCATGTTTGCACCAGCATGTAAAGTGCTGTCAATGACCCTGCCACAGACTAAGCAGTTTCACACAGGACAATGTTCTCAAATTCCTGCCTCATAGTATGTAGCCCCCTTGTCCTCCAGACCTAAACTGAGTCACCAAGGTCTTTGCTTATGTGTAGTGCTTGTTTACATTCTCAATTAATATACGCAGTAAAACCAAAAGGCTTACTCTAATAGACAAAAATTAAACCATACAAAGCAATCATTCACATGTGTGGCATGTGTACAAGAATAAATAAAATTGCAACTGCCCCAAATATTTTATAATTAGCTTTCTGTGCACAAGGAAAAAGCTATTCTCAGAACAAACACATGAAAGGCAAATTTCCTGATACATTTACCCTCTAGCCAGCAAATTTTTTTTTCAAAAATCTACACAGAGGTTTTAGATGCATATGTCTACAAGAAGTGTTACTGAATTTAACCTTAGATCATTCTGAGGACCACTAAACTGATCTTTACTTGTAAATAGCAGCTGGGAGTCAATTTTCAAAATTAATAAGGGCTCCTATTTGCTGGAGGTTAAAGGTCAGTAGTGACGCTGACAACCATTTACCTTGGCATAGTCAAGGCACCTCCGTGAAGTGCGTTTTTTAATTCCAATCTTTGTGAGGCCCATCTTGGGACATAAAAACAATTATTTTGGAACACATTTATCTGGAGAGTGCGTGTTCCTCCTTAGAGCCCCTGTTTAAAGTAGCTGCCATTTTTAGTTTGCTTGATGGATTTAGTGCAGGGGCACCCTAGAGGTCTTCAGATGCCATTGTTTTGTGCTAGGGTTTTGGTCTGTCTATGTACCACCATGAGGGAGAAATAAAAGGACCCCAGGCCTACGTGCTATTTTTTATTTGCTTTGTATACTTCAAGATGGGGACATTCATAGTTTAGAGTTAGGAAACATACTTAAAACCCCTGTTTTTAAGAAAATTAAGCGAATAAATGTTTTACTGGCTAAGTTGTAAGTATGCTGTAACATTTTTGTACTGCGATTGTTAGATGTATAAGACTTTCTCAAGGATCTGACAAGTTCCTTACAAATGTTCCCAGTATACAGAAAATCATACATAACTAGAATATGAAGAATAATGTTAATGTTAAAAGATTACACAATTCAATCAGTGACTTAAGGGTCAATTTTGCTTTGTTACTTGATTAGAGCAAACAATTCCGTTGAAAAATGTTCGTTAATGAAGGTACTCATTTTTATGTTTTCTATTTTCAGCCAGCATAATCAAAAGTGGATAAAATGAAATAAAGGAAATCAAAAGCATCACAGCTCTCACACTATTTGCTTGCATTATTTATTGAGATGCGTCAAAATGGCACTGAGAGGCATATGTAGGGCACATTACATTAGCAAACAATTTCTTTTTGTATGTTTGGACCAATGTAACCATAATTGGATGAAAAATAAAAAGGGGGGTGACAGAAAGGTTGAGTCATTTTATGTTTGACCTTTCTTGTGTATCTAGAAAGAAATAGATTTAAAGCCCTTGTAATATTTCTAGAGTCTCATGTAGCTTAAAAAAAAAGGATACATAGCAATGCATAAATCACAGGTGTCAACAATGTTATGTTGCTTTTAGCTGTCTTGATGTCATTGCAGTGATAGGTTTTAGATTGGTAGTGGCAGAAAGCACCTTAGAAAAATAAAATAATACAGGCTGATTCATCATTTTCTTGGTTTGTTATACATATATAAATCCAATCCCTAACAATTCCCCCCAGCCTAACATTTTACCCCATCTATCCTCCACTCTTGATCTTGTGGAGGTGATACTGGACTACTTCACTGTATAGAAGAATATTTCTGTTAATTTATTTGGGTATATGCCTATTAAACGCATTAGCCTTTTAAAAATACCTGGGAGTAAACTTGTAACTGATGTTCAAAGAAAAGTATTAGAAATGTATTAGTGAAGAATGTCACAAAGAAAAGAAGGAGGTTTTTATAGCAAATTTACAAAAAACACTTAAGAGTACATAAACAAACATGAATACAAGTATTAGATAATCACAACATCTCTAAGATTGTAATCTTTCCTGAGCAGGGTCCTCTCCTCCTCCTGTATCACTGTTTGTATCTGGCTGTCATTTGCAAACCTCATTTAATGTACGTAGCTGCGTAATATGTTGGCACTATATAGATACTGTTTATTATTGATATTATTATTAATATTAATATTATTATTATTAATAATAATAATAATAATAATAATAATAACAATAATCATATATTTTAACTGATGTTAATAATAATCTCATTTGTGTACACCTTTGGTGTTTATCTCCCTGTACCCCCCACCAGTTCCCCAAGGAAGAAGTTGGGGGTACAGGGAGATAAACACCAAATATTATGACGTTTATTGGTGGCTTTATCTGAGTGTATCTGTCAAGGATTTTCCTCCTCTTTTTATCCCCTGATGAAGTAGGGTTGTCCCTGTAGAATTGGGAAATGTATGTATTTATTATTTGGTGTGTTATTTGATAATTGCACCAATAGTAATTTACAAATAGTAAAGTCAGGAGTAGTGACTGGAGTAGTGATGCTCTGGGAAACATGGGGAAAATACAGTACAACTCTCCTAAACAAGATCTCTCCTAAACTCGCCCCTAAACAAGATTGTCAACAAAATGTCTGTGGGGAGGGGGCAGAAGGACAACACAAAATAAAAACACAAGGATAACACCACTTTCTCTGTTTTAATTAAGAAATAGATTGGTAATATGACCTGTCCCCTAAACCTGTAACGTGGAAGTGTTGGAACAGCAAGAAATAGATGAGCTTTCTTCTCCTGTTGCCTCGTTCCTTTTCTTTATAATTTCATGCAGTTCACATAATAGGCCTGATTTAATAAAGCTCTCCAAGGCTGGAGAAGATTCACTTTCAACAGTGAAGCTGGGTGATCCTGAAAACCTAGAATGGGTCTGGAGGATCTAGCAAATAGCAAATTACTTTAAAGAAATCAATTACAGGTTTGCTGGATCACCCAGCTTCACTGATGAAAGTGTATCCTCTCCTGGCTTGGAGAGCTTTAATAAATCAGGCTCAATGAGCTCACACAAGAAGCTAAAGAAACCAAATTCAAAAAGTGACACTAGCTGCATTAAAAAAAATGCACTGAATGATTTAATATTGTACAGCTACATTACAGGGATCGATTATTAAATGTTTTTACTCAAGATTCACCCAAAATTTTCCCCAAATTTGGCAAATTGTTCACATTGGATTTAATTAAAAACTCTGATTTATCTTTTATTTGTGATTCATATCTTTTGAAATTGAATACAATGTGAAAAAATGTAGAATGTTTGGTAAATGATGGGTGAATCTTGGGTCAAAACATTTATAAATAAATTACAATGTGTGTTTTATATGTGAACATTAACTCTCTTAACACTGTAACACAGCTTGGGAGAGGGATCACTTTAACACAGCTGACTTTATCAAATATGTATTGCAATGTATACCAAGAATCCATTTACTGCAAGTTTGCCAAAAATGTGTAAGGATATATGGCAGTGTGCAGAGGGTTGATTCTGTATCCTGCGTAAAAACATGTGGTACACATTTTTGCACCGCATGTGTTAAATATATATGTAAGCTACCTATATTTGAACAAACACATATTTCTATATTGTTTTTATCCTTTTGGAGTTCATTTTAAAAAACAATTGTAAAACATTACAACACATTTTCCCATATATTACAGCTAAAGATTTAACAGAATGCCTTGGTTAGGTGCTCATAGGAAGACAAGGGCTACCAGAAGTATTCTTCGTTTTTGACAGCTATATTTCAGAGTGCTATATTTCAAAATTATATATTAAGGTCAGTATAGATGTCCTAAATGTATATATATATTTATAAATATATATATATATATATATATATATATATATAAATATATATATATATATATATATATGTTTCAGGTATTTTTGTTAGCCAAAAATACATATATTCATATACCATAGCAATTTTTTTTATTTTTTTTATAATTTGTCAAAATTGTAATTAACGATTTATATCTGCACTCAGAAGTCTTGTTTTCTTGATGTCAATGTCTGGGATACTAAACATCTGTACATCTGCAAAAATGATGGGCATCATAAGGATTAAATTCTAACTATTTTGCATACTTGGCACATATTTCTTCATAGCAAATTAGAAATTTAAATGCAGAGAACCTAATATAATTTAGTAAATACTGGAACTCATTTATAATTTATATGTGTGCCTACTCAACAATATTCCACCAAACGAAAAAGGAACTCTAAAATAAAGGATTCCAATGCTTCCAGCTTAAAACAAAAGTGACACTTTAGTAATGCATATCAAACAGATAGGAACCAAAGTTCTCATTTAAGGTATAATCCTTCACCACATAAAATCTAAAATGGCTGACCAACATGGCCCCAGAAAAATTAAATGTAATCATACCTAAACAAAAGAAGTTCTGACTGTTAGGAGATACTTATTTATCCAGGGATCCCATGTTGTGGGCCATTGCAGTATCAAAACTGTTTATTCTGTCAAGCAATTTCATTAGCAACAGTAAGGAGAACTGAGATAACAGCAGCAGCCCTGGCTTCCCTTTAGCCATGCAGCCTAATATATTTTATTGGCATCTCCAGCACACACTGTTAGGCTGTGCACAGTTGGAGGGGATTTTAGAGTAGGATTAGTTCCTGACTCAGTCCTACACTGCCATATAGCCTCTCTGCTTCCAGCCACCAGTGCCTGTTGTAGGGTTAGGCTGGGCTGACTTGCTGCTGGTGTGATATTTATCTGATTTACTGTTGCTGACCTTGCCTGTTTTTGACCCTGTGAGTTTATATTGCATGGACTGACCTATTGCCTGTGACCCGACTCTGCTTGTGTCTTGGCCTTGTGTACGTCGTCTGGTGGACGATTACCTGTGTACGATCTCTTGCTCTGTATTCTGTATTTATCTATGCTGGAATCTTGGTACTGCATTATCTGTGGACTCCTGGTCCTCTGCCAGCCCTTGCCCAGACACCATCCTATGCGCAGTAAGTCCTGAAGGCAACCGTGTGCTGGGAAACACAACCAGAGTGGCTTGCTATAGGTGAAGAGTGTGGTGTTGGATTGGGGGACTAGTGTCTGATGGGTACTTTTGCTGGGCCTTACAATGACATTCTATTTGGTATTGCTTGGTATCTACCCTCCAAGTTAATGCAAAGGGGCTGATACACACGGTATATTCACTGGTCCCTCCAGGTGTGATGAAGGGTGATGTATTTTTTTTACAGAGTTGTTCCTTACTTTATAAGTAGTGATGAGTAAAAATGACCAAACTATATTTTGCCCGCATTTTAGGAAAAAATTAATATTCTTGAAAACATCAAAAAGGCTAAACACATTTCCTGGCCAATAAATGTCCCCAAGCCTGTGGACATTTTTATATATAGCAATGGTATGCACTCAACTAGTAATGCAGTATATTCAGATAAGTAGCTTCTGTTTGTTTTTTTTCATCAATGGATTTCTTTCTTCCCTGATAGCAAAGGCATATTCCAAAATGACAATACCAGGATTAATTGAGTTCAAACTGTGGTTCAGGGAGTATGAAACAACATTTTTACGCATGGTTTGGCTACCACAGTGTCCAAACGTTAACCCGATTTAGAATCTTTGGCATGTGACAGAAGACTTTATGTGGTGGTCTGATTCTCCCATTATCAATACAATATCCTGGTGAAAAAAAAAATTGTAACATTGAATACATTAGTTGAATTTATATTTTGCAAAGGTATTAATAATCAAAGCAAAAGGCAGTTGATTGAATTTGCCTTTCACAGTTAGGGAAGCTCATTGAAAATAAACTAGACCTTTTCTTGTGCCAAGAAAGGACACAAATTAAAAGCAAGGGGATGGGAGTGGTGAGGCCTTCTTAACTTAGTTTATGTTAATGCAGGTTGAGACATCAGTGCTTATTGTAAACATATTTTTTTAGCAATAATGGCCCTCAGTTTTTTAATACTTAACATGAGAAAGTAAAGCTTAGTTACCTTGTACCACCTTGTTTTGGGTACTTTGTATGCTTGGGGCTTTAAAGTAATTTAAATTAGGTAGTTTTAGTTGTTCTCCCCTTTATACACCGACCTAAACTGACACCCCTTTCCCATCACAGACTCTTGCAGCTAACTCCCCCTAAAATGTCATCACTACAGCGCAATCACAAGATACCAAAAACTATACCTGCCATACCGTGCTATCTTCTCTCACATAGCTGGCCACTTACCTTCAGTGAACCCCAATTTATTTTTAACAGTAGAGGGAGGGAAATGTAGGATAAGTGGGGGACTTTTGTGGTTAACTCCCCCTAACATTTTATTGCTGCAGCCCCATCACAAGATAAGAAAAACTATACCTATCATACCATGCTACCTTTTCACATATATCTGGCCACTTACCTCCTGGGAACCCTAATTTCTCAGGAAAGGAGATATGTAGGGCCCTAAAGATGTAGAAGTAAGAACATGTACCCCTTGTCTATCAATTAAATGAATTACATTTCTCTGGAAGTAATCATTGCAGAGATTCTTGATTTGTCATCTCTTTTATTTAGTGCATGTATGTTACGGTAAATTTCTTCAGTTCTGCTTTAGGTGTGTACTGATTATATTATTAATCTATCCAAATTTATGAACAAAATTGTATTAAATTGCAGCTTGCTTAATCCTTAGATGTTGTGGCTGTACTTTTTTATGCAAGTTCAGAAAAATGCCTGTTGATCCCGCATCTGATGACTTTTAGGCTGTTTAGAAAGGCAAATACCAAAAAAAGAAAAAGCAAAAAAGCCAAGACCTTTGCAAAGGGGTAGAGCTGACATGAGATACTGCATTGCTGAGCTCTATCCACTACTGGAGAACTAATTTGTTGACATTTCTTTCATACTTTTGTTGTTTTCTCCCACCTAATATGTGATATATCTTCATTGTGTTATTACTTATTTTTACTCTTTGTTTGTGATGACTTTCTGCCTTTTGTTTTTATATCTGTATTGTTTGGTGCATTCCTACAGCTGGTCACACAATGCTATTTTATTTTTCAGGTAAACGTTGACACAGAAGCCACAGAAGCATAGTTATATGGATAATGGCACAGCAAACAAGAAACAAAGTTAACCTCAGTGTACAGTTTGCTAGAAAAGATCAAGGAAAGCATTGCTATGTGTGCGTATATCTTCTCACTCATGCAAGCCCGTAACATAAGTGTTCTATAGAGATTTATGCTTGCTGCTGTTTTTTTTATTTAGTAAATCAGGGCCATACTAAAGATAATCATAAAAATCTATTCCTGCAGAAACCTAAACAATATTTTTCTAAGCTATTAACAAATAGTGACTAGGGTTTTTTTTAACTAAATTCGAAAACCTGTTTAGCCATCAGTGCTTTAACATCTCAGACTAATTCTGCAGGTGACTGCTGATTAATTTGTTATTAAGGAACTACCAGTAGAAACTCAATGATGTAGGGTCTAGCATGATCCCAACATTACCACTTCTCTGCTAGGCATCATTAAATATTAACGTACATTGTTCTGTTGGCCTCTACACACAAAAATAATCAGATCAGTAATGTGTTGTAGATTCATACAAGCTTTCAAAGAACATATCATTATTTATTCAACAAAAATAACAATAGATCTAATGCTTTACTGTAAAAAAAAAAAACACACCTGACCCCATAACTTATCGCCCCTTTAAGCAGAAATTGTATAATATATAATACCTTTGGTTTCAATGTTTTGTGGGTTTCTTTCTATTAGTTTTCCATTTCAAATGCCCTAAAACAGTGGTGCCCATCATTTTTTTTATCTGGGCAGCGCTATTTACATTGGGATAAAACTCTCGGTCCACAATGCAAATAAACTTTAAAGATATATGTTTAAATCTAGAATAATTCTAATTTAAAATGAAAAATGAAAAGGAAAAACTAAATTTAAATGTTTCCAGTTACCATAATATACATGCACCAAATAAAATTAATGACAAATCAAGAGCCTATGCAATGGATACTTCTTGGATCATCTTCAGGGCCCTACATCTCCCCATTTCTGAGAAATTAAGGTTCACAGAAGGTAAGTGGCCAGCTATGTGTGACATGGTAGCACAGTATGATAGGTATACTTTTTCTGTGACGTGATGGTGCTGCAATAAAATTTTAGGGTGAGTTAGCCACAAGAGTCCCCCACTTATCTTAGGGTCCCCCATGTACCCTGAAAACTTCACACTTTTATGACAATCAGTGAAGGAGATATGAGGATTTATACATGGGGATATTGACAGCTACATGGTCACAGAACCCATGCTGCTGCTGCACAAATATCTCACAGTACAAGATGAGCGGGGAGTAGCTCCTTCTGCTGGCAGCACAATCTTATAGAGAAACATAGGAGATGCAAGCGCCCCATCTCACGCAAGACCAAGAGCAGAGAGGGAATGAGGAGAGGCCTGATCTGACAGCTCCGCGGGCCGTATGTGGCCTGTGAGCCATAGGTTGGGCACCCCTGCCCTTAAACATTTCACTGTAATTCAAATGCGGGTTTTGACAAGGCCAGTCCATAACCCTAAATTTCTTTTTAAGCTATTCCTTGGTTGATTTGCTAGTTTAATTCTGATCAGTATTGTTTTGAAAGATCCATTTTCAGACAGAAGGACTCATAAAACAGAGGGAAACCAAAAAAAGAGGAAAAAGGAGGCTTTTAGGTATACCAAGAGGCTTGGCACTACCTGGGTATACCCAGTCTATATACATATAAGGTACTCTCCCCTTTGGTAAATCCCTTTCTCCTCTCTGATTCTGTTAAACAAAAGCAGGACTCACAATCCTATCATGTACACTTAAATATAATACAAAATTGGATGTTGGGGGATGTTGTTTAGCCTTTTGATCAAAGAAGCTATCCATGGCCAGGAATAAGTGTGGCGAGGTGCAGAAAGTAGCAGGGAAAATATTTATCTAGAACAAATAATAAGGAGTAGTTATATTCAGAGGTTGCTTGGTCTGGAGATGTGGGGGTGTAGGTCTAAACCCATTTTAGATTACTACTATTAGAAAATAGTTTGGATATCTCTTATGTTTAGTTAAAGACCATACATTATTATGCATTTGGTAATTTTTTTAATGCATACAATTATCAATCATATGTAATACATAACCATATTTTTTTATTTTATTATTTGTTTAATACAATATAACTGGCAGTAGGAATTGAAACGTTGCTAAAGAAAGATTCACATCTTATTTCCCATGCTGCTCATTTTTGCATCAGTTGGAAGGAAAATTGCTGCTGTATATTGTGAATAGAACAGATTGAAATTAGCATGATAATTCAACACGTTCGCAGAATATAATTTATCCTCTATAATTTAGAAAATTATGAGCCGGTTTAAAAAGTGGTCAAAAAAATAACCTACGTCACAATTAGAACTAGTAGTAGTAGTAGCAGGGAAAAAAAGAGCAGCAGTTTTAACACTCACATACTGCATTTCCAGGCATATTTTTGGTTTGACCAGTTATGAAAGTATCATATTTTCTAAAGTCACTATTTTCATATGCACAGGCTCACATTCCCAACATTGGACAATGGTTGGGTTCGCTAATAAGTTGCTTGCAGATGAGCTTTGAAATTTATCCCTGTAAAATTCCACTTTAATATCAATTTGAAAATATTACATTTGATTGATCAAACGTGTGATAATACCAAATATGCATTGAAGTTCGTGAATAGCCATTTTAGTCACCCAATCTGAGTTTCATAAGTATCAAGAACAAAGGGGAAATTTTCCAATGAGAATCACAATTTTTTATATACATTAGTATATGTCTTTGCTCCTCCACCTGGTCCTCTTCTAGGCTCCAGATCTTTAGTTATCTTCATCGACTAAGCAGAAATGATCCTATTCCTGTATTCCTGTGCATGCATATGAATAGATCAGTGTTCTTTAAAGAAAAGATTGGGAACATGCAGTGATATATATATATATTTTTATATATATATATATATATATATATATATAATATTATTGTAGCTAGGACATCTCCTGTTATTTCTGCAATAATGAACCCGCTTTAAAGGTAAACCCTTGATTTAGGGAATCACAATTTAAAAAAATGTTTAACTGAAATTTTATTTTATAACCCAAAAAATCTTGTGTAAAATATAAAGATATCAAAAAATGTCATCATGATTTATGTCAAAAATATTTATCTTTAAAAAGTAAATTTAATTTAACATAGAAAAGCGTAATATTAAGCAACATAGGCTACGTGTACAGATTTTCAGTTATTTATCCCAGTGCTGCCATAATTCATTATTATATTCCTCTGATAAGATTCCTCATGTTGTAATATACAATTATTCAGATAAACTGTAAAATGCTGATTCTCACTAATTTTTGAAGAAGTCTGGTAGTTGGTAGTTAAGGAGCTGATGTACTGGATAACTATGTTAATGAAAATAGGAAACATAGCCTGTGAAGCTTTAATCAAATAGTCTCTGGCTAGCAATCATTATGGAAGAAAATTGATTGTTTTCAGTAAGTAATGTGGGAAAAAGGCCAAAAATGCAACCTCGTATACATGCATAGATAATTAAAAAGTATAGCTGGTATTTGATGTATTAACAAACAATAAAACTTTTTAACACTAAATGGATTTCTTCCACATTAATTTATTTCTGCCACTAACCACTGATGAAGAATGGCTTTAATTTTTTTGCCTGACACCGCTTAGGAGGTGCTCCCATATTTGTGGAAGGGGGTCATTTCTGTAGGGTGAGAGGACAAATGAGGCAGCGCAGGTGAGTGTTAAGGCTTCCAAGAATGGCGTTTTCTAGAAAAGGTTTATTCTTGTTATATGCATGTATTTTCCTACTTTTATGGGAATACTTATGGCTGGTGATATTATTAGATTAGAAATTAAAGATTGCATGTAGATACCAATATGGATCTTAGGATCCTTTAATTTTGACATTTCTAAATCAGAGTGTCAGAGATAAAAATAATAAGAACCATTCTT
Source organism: Pyxicephalus adspersus (assembly GCF_032062135.1). Taxonomy (NCBI): domain Eukaryota; kingdom Metazoa; phylum Chordata; class Amphibia; order Anura; family Pyxicephalidae; genus Pyxicephalus; species Pyxicephalus adspersus. The sequence continues at coordinate 120,149,851 of NC_092858.1, forward strand.
TATTTAAGGTGACAACTGAGCTGTCTAATGATATCTTATTTGAGCTGATATTAATTGGCTACAGAATACTTGTAATAAAATTATCCATTGAAAAGTTGCAGCCTTTTAACTTTAAACCTTCTAACCTTCTTCTGTTAAAAAAACATAAAGGCTATACTAATTTAAGTGAATTGATTTAAATGAATTGATATATGGTTTCAAAACCTAGAATACAAATTAAAAAAAAAAAACACTGTATGGTAAATTATATGCCATTCGCTGTGTTAAGTGTATTATTGTTTTTATTTATTATTGTCTATACTTTTTTTCTATATCTTCTATACTTTTTTTCTGTTTTTTCTATAGGCTATTCATTGAAATTGGTTGTGTAATACGTCACAATGTACCAAAATTATGACATGCAGCACATTTTCTAACACAAAGCTCTGCAACATATAAAGTTTTCACATGCACATAGCCATCTTGCTAGCAAATGCACTGTCTGTGCTTCTGTTGCATTGCTACCCAAAAGGGCTTCCTCCAGGTAAGCCTGTTCTTTGAGCTGTGCTGTATCTGTCTCATTGATGTGATACGTTAGATTTAAGGGCCACATTTGTGTTCACATTTCAATTGTATGCAACACAAAGCTCTGTTTTTAGATGGAGTAGAGGAAACAGGAAAGGGTAAAGGGGACCTTTAAAAAAAAAAAAATTAAATGTATTTAGTTTATTGTTTTGACATGATTTATGTTTCAAACTTTATTATACTCATACTAATATATTATACTGTAAAATAAATTTTAATGAAAAACAATGCTTTAATGTTCATTAACATGTATAGGTAGTCCCCGGGTTACATACGAGATAGGGACTGTAAGTTTGTTCTTAAGTTGGATTTGTATGAAAGTCGGAACAGGTACATTATTTAAAAAAAAAAATTGAGCCTAGACATTCATTAACTTCTGAAGCAAGCTGTGCTTTGATATGCAAAAAGAAACAACTGCTGTATTTGTCCTGGTTGTTAAAGAGTTACAAGATGTAGCAGAAGAGCTCAGTCCTTAAGATCACCCACAACCTCAGCTGCGTTTGGCAAAAGATTTCTGCAAGTTATGCAACCCCCTTCCCCCCATCAAGCCTCTGTCCTGCACACTAGCAAGCAGGGGATCCCTGTTTGTATCTAGGAGTTGTCTGTGTGTCGGATGTCCTTACCTCGGGAACTACCTGTATATTAAAAAAATGCAAAGGTTTGCAACTAACTTACTTGTGCATGAAACTCACATTTGTACTCTTGTACATCTGTATTGTAATTATAGATAATAAATACATTTATAAATGTATATGTAAAATCTTACCTACAATAATTAACAGGTCACACAGAGGGTACAGTTAAGTACTTCAGTGTTGGCTGTAAACTGTTATACTGGATTAAGTGTGTATTGATCTCTTAGGAATAAAACACATAATAACACAATATTTACTAGTTCACAAGACACAGGAGATCATAAAATGCTACAATTAAAACATAATCTATATACATGAGCTCTCCTGGCACAGAGCTAAATGAACAACCAGACAAAAACTTCAGTAGAAATTCTGATGAAACATAAGTAGCTTAAATTTGGGTCAGAGAACACTGTGCCTGCTCACACTTATGTTTTAAGTTGGATTTTTGTAATGTGAACCATCTGTGTCAGTGTGATTTGTGGTATTTGTCCTACTTTAACATCTTTTTTTTCCACCGTAAATTCAGAAACATGTTTTTGTAAGCCTTTTTGATTCACTGACAACTTTAATAATCTTTCTTTATCTACAGTTTTACAACAGTCTCACAAAGTATCAGTATGGTACTGTTAGTTATCTATGAACATAATCTAAAGAGGATTTTGAAATACTGTTACTAGTAATTACTTTGGGGAAATATGCACAGTAAAATGACATTGAATCTATATAAAATATGATGTAAAAAACACAATTTAGGTTTTACACAAAAAAAAGCTTCCATATATATTTTTGCTACAAAATGTCAAAAGGATCTCCTGCATTAAGCATGACAAGTGTAAAGGGGGGATGTTGTCTTTGTTACCTCTGCTCGCCAGCTTACCACCACCTTCTCCCCTCTTTCCATGTACCTTCTGAATAACCACACAAAGACCTGACCTTGGGTAAAACTGGCCACAGCAGCCTTTTTATTAACATAAAAGACTATTGACAAACAATTGTCAAACAACCGGATACATTAACAGCTTAAAATAACTTTAACAATTTTGAAGGTCCATGACAGTATAACTGCATCCCCATCATTTACCTGCATACACCTGCTCAGCACCAAGGCCCCCAGCCGCTACCACACCGACTCCAGGACAACTCGCAGGTAACCCACCGCTCCAACCGGGCCTCACAACAACCCAGTGTCCCATAAGGCCCGGCAATACCAGAAATCCATACCCTGATGGGTTCCCCACCACACTGCATTTTATGCATCCAAATCCACTCTCATGGACATTCCAAAAATGCCACCAAGCCGCAGGCAGGACCCCTTATGCTTGCGCGCACCTCCACACCTTAACCCCTCATTGCAAACTTTCCTGAAAACTCAGCACTCCTAATATTGTAGCAATTTCTTAGATGAGCTTTTTCTGTTTTTGCAGCTTAAGGATGGCTTGTTTCACCTGCATGGAGAGCTCCTTTGACTGCATATTGCCTGTTCACAGCAAAATCTTCCACATACAAGCACCCCCATTCCCCTTCAAATCAACTCCAAGCCTTTTATCTGCCTAATTGACAATGACATAACGAAGGAATTGCCCACACCAGCCCATGAAATAGCCTTTGAGTCAATTGCCCAATTACTTTTGAGCCCCTGAAATAAAGTGATTGTGTAAAAAAAAAAAAGGCTTTAGTTCCTTACATTTTTATGCAATCTTTTTGTTCAACCCACGGAATTAAAGCTGAAAGTCTGCTGTGCAACTGCATCTGAGTTGTTTCATTTAAAATTAAGTATGGTAATGTACAGAACCAAAATTAGAAAAAAGTTGTCTCTGTCCAAATATTAATGGACCTAACTGAACATATGTTACTTTCTAGGAATATATATTTAGGATTATGTTATGTTGTAACAAGCATATAGATACAGAATATGATTTGGTTTGATTGATGAACATTGATTGAACATTCTAGTTTGGGTCTATTAGGTTAATATATCCCCTGATGAAGCCAATGTAGGCGAAACGCATCGGTATGAGACTTGTTGTGTGACCTGATATATTCCCAACAAAACTGTGTGTATTAAAAAATAATATTTTGAGTTGACTGCCTTTGGTCTTTTTTGAATATTTTACACATTGGGATTTTACTGATTGATACTATGCCCCTGATTCATCAATAAAATCCGCGCTCGCTGGAAGCGCGAAAGTACGCGCGACCAGCGAGCACGGTTTCCCGCGGTCCGGACTCGAGTGTGCTCGTACACTCGCCTCCTCACTGCCAGCCGGATTCCTGCCTTCATAATAATGAGCAATAGGGTAAAGCTGCCGGAGATGCGCGGCTCCGGCCGCGAGCGTTTTCAGTTGCTGAATAGCGCGACGGCGTACGATTTCGGTTCGCGAATACGAATGCGCGAGCGATCATCCGATTCTGCTTGATGAATCAGGGGCTATGTATTGATATATGTAGGAAATTGAAATAAACTGTATAATTTTTTTAAGCTGAATTTAGTGCCCTTAAAAGCCTATTCCTCTCCATCCCTATATTTGAGAGAAAGAGAATCAGCCAAATTGTATTCCGTCCTGGCACATTCACTGCCCGTATATAAATATTAAAACACAAGCACAACAGTACAAAATGCTGTAGCCAGGCACACCACAGGGGGAGAATTGGCTGTGTTGCTGTTATTTGCACCCCCAACACCCATGTTATCACAATGCAAGCACACCCTGTGATTGCGCAACATACTGTAGTTCCCCACACCTCCAACGCCACCACCACCGGAAACAATTTCTGCAAAACTACATTTATGCATAAGCCTGACCGCCCACTCCTGTGGCCACCGTTCTGCACTCCACCGCCCCCCAGGTTTGCCCCATGCCCCGATGCACCACCAGCATCAGTAAAAAGATCCAGTGCCATGCTTAAGACCACCTCCTGTATCCACAGTTACCTAACATTATAGGTGTCCAAAAATCGCAACCACCCCGCTCCCCATAGGCATGATGTTGCAGGCAAAATTAAGCTTACCCAACAACGATTGCAGATCACGCAGCTTAGTCTTCTGCAAACCATAAGCCCTACGAACCTCCACCCGCAAACTTCCAACTTATCCAGCAGTAATCTGCACTCCATGGTCTCAGAATCTAACACAATGCCAAGAAAACACAATTCAGTCCTCGGCAGCAATGTTTTTTCAGCCACCAATGGCACTCCAAACCACTCCGCCACTTGCTGTAGCGTCCTAAGCAAATTCACTCAAACCAGCGCCCGGAAGTGACGTCAGAGAGCGGGGCCCACAAGATGGAGGACCCAGAATTACTTGTGTGGGGATCGATTTGCCTGCTGGACTTGATTACAGGAGAACTGTCAGCTTCTGGGGGAGAAGAAGAGTCAGAGGCCCACACGGGGTGGGCTGAAGAGGGGGGGAGCATGATTGCATGCTTTTATGGGGGGTATGGTGGACAGGGCAGTAGGCATGTGGTTGATACTCCAGAGGGGGCTGGGGGGCCCAACTGTGGCCTGCAACTTCTGCCCACCTTGCTTTACAGTCAGCACTCACGGATTCTGCCTCACCAGCAATGCTCTGGGACCTGCTTCCACCCGAAGCCACCACCGATGCCACCAACGATTGTATGGGTCCACCGATTGTCCTGGGCATATGATCCGGCCCTGCTGTCTGTGCTTTCCCATGTTGAGCTGCCTTTCCTTCCAAGGTAACCCCGGGGGAAGCAGCTGTATGTTCAGGCTTAGTGATGTGAGCAGACTGGGCCTTCTTGGAAGGGCCTGGAGACACGTCCGCACGGCGTCCCACCTAAGTTGAGTATCCCTCCTAGCCTGTCCACCTGCCGCAGGCAAACGTTTTGGAGAGGGGCTCTGAGGGTCCCTATTGAGGCTCCTAAGGTGGCGTTGGACCTCACGGACCTTGCTGGGGCTAAGGCGCTTTGGCGCCTAGAGTACAGATGACCCATTTGCTCAGCCTGCACCAGCCCCGGTCCCAATGAGGGCAGCTGAGATTGCAACCATTCCACTCCATACAGCTCAGCAGCTGCCTGAATACACTGTATTAAGTCCTCCACTGCAGCTACTCAATAAGAAAAACTTTGTCCCCTTGCCCTACTTAGGAGTTCTCACCTCTCCCCCTAATCCCACTCTTTTTCAACCCTTGCCCCTTTACCCCTCCTAATTTTGACTCCACCCCATGACCCCATATCACACCACCTGCTTCTCGACCTATCACTTTCTCCTGACTCCCCCCCCCCCCCCTTCCCCTGTCATGTGGCCCTCAAGTTATTTTATTTTTTTTAAATTAATTTGCTCCGGGCTGTCTTGTTTGTTACTTATCACTGCTATTGCATGAATTCTGTCAGTTTCCTCTTTCTGCTTAATTATCATATTTTTTTTCTTTAATCATATCAGACATTTATTCAGTGCTTGTGTATTTGTTTGTTTAAATTCCCATTTCTAATTTTTATAAGGCCTCTTATTGAATTTATACTCTATTTTGATGATAAGAGACAAGGCAAACAAGCAATTACAAGGATTCAGAATTGTCTGTGTTTGTTAGGACAATGACTTGGCAGTGAAGGGAATAAATGAATGAGAGAAACAAACGAGCTTCAATGATTACTTACAATGCATATTAATTACCTAGTGATGCACTCTGTTTTACACAACACTCTTTTTAGGTTTTATGGTACAAATAGTTGAATCTTAAAGCCTGGCTTGGATGTGTGTATTAATATGAACCATAAAACTACACAATAAACTGTATATCACTATAACAGTACACATACTCAATAAAAATAGAATTAATTATTCAACCCTATAAACTGGACATTTATGGACACCTAAATTACATGAAGGGCCAGTTCCTACTATGGCTGTGCCCTGTGTACATGCAGTGCTGTGCATATTGCTACAAGTTGCATTTAGCAGCCCATTCATTTGAAAGAACAGCCCAACATGCTACACCGCACAAAAATATGGAGCATAATATAATTCTCATCCTTCACTGACCCATAATTAAAACACCATATGATATATTATAAACTTTTTTTTATATATTATTATATTAAGAATGTGTAAGACCCTCCTACACATGTAGAAACAACCCCTGAAGTGCTGTGTGCCATCCCAACAACTGGTTACATTCCAGGTCATGAGTATGCAAGTTATAGTAGCTGAGTTCAAGATGATTGGCAAACCAGCAGTAACAGAGGAAAGGGACAAAACAGGCATACTGAAAATCCAGGCGTAGAGACTAGAGAATCCATGGATATTGATAAACACACAACAGTGAGGCAGCCAAGTGAGGTATCCATGGAAGTTAAGACAGAATCAAAATCAGGGTCACAGACAAACATTGGTCAGTAAGAGACTGGAAGGGCAATCCAAATACTACAATGGGCAATCAATTACTTGGACCTGTGAAGCTTTCTGAGACTACTGGCTGTGTAAAGATATTCACCCATGGAAACACAGGAGTGTCAGGAATCCCACACAACTAAGGGACAACCCAGCTGCATCCAGAAACAAAGATCGCTGATGTCCTGACAAGGCCCTCCAGCAAACCATGGCGAGGTACATCTCAGGAGTGACAGAAGATGAAGCACCTCCTAACAGTAATATGTACGTAAGATTAATTGAATAAACAATGCTACATTAAGAAAAATATTATTGTTTAGTCAGACGTGAAGAAGTTGCATTAAACAAAAATAAGATATATCAAATGCAATATGAAATAGAAAAAAGAACGTGTAGTGACTTTCATTCAAAAGACCCTATGAACTACACATGGTCAAGGATGGAGAAAAATATCCTAAATGGACAAAGCGCACTGTGGACTAACAGAGATTCTAAACAAACACATACAATACAAACATTGCTAAAATAGTAAATATATAATATTTACCATTACCATAAATAAATATAAACCTTTTTAAATCACAGATAAATTTTAAGTGATATTGTAGAATAGCTAAAGTATTCAGTGTCCTAATTTATTTAATTATTTTACAAGTGTTGTGGACTGTTTTATTCTAATTTCTTTGCTGACCAATAAAAACTCCTGGCAGTCTATTTATAAAGCAGTGAATCTGACATTTACTGAAGCATTCCCTAGTGGAGAATCAATTAGTGCCATTTAAACACATGGACCCTGAAGATTCCCCAGCAGGGAAAGTTTCAGTGCAGATCAGATTCACTATAGCTAATAAACTGAGAAGAGGGCTAAGTAATCCCGGACTCCTATATAAAGAAGTAGTTAGGCATCATAAACAACTACAACAACAAGTATAAAGCTTAAATGCTAACATTTAACGTAAAACATATACTATTGGATCCTATAATTTTGAGCCTTCTATAAGTGATTCATTGCCAAGGAAGCTCCAGTACATCTTCTCCTAGCATAAACAGTTAATTTACATTATTACATTTTAGCAATGTGCAAGTTTAGAGGTCCTAATGTAGCCCTCTCAATAGCTCCTCAAGAAATCCTCTTGTTCCTCAGATGACTTTGAAGATGCCAATACCAGGTATTGGAAGAATTTATTCAGGTAATGTCACCACTTTCCCCTATTTTGTACACTGGGAAAGCACTCCCCAACCTTACTAGCAGTGTAGAGATGAAATGTCCATTCTTTTACATACAGGTAAGTGCATGACTTCATCGTCTACCAGATGCCCTCACAACAAGAGGGCATTTTTCAGTTGGTGAAGGCTATATGTTTTCTGTTACAAATCTATTTACTAATGCAATTGCTAAAATATTTGCTAAAACAAACTACATTGGATAGCAACCACTTCCACTATCATAATCAATACTACTGTGTAGATGCTCTGTTTCCTAGCCACTGCCATGTCCTTTTAGTGTAATCCTCTACCAACAATGCCAGTGATGCCACTTTGATCACTCTTTCATCATCTTCACCAAATTGTAGGCAGACTTCTGTTTCAAAAAGACATTATAATGTATTTTGTAGATTTACTGAATCACACAAATATGTATTTGTTGTTGCCAACAATATTTAATTTCACTGAAAAACTAGAAGATTTAGCAATATGGTATTATAATAAATATATTAAATATTGATGGTGGCTTTATAATAAATTTTAATCTTAGTCCCCCCCCCCCCCCAACAACATGCTAATGAAATGATTAAATAAAACCTTTTTGTTTCTTTTACATTCCTTATTTTAAATACAGTGGGCCTGATTTATTAAAACTCTCCAAGCCCGGAGAGCATATACTTTCAACAGTGAAGCTGGGTGATCCAGCAATGATCTCCAGTGATTTCCTGCCTTAAAAAGCTTTTATAAATGAGGCCCAGTGACTTCATCACTAGACCTTTGTGTTTCTCTATGTAATTTTAGCAGGTCATCAACAATCCAGGCTGTTCTGCAGGAAACTCAATATAAACTCATGGTATTTAGATGAAATACATATGCAAGTCAAAAGTTTTACCTGTAAAGGAATTCAAATTTCTGTCCTTGTAATTGCAAGAATAACACAACCTCTCACTGGCAGCCCAATGAGTTTATTTGTATGAAAAGTTATGCACTTGGGGGCTAACAACATGCATGCTTCATGCACTTTGGGGAGTCAGAAATAGAAAAGGATCTGGGGGTTCTGGTAGATCATAGACATAATAACAGCATGCTGCAATATCTAAAGCTAGCAAAGTACTTATTGTATTAAAAGAGAATTAGACTGCAGAAACGGAGACATAGTCCTGCCCCTGTACAAAGCATTGGTCAGACCACATCTGGAATATGCAGTCCAGTTTTGGGCACTAGTTTACAAAAATGACATTGTGGAATTGGAAAGAGTGCAGAGAAGGACAACTTAACTAATATAAGGAATAGAGGAGCTCACCTATGAGGAGAGATTATTGAACAGAATCTTTTCTCCCTTGAGAAGAGACATTTAAAGATAGATATGATCACTCTGTATAAAAATATAAATGGCTCATATAGAGAACCAAATATTCACTTTGAGATAGTTACAAAGAACAAGAGGGCACTCTTTGGGTCTGGTGGAAAAGAAGTTTAAGCTCTTGATAAGGAAGGTATTCTTTACTGTAAGGTCGTGAAAATGTGAAATAGGCTCCATCAGGAAGTAGTTTTAACAACTACTATAGATTGCTTTATGAAAAAGCTGGATGGTTTCCTAGAAGCACAGAATATCCCTGCGTATAAAGTAAAGATAACAGACTATTGATCCATCCGATTGCTTCATGGAATCAGGAACAATTTTTTTCCCTGTTGAAGCAAATTGTACCAGGGTTTTTTTACTTTCTCTGGACCAACTATGTTCATAGTGTAATATATCTGGGATATGTTTATTTCCCTAGGAGTTGAACTTGATAGACTTATGTCTTTTTTCAACCTGACCTACTATGTAACTATGTATTGGGCATATTAGGTTATTATCTATGAGTACCACTCGGGGAGGTGGTAAGATGTAATTTTGCCAGCCTGGTCCTAAACAATACTGCTAAAGCTCTATTCAAAACTGAATATTCCTCCACTGCTAGATGACCTTAATATGATGAAGGGATTCTTGGATAGTGATTTTGTTGAATAGAGCTGCTTCAACCAGTAAAAGACGGGAGACAGCATATCAGAAATAATAGAAGCATTACTACCCAGTTTTAGCAGTTATTATTATTATTTTCTTCTGAAATTACTTTAGTAGTTACGTAAGTAATTGTTTGGGTGTTTAACTGTTAGGTTAGGGTTAGACTTGATGAGATTTGCCTTGGATTCAGGTTATTTGATGTGTTTTGACTTAGGTTGTGTTAATGTTTTATGTGGGGGAATGCAGATAAAGATTAAGAGTTTATTGTGCTAGGTGCTGCAATGTCAGTGAAACTTTCTTGGTAGGGAAACATTGTGGAACTTTGTTATTTGAATTAGTTTTCAGTGCTGGAAGCCTTTTACTGAAAATTACCATTATTGTTTTCCTGAAATTGAAAAAAAAAAAAGAAAAACTGGGTATTTTCAGTTTTGGAACAAAGTCTTAAATACAATGTAATTAAGATAAATAAACACATACAAAACCAATGCACTTTTTTGGAAAAAAGAGTCCTAGAATGAGGGGACATAAGTTGTGTACTGAAGAATCAGAAAAAAAAAAACATTATTTTAGTTTTTTTGAAGTAAAAATAGGAAATGTTTTGCTAAATAAACTAATAACAGCAAACGTGGTAATTCGGTTTTGAAAAAGATTTGTGGATTTTCTTGCAGTTAGTAATATACAAAGGTTTATATGAAAATGGTTTGATTCAAAGAATTGATTTGGCTGCCCCTGGGGAAATGTGGCATTTTTTTCTTTTGTGTGCAAAATAAAAGGGTTTCCAAGGGTTAACAATTTTTTTCAATTTTCATTGGTAGTCTCCCAAATCTAATTTCATATTTACAATTGTGATTATTTTATATGGCTACAAATATTATTAATTCATACATAGTTTGCTATACTTTATTCAGAGAAAGGTAAAGTAGACTCAAAACATCCTCTCCTGGTGTTGTTTTTCACTTAGTAATTTGATTTCTATTTTTATTTGTATGAAATTGCTTCCTTTTTTTTTCTAGGTCATAAAATGGAACTTCCTCATTTCCATTTTTTGATTGTAGATTTATTTTCCTAATAGTTCTTCGAAGTATGCAGCCTAGCTTAAAATTTTTCCCCATTCCATTTTAATCTCTGTACATGATAATTTAGGTAAAGAAACAATTTTTAAACAGTATTACCCTGTTTGAACTTTTTTATTTATTATTTATGTATTACTTTTTAACTTGTTATTAGGGATTAGCATATAAATTGTAGCCACTTAAATTTTGACTCAAAACCAAAAAGTTGAATATCAACGTAAAAGCTTTGCAGTTACCTTTGCTTCAATACATTGACTCCAATGCAATTGGCTCTAATTTGCTAAACCTTATGCTATGTAAAGGTGGTTGAATTTGACTCTGTCATTGACTGAAAACAAAATATTTTTAAGTAGTACTATGGTAAAATCTGGACTTACAACCCCAGGGAAACGTATTACAGTAATGTACTATAACAAGCAGTACATTACCTCCCCAGCGGTAACCCCGAGTTACTCGTGTAGAAAAAAGTCACACTCACCCAGAGTCACACTCAAGGTAGGTAAACCTATGGGAAAAGATAAATAAAGCACTTACCTGATCCGCCAGCATTCTTCTTTGTGATCCTCGTCTTCTTTCTTCCTCCGGCCGGCTTCCTCTGCACTCAATATATCACCCGGTGACGTTGGTGCGTGCAGAAGTTTCGTTTGGGGCGGGGTGGGGAATTCAAATCTATTTGTATTGCATTCAATACATCATAACTGTATTGAATGCAATACAGTACCACTTTTAGACATATAAATTCGGAACACAAACAAACCGCTCAGGAGGTTAAATGTTTAGAAATTGATCACTTTTATGTAGAATTTTGATAGAATCGAGTACCGTAATTATGGGCCTACGTTGTACAGTGCATTTACAAAGGCACAATGTACAGTTCAGCAAATCCAACTGGTAGCTTCTCGCTAAATAAAAAAAAATAATAAAAAAAAAACTAATAGAGTAGCCCATGTTCATAGTTGGTCATTTCTTATGTAAACTTATGAAAAAATTCTTCTAAAGTTTAATTTGTTTTTTTTTTTTTTTAAATTTGATTCATTCTCAAATTTTAAATGAATTTCACCCAATCTAATATTCTAATTTCATCTTTTCCACTTAAATGACATGACTTTTACAGCGAAGGAAATTTTTCATTAAAAAGGGTTTTTAAATTTTAAAGAGAAAAAAAAACAATGCTGGTGGGCTAATTTAAATTTTTTTTATTTGTACATTCATGAATAATAAAACAGATCGTAATAAGCAGAATACTCTCAGACCAACAACACCTTCCAATAATCCGCCTGCCAGACATTTTCAATTTCACAGTAACATAAAATCTTTTTTCATATAGCTATCTTTGAGTACTTGATCCAAAGCTCCAATACATTTCATTCATGGATGAGGGAAATTTAATATAAAATTACTCTAAAATAATAGTCCACAACTTTCTGAAGCTTTCATTAAGCATTTTATAAAGTAAGTGGTTAATCACAAAATATTTTGCAGAATCCCAGACAAGGCCTTCAGACTGAAAAGTTGTGTGTCTTGTCAGGAGTCAGTCTTTTTGTGACAGCTCCTATTAAAGGTAATTTGTGATGAAAAGGGTTTAAATAAAGGAGAAACAAGGATTGATGGAACAGATTTTATATGATTGATAGCATATTTCTAAATTATACAGGTCACTGAAATCCATCAGATTTGCTGCTTGTGGAGTGGCCAGTTATGCAGTACATTTCTCATGAAAATACAGCAAGGTTTCTCTAGAAACTAGTAAAAAAAAATCTTTAAAATCATGCTTTGAAGAAGCCATGATGTTGTTTTGGCGAACCAGTTTTAGGACACAATTTACATTTATGTACACACTAATAAGTAAATGCAAACCCTAACAAAAATAAAATAAAATGAAACATGTTGGGAAAACAAATCAGTGATCATTGTGAATTAGAAATAATTCCTACAGAGAAAGTGTATGTTTTTTCTTTGTAGAGCTGTCTTTAAGTAAAATATTTAAGTGAAAAAATATATATAATAAATTATAAAAATATAATTATATTTATGTAAAATATCCATCAAATGTTAATGACTTATTTTCTTTAAAACACTGGATTTTATCAGCAACATGACAAATAAGAATTAAATAACCACTGTGCTAAAAAATAAATGCAGGCACCTAAATCTTGTGTCCAGTAAACATACTAAAGTAGTTTTAGTTGTAAATAAAATGAGATGCATAAAGACCTTCTAATAATTGGGTCAGGATGACTAGTCTACCATAATGCATTGTAACTCACTGGCAACATAATCAGAAAAGGCACTTGTGTAAAAATGTTTTCAAGAAAAATAAGCCTAGTTGGGTTTGATTTAGTACTACAAGATATATCATTATCTAAATAACTGAAAAACCTTTATAAACAAATTTTAATATCCTGAGTGTAATTATTTGTGCATTTAAAAATGATTGTTTTTAACCATGTTGTGCTCAAAAATATGTATAACTAAATGTTAAAATGTATTTTTTTTTAACTCTTGGATCCTCAGTAGCTTTGATAGTAGATGCAGTTGTAAAGCACATGGATAATTTTGGTTTATATGTTCATTATTGCACCATTGATGGTCACACGTATCCCTAAAAAAGACATCTATCTATCTATCTATCTATCTATCTATCTATCTATCTATCTATCTATCTGTCTGTCTGTCTGTCTGTCTATCTATCTATCTATCTGTCTGTCTGTCTGTAATATATCATGACTGTTAACCAAGAAAAATTTATAGCAATTATTTCCAGCTACATACATACAGCTACATACATGACTGTTAACCAAGTGATACCACTGCAGTTATTTACAGTAACACAAAGGCATTTTTTCCAATTTTAACTGATACAAATTACTAATATTATTACTTTTAACAAAGTGATATCAGTAAAATGATTTTCAGGTACACACATTTTTCAATGTGTAAATCAAAATTTACCACTGCAATTATTTGCAGTTATACACAGGCAATTGTTTCCCATTGTTGGCAATAAAATGTGCCTGTTTCTTCATACTGTGACTGTTAACCAAGTGATACCATTGCAATTATGTACAGGTACACATAGACATTTTGTCTAATTGTTACTAATAGAAATAATTAATATTATTACTTTTAAACAAGTGATATCACAGAAATAATTTCCAGTTACACATATTTTTTAATGTGTGAACCAAGTTATACCACTGCAGTTAGTTCCAGTCATCCACAGGAAATTTATTTCCACTGTTGGGTATTTTGCCTGTTTTCTCATATTGCGACAGTAACCAAGTGAAATCACAGCAGTTAGTTTTAGTATTACTCTAATTATTTCCCAGTTAAACTCACCTCGTTTCACATATTGTCAGGATAAATGTGCTGACAAAATTAGTGCTAGTTTTAAAATGTCATCATTGGGTTAAAATAATAATAACTGGCAACTGAAGTAACCACTAGTAATCATCAACTTAACTATGGGGAGCAGGAGGGAGGGCACAAGCTCCCCACCTGAGCACACCATCAGTTGTAGCAAAGAGAAAGAATGCCCCATTATAAATGCAAAGCAGAAAGAGGTATATTTTAAAGCCAAGCTTTGGCCCATGTGAACTAGCTGGCTCATTCATCATCTCAGTAACAGCAAGGAGATGAAGATAGTGAACATGATTCATTATAATGGAGCCAATGCACATTCGCTTACTCCTATTTCCTGACACTCAGGAGGAAAATGTTTGTGTGAATCACTGGGAACAAAACTAATGAGGTAGAGGAACTGTTTGATGATGCAAATGTATTCAGTCACTAAGAACTATGAGAGAAAAGTGATACGGAGAAGAGCACTGATAGTTGCACAGTCATTATATTTTGTCATGATTCTGCAGTTGTTTCTAGTGGAGGCAGTAGTGTAAATATGCTTTGGCTCAATCTGTCAATCTGTGACAAATGTCATAGTCTGCCCCCAGATTGATCTAAATTCGCCTTAAAACTCCTTCATCATTGTTTACATTGGTTCAGCAGGCACGGGAATCAAACAGACTTTGTGGAACAAGTGGGATCAGCTCATCACTGTATAGTAGAAGCTTTGTGAGACATTAGACCTTCCTTGGATATAATTTTTTTATTGGGACATCAGACAGCCATTAAAGGATGTATAATTCAGTGTGGTGGGACATGACAGATCCTTATGGATAGATAGATCATCCATTAGGGACAAATTACTCATCTCAACATCCTGTAATTGAGGATGGAGGAGGAGCGATGGAGGAGCGATGGAGGAGTGAGGACATGCTGGTACTGAGCTCCCCATGGCAGACCGCTTTACATTAGTCTGGCACCGTTCTTCAGTGACATCTGCCCATCTATCCTGATGCCCTGAGCCAAGAAGACTCTAAAACAGGTCACCAGGACAAGCTTTACTGCGCTATTTCCCATCCGGGAGTGCATCAGGTCAGACGAGATCCAAGATGGGGGCGCAGCGTGCATCTTTACTCCAGCAGCAGGCAGAACTAGTTTGGAATCAACCATTACCACAATGCAGTCACAGCTTACTTCACTTCTCTTGTGGTCTGATGACTTGGAAAATCGAAGCTGCCGTAATAATTTTAAATTAGGGGCATTCCAGAAGCCCCGGCAGGAATAGATTTGCCGGCAACAGTGACAGCCATCTTTATTGACCTCCTGGGCAACCCTCCTACCACTGACATAGTGATTGATAAAGTGCATAGAGTGAGCAACATGGCCCCCCCCTCACGTAACCAACCCAGAGACGTGTTGTGCAGAGTGCATTACTTCACCCTGAAAGAGGTGATTCTTAAAAAGACCTAGCATAGAGAAGTGAACTTTGATGGAGCACAGTTTCAAATCTTCCCAAATTTTTCAAGGCAAACCCTGCGCATGAGACGCACGCTGCGCCCTCTATTGGATCTATTGTACTCACTCAATGTGTCCTACAGATGGATCCATTCTTTCCACGTGCTGATTTTTAAAGGAGGAAGTACCTGCTCAACATAATACCTTTCCTGGGGTTGATTCCATCACAATACCTAACTGGCTAAAGTTTCCAATGGATTTGAGACAACCGCAGAGCAGCTCTATCTGCCGCAGCTTTCCCAGACCACCGCAACCACCTAGAAGCCCCCATGGGCAACCTAGGAATGCCGCCATGTCATTTGAAAGCTAAAATAGTCCGCTTCACATGGCTATGCCCATTCCAGTTGGAGGCTACATTTGCAATTTCTTCTGGTTAGTTATGGGTCAGTTTTTTCCCATCCGATTCTGCAGTTCCTTTGCATCCTCATAGTTGGGGATTTACAGTTTTTCACCTGGTTTCTGCAACTTGGTTTTGTCGCTTGATGAAGGAAGCAAGAGTCTTTTTGCATCATAACACTACCTGAATATGATGGACAGATGCTTTTGTAGTTTGGGGCACGTTTTCCTGCCTATTGTTAACAGGACCAGGTTCACTTTGATGACAGTATCTTTAGCCTATCGGAGGGTACGCTGTCTGAAAGTTGTGCTTCCTGAGGAAGCAATACCATGTTTTGATTATGATATGATTTTGATACAGTGAATTATCCTGAATGGTAATATGTTTACATTCTTTTTTGACCTACAATGTCGCTCAAAGCGGGGAGCACCTTGCTATCTGCTCTTGCGTTCTACTGACTCCCAATAGAGCACCCCTCTTCCAAAAGTGAAGATTTGGAGCAGTGTTACTGTTCTTTCATACCCCCGATTGGGTTTTGTTTATCTACTTCTATTCCACCCCCCAAATAGGTCCTTCCCATTTCCATTTTAACCACACTTTAAAATTCCTTCCCCCTCCCATTTTCCTGTCCCCATCAGTCTCCTAAGACCGCATTCTGACAACGCACCTTCACACAGCACCACTATCCTTACAAGATTTCAAAATAGGAACATGAAGATTTTATCCTTTAAATGCTAAGGGGCTTAATTCCCCTACAAAACGATCTTTAGCACTAAATACTATTACTCGTATGCACTGTCAGCTGGCTTTTATCCAAGAGACTCATTTTCGCCATGTCAAAATACAATCTCTCAAAAACAGATGTTTCCAATTGTCATGTCATGGCATGTCTCCGAATTCTTAATCCAGAGGTGTTAGCATCCTTATTTTGAAGTCGCTACTATGGTTCCTAAGTGATATGAGATTTTACCCTGAGGGGAGGTACTTAATGGTTAAAGGTACAATTGGTACACGTTTGTTTATGTTTGTTAATATTTATGCACCTAATATTGACCAAGTGCACTTTTTGGAAGAGTCCTGGACATGGTGGAGGAATTTAGTGAAGGAATGACCATTGTAGGTTGAGACATTAACAAAGCTCTGGATCCTAGTAAGGATGTTTCTAAATGAACATTACATCTACCATTTTCCTCCCTTAAAAGAGTTAAAAAACTCTTTCACGCCTACCAATTAATAGATATCTGGAGGATACAACACCCCAGTGAACAGAATTACTCTTTCTACTCCCCGGTACACAAGACATATTCCTGCATAGACCTCTTTCTTGTTAATCATTATCGAGTGTGCAATCATCCTCAATATGAGCATCATGTCCTGATTGATATAGCTCTTGCATCCGATATATTAATACCTAAATCAAATACATGGAGACTAAATGAAGGCCTCTTGCAATCCCCAGAAACTGGCATATTGGTTGAGAGGTTTCTTTATGCAATTAGGGCATAGAGCTGTACCAGTTGGAAACTACCAACAAGCACAATCAAACACCTGATGTAGAGGTAGGCATCACCTGGTTACGAGAACAAATAGCATCTATAAGTAATGAAAAGGTGAAAGCACAATTGGCCAAACGTAGGGGCTTCTTCTATGAGTACGCAAATAAATGAGGGGCAGCTCCAGCACATGCAATTAGAGTCAAAAGGTCTATATTCCCAGCATAGTGTCCTTAGCAGGCACGGTGCATCACTCCTCTGAGGAGATAGCAGCCTCATTTCGGCAATTCTATCAAAAGCTGAACAATGTGGGATCAACAATGGATTCTCCAGGTCAGCAGCCTCCAGCAGTAGAGATTGTTGGAAAATATTTAATATCTTCAGGGATCCCAAGTATTCCAGAAGAAATTTGGGAATCTTTAGATGCCCCAATCACATTGCTGGAATTCCAAACAGCACTCTCCAAGACAGTTACAGGCAAAGCTCAAGGCCTAAATGGCCTAACTCTGGCCTATTATAAAAAATTTCAAGCACAACTGGCCCAGCCTTTTCTATCAGCCCTCAATGCTATCCCGGAAATAGAATCCCTACCGAATGACACGTTGACGGCTCACATCACCGTCATCCCCAAACCCGAGAAAGACCCCCAATCATGTGCAAATTATGGATCCATTTTCCCTATTAAATATTGATTTGAAGCTCTTCTCTGGTATTATAGCTCATGGATTGACTCCAGTCCTACAATCTATGATACATAATGATCAAAGCGTTTTTTTGTTATTCTGTGAAGCCAGAGATAACACCATCTGCACGCCTAATATAATTAACTATGTACATTCCAACCAAATCCCAATGATGCTTTTCTCTACTGATGCAGAGAAAGCATTTGATAGAGTAGATTTGGCCTATCTCAAATTCTGAAATTAATGCTGACTCATACTGGTATTCCACTGCGACTTTTTATTTGGATAGGGGCTTTATATTCCAACCCCACAGCACGGGCACGAGTAAGAGCTAATGAAGATCTTTCTGACCCCTTCTCAATTACCAATGACACGAGGCAGGGGTGCCCCCTCTCGCCCCTATTGTTTATATTAATGCCTTAACCCCTTCTAAAACAAATCAGGTCTAATTCTAATATTCCAGGAGTATCCATAGGTGACACCTCTCATAAGGTAGCGGCATATGCAGATGATCTGCTCTTTTATATTACCTCTCCAGTAATGTCCATACCTAATTGGCTGCAAGAATTACGAGACTATGCCCACATTTATTGCTTTAAATGTGACCCCACCTCATAGAATGTTCCACAACTTACCATCTTCCCCATTTAAGTGGGCAAAGGGAGCCATAAAATATCTGGGGACTCTTATCCCAGCAGATGTGTTGCACACAGCTATGTTAAATTTCCTACCTCTGTCTAATGTGATAGGACATTACTTGCAAAGATGGAAACAGTACACGTTCTCATGGTTCGGGCATTGCAACATTCTTAAAATGAATGTCATGCCTAGTTTACTCTATCTCCTGCAGACGCTACCCATATGTATATCTACTCCACTGCTGCTGAAGTTTTGCTCTGAATTTATACATTTTGTATGGGGAATGACTCTCCCAGGATTGGTCTTAAGGTTCTCAGGATGCCCAAGCTCCAGGGAGGCATGGCCTTCCCAGACCCAGTACTGTATCATGTGGCAGTTCATTTACCCCGTCTGATTGATTGGTGCAGACACAGGGATAAAAAAGGTTGGATCCAGCTGGTGGATGCAATATTTCCCGTACCAATACACTTACTAGTGTGGTCGCCACCTAATTTATGGCCTTAGCCAAGAAGCACCCACTTATTGGGGAAACCATACGGGTGGTTACTAAGTTTTTGAGTGACTCTAAAGTTGAGGTTTATCCGTCCCCACTGTCCCCTGTGCTGGGCCACCTGGCATTCTTACCTAGTTTTACAGACCCTATATTTAGACACTGGAGACAGTTGGGGATTGAACAGATTAGGCAGTTTATTTCTGCAAATGCATGGACAACAGTGTCTCAATTGCAAAATGACTACTCCTTACCCAATCTGGGCCCCTGGAGGACATTGCAACTTAAACACTTTTTGGGATCTTTGCCCACTCCGCAACAAATTAATAGGTCCCTTACAGTCCTGGAGCAGTCTTGCACGGCAGAGGGCCCAGTGCAGAGTGCCTTGTCTCATTCATATCAACTGTTACTGTCACACTACTCTGGTCAAACACCTGCATATGTAGCAAAGAGAACAACTGTTTTAATATGGTCATAAGGCCTCTATCAGTAACCAAAATCAGGAAACAAGTTATAAAATACTCACGAGATGGTACAGAAAGCAGGTGGTCCTAACTAAAATGTATGCTGATGTTAGCCCTCCCTACTGGTGGTGTGGGACGGCTCAGGGTACGTTGCTACATATATTATGGAGCTGCCCACTGCTACAGTCTTTTTGGGGAAAGGTAGTGGATGGTATTAAGAATCTGTACACAGTAATCCAGAACTGGTCTTGCTTCACATCCCCACCATGTTCAGGAAAAAGTATTGCTCCTTCTTAGTTTGTCACCTATTTAATGCTGCAAAGATGTGTATCTCTGCTTTGTGGAAACAGGGCCACCGACAATGAAGCAATTGATAAATAGAGTGAATGATATCAGGGCCATGGAGGACTTGTTGGCAAATAATGAACTATCCAAAGTCAAAAACACATGCACATGGTTCTATTGGAAACAATTAATATGGTCAGCAGTATATCTTTAAGGTCAGCAACAATCATACACAATGCTTTAGGAAACCTTATTTATATTAAGTATCTGAAATTGTGTCATTAAAAGCATTAATGGAGACTGTTTTTCCTTTTCCCTTTCCTCCTTTTTCTTTCTTTTTTCACCATTCCCTTCCCACCCTCTCCACCCTTTTCTTTCATATTCCTCCCACCCCCTCTCTTTTTTCTTGTTTTTTCAAGTGTTATAATAACAAAAAAAGTTTTGTTTTTTTTTACTTCCGAGAAGCCGTTTAAAGATGTTCCATACATTATGCTGTCTGGGATTGGGTATTGCTACCCAAATGCTGTATGCACAGAATTTGAGTAGCAAGTATTTTTGTTATCTTTTCTTTGTATATCATTGTTTTTTTTTAAAATAAAAAAAATGTGTAATAAAATATGTTTTTAGTGGTAATGTTGTTGTCAGTGATCCCTGCAGGTCCAGAGGATCTTTGCTTCCTTCTTGCTCACCCTGCTTGCAGTCCCCTGCTGCCAGCACCATCTCTGCCTCTGGATCCAACACTATGCATACTTCCTGTTCAAAGTCAGGTGATTCTCTGTCAGCTGCTCCCTTGCCTCAGAGAACCAAAGTATTCTGCAGACGCACCCCCTCTGCTGGCAAATATCTAAATAACACCTGGGATTATCTCAGCAACTACACTCCCTCTGCTGGTGAGATTGATGTCTGCGGCTCACCTGATTCACACCATTAACCTGACATTCCCATCTTAAGGAAGTCACCTGGCAACAGGAATTTGCCTGAACAAGGAGTTCCTTTGGCTCTGCTTCCAGGTTCCTGTTGTTTTTTTCTCCTGTTCCAGATTCCTTGTGTAGCGACCTCAGCTTGTTTCCTCACAACTCCTGTTTGCTGCCTGTCCTGACCTTTTGCCTGTTTCCTGATAACCCTTGTTCTCAAAATGTTCCTGATAGCCTTGTGCTGAGTAGGCTTCCAGAAGTGTTTCACAGCCACTGTTTTCAAAAGCAGGTCTGGACATACCCTAAATAGTTTGTATATGCACTATTTATATTTTAGTGAAAGTACAAAAACAAAAAAGCTGTGTTTCTGAAACTATACTGAGGGAACTTGATTAACAGAGGACTAAACAATTATTACCCAAATACCCATTACCAGAAGGAGTTAAAAAAACTTTCTCAAAATAAGAAGAAACTATACTGAGGGAACTTGGTTAACAGAGGACTAAACATTTATTACCCAAATACCCATTACCAGAAGGAGTTAAAAAAACTTCTCAAAATAATCTCAAAATAAGAAGACAACTATCACAGCTCAGTGGTTAGATACATGGACAGGGTGCAGAGTCTAAGCAGCTGCCCGGTCTTCACAGGCAGGTGACTGCTAACAAGCAAGAACCAAAACGTAGTGCCAAAACGTATTGTCTTTACGAAAGAGAGTATACCTAGAAATATTGACAGCCCAGTCATGTGAAGAACAAAGCCAGGATTCAGCAATGCCAACTAAGTCATAATGCTCTTCACTCATTAAGGCTTCCAATTCCCCTAATATGTTTGCTAGATTTCTAGCATTGGTGAACAGTTTCTTTAAACCATTGTGGATTTACCAGCATTGTTTGCCAAATTGTTTTGTTTTTCATTACAACTAGTACTGCACAATTCAATGTTTGTTTGTAACATGGGAAGCTCCATACATTTATCCATAACCCTCCCCCCAACTATCCCCAAACCACCCTCCACTAGTGTCTGACCCCTGACTAACCTTTATGCCATCCTTTTTAACTGCCCCCCCCCCACTCCTAGTTTAAATATCCCTCCACCATTCCCCTAAATCTTTCCCCTAGCACAGCAGACCCCCTTTCATTTAGGTGCAAACCATCTCTGACATACAGGTTGTACCCCAATCAAAAGTCAGCCCAGTGCTCTATGAACCCAAACCCTTCCTTTTTGCACCAGGACTTAAGACATGAATTTAGCTGTCTAAGCTCCCTCTGCCTTTCCTGTGTTGCGCATGGCACAGGCAATATTCCAGGGAATATAACCTTGAAGGTCTTTTCCTTCAACTGGAAACCTAGTTTTTTAAACTGATTTTTAAGGATCCTCCATCTTTCATCTATCTTGTCATTGGTTCCAACATGGACCAAGACAGCTGGGTCCTGTCCTGTCCTGTCCAACCTTGACCACTCCCCCTTAGAGGTCAGCAGGGAAAGGGAAAAAAAACTATTAAAAACAAAATTGACAGTCTGTTCCTGAACTAACATATACCATAGAAAGTCAATAAACATAGTACTTGTGGATATGAATAAGTCCTGTAAATGGTGGAATCCTTCTTTCCTCCTTTGCCTTTTGGCCAAGGCACAGATTTATCCTTCAGTTTCTTCACAGCAAACCTGTAGTGTCCCTGGCTCATCAACATTTTCCTGGGGCTCCATAATAACTGGTTGTCATCACTCATCATCCACCCCATTGCCATCGGAGCTCAAGAAAAAAGAAGAGAGGTTGTAAATTATTTGTTCAGCAAAATAGATTTCAAGAATTGATAGTGACAGAGATGATTGATCCCTACAATTTACACAGTGTAAAAATACATACTGCCTTTTTTTCTGTAGATTCAGAAGTTGAAGTTCCTTGAAAATAGGGGTCTTCATCTTTTTGGCAGCACTAGCACTCTCGATCACAGACTTTGAGTCATAAATGGAATAGTATGACTTCTACTTTGTTTGTACTGTTTTTACTTTAACAACGAAGAAAAACAATGTAAACAAAATTTAGTCATGGGTCTGCATACCCAACAAATATAAGCTGAAATCCAGAGAAAAACAAATTTTACTTTCATAGTGTAAGTTTTAAATGCTCATTTATCATCAGGAATAATTAAATAGGATAAACTTTCACCTTGCTTCAACAGCAACCATTCAGTGTCCATTACAAGGGTAAAAATGTGTTTTCTCTAAAGTTCAGCTTTAAGTTTACTTTATCATCTGTGTACTCGCTTGATTCTCCTCTTTACTTGTTAGAAATATTTCTGTGATTAGGCTACCAGTCTCTTTTAAATCTTTATCTTTCCTTTTTCTTGTGATAGAAGTCTCTAAAGGCCTCTAAAAATGTGTCTTACAGGAGAGTGAATATACATTAAGGGATATTTTCTATTTACATCCTACATCAATACATTAATAAAGCTGGAAAACAACAAATCAGCTTTTTGCACCTAAATTACGATGCTCCTGTCCCCATGATTGCTTTAAAAAAGCCACTGCTAATGTGTTTTAAACGTACAGCCAATTCAGTAAAAGCATCTGAAAAATTACTCAATTAGCAGCCTCCATAGACATTCATATGAACAAGTTCGAAAAAGTTATGTTTTCAATCATTTGTCTTTTTATTAGAGCAATGTAAGGAGAGTTTTACCTTGGTGTAGGGAGAGCAATACTTTGTATAGTACCGTGAATTGCATTGTGGTGGGCGGTAAATTATACTCATCTCTTCCTAGTTCAGATCTCCAACAACCTTGATTGGCCAGGCCAGGATGATGAAACTCCTGATGATGAAACTCCTTTGCAGGAGCTCAGTATTTCATTTAATCCTGGCAAGCGTGAGAAAAGCTAGAAGCCTGCAAGTTCAGCTCATGAATTTTAGCAGTTCATGCAGGTAACTATTCTTATGGCAAAGAGACATCGCCTGTCTCTTTTGTTGCAGTAAAGCCCTGCCTGATCTCAAGTCTTTAAAGTGGAACTTCCACTTTAAGAGCTGACACTTATAATGTTAGTTCAGAGTTTAAACATTCCATTTTTGGGGCTTTTCAAGCATGTGCATCAACAAATGTAGTTGCTGCCAATAATGTGTTTTTTTTATTTTTTTCTAGGTAAACTATTTTGTTGCAAATCATTACTGCTGCAATCTGTTGCAACCTTTTTGCAGTTTGTTCCTACCACTTGTAGCCATTACTGAATGCCCAGGGGACAGGGTGACAGCAGGCAGAGAACTGACATAATGTTACATAAGTTACTGAATGAGGGTAATCATAGTATTATTTTCATGAAAGCTACATTTAAAAAAAAATGACTTCTGAGGGTGCTACCATCTTTATCTGTCTTCTTTTTTCCTCCAGGTATGTCACCTGATCTCTCACTACACAGGAGCAAGATTAGATGACATAGCCTGCTCTCAATGCGCATGCAAAATATCTGCATTTTTTTCCCATTGCAGCATAAAGCTGAAATCGGGCATGCACAGAAGGAGCAGCCAGAAGCCTCCTGGGATATGTGACATGGGTATCCCAGGAAGCTCTATGCTCCCATTTTCCTGTTTTTTTTTTAAACTGTCTTAAAAACAAAAAGAAGATTTTTTTTCTTTATATAAAAGGGTTATGTAACCTTTTAATGTAAAGTAAAAAGTAAAGTAATAATTAGTTTTTTTCTGAATTGAAGAGTTACTGTAACATAAAAAAGAAAGACATCTGATATATAATAGAAGTACATAAACCTCCACAAAAATGCACATTTAATTTTCCATTTGATGTTATACAAGCTTCTCAAGTAACCTTAAAATTTAGAGCCACTGCAGATAAATAGAGAGCAGTAGTGAAATACTTGACACGATTCTGTACCCTGCAAGTAAGGGAATGTTTTGTATAAAATGTCCATCTATGGATGTTTGATTTTTTTATAGCTGACAAAAACTTATGAGGGAATGATAGGAAGGGACATTTCTACTGTTCTGCAGTCATAGATCATATGCAGTGACAGATATATAGCTGTGTCTGCATTTTCTCCAATCTATGTTGAGAGAGCTGTACTGTGACAGTAAGTAGTGTAGTTGGTGTTTTCTAATCATCAATTTCCAAAGCATTAATATATACAGCTGTCAACTGTCAACTGTGTATGTTAACACTATCTCTATCTATCTGACTATCTATCTATCTATCTATCTATCTATCTATCTATCTATCTATCTATCTATCCATCCATCCATCTATCTGATTGTGTGTCTGTCTATTGTTGTTCTTTATTTATTATACAATTTAAAATGCTTTATATAGATATTGGTTGATAGAGGTTGAAAATAATAAAGTATGCAGTACAAAATACAAAAACAGAAATACAACCTAAATTGAAATGGTAAAAAACTATATTTTAGGCTACTGCATAAACCCAGCTGTGGCATTAAGCACAATAGCATTGCCTAACCTTAAAAATGCAACAAGGCCTCTCTTGGAGAGCTTAGCAAAGTACATTTGCAGCTTGGGCTACTGCAACTGCTCAATGCTTGGCATAGGTGAAACCTTGTAAGAACACCCTAAGGACATATTAAGCTGCTGTACAGGATTTCAAAATTATGATCAAACAGAGCTCTTCCATTAATTTTTTATAACTTTAGAGAAGTGAATGTCCTTATCTTGTGCCAATGCTTGCTCCCCCAATATGACCTATCTTTTTGAATTGTGAGCAACAAACTAACAAAAGGGATTCAGTGAAAGGACTTTATTAGTTCCCAATAACACTTTTTCCTACATCAGTAGTATGTATGTGGATGATGGTTCTATAGTCCAAACCAAATACATCTTAAAATTCCTACATCACTACAAGCTCAATCTTAGGCAGCAGAGGATATCAAAAGGCTCTATGGGCTCCTGTCAGTGTGAACATATTTCAGTATTCCCACAGAGGATCGGATTTATTAAAGCTCTCCAAGGCTGGAGAGAATACACTTTCATCAGTGAAGCTGGGTGGTCCAAAAAAACTGGAATAAACCTGGTCCAGGATTGAAAACATTTGCTAACAAATATCAAATGCCTTTTAGGGAATCCATTCCAGGTTTGCTGGATCACCCAATTTTGCTGATGAAAGTGTATCCTCTCCAGCCTTGGAGAGCTTTAATAAATTAGGCCCAGTGTTACAGGCTGCTTACCCCACAAAATCTAAGTGACCTCCAGATCTTCACCAGTGCACCCGCAAGGAGTGATGAGCTAGTGACCTCAGTGGCCACCGGGTTGCTTTGCTGTAAGGGGGTCACAAGGCCACAGCCCCCAGGCTTTCCCCGCCAGAGGGTGACAGGGATCAGAAGACTTCAGCTTAGGAATGGTGATGAGGTAGGGAAACAGCGAGTCAAGGTGAGGTCAGATAACAGGCCGAGGTAAGGTAACAGGCCGAGGTCAGGGCAGGCGGCAGGCAAGGTGAGGTCAGGGCAGGCAGCGGACAAGGCAAAGTTAGGTAACAGGCTGAGGTCAAACACAGAAAATCCAGAGAGGCAAGAAGTGCACTGAATGTCCAGCACCCTGAGTCTGGAACTGGAGAGGTTTGAAAAAAGGCCCAACAGCCAATGGCAGGACAGGACTGAACAATCTGTATATTGGCTGCAGCACCTTCTGTAGAATCTCCTTTAGTTGTGCACAGCCTCAGTTTCTGTGCAGGTTAATGCTGAGAGCGGTGGAAAATTCACTGCTACAGGGATGCTGAGCAGATAATTTGTGGGGGAGTGGTAACACCCAGAATCTCTTTAATAGTATATTTAAAGTTGAACTAAAATAAAAAAACACACTTACCTTTAATCCCACAGATCTTTGTCTCCCACGTCGTCTCGGTATCCGCCTTTGGCTTGGAGTAGGGGAAGCTCCGGGCGCCGACATCTTCTTTTTTCTTCTTCCGAGTTCTTCTTATTACGTCACCCAATCTCGCACTGCGCAGGCGCAACATCGGGTGAGATAGATGGGGAGAAATATTGCTGATCTTACTGCGCTTGCGTGAGATTGTCAATTTTTTTCTTCCATTAAAGAAAGGGCTACTTCTGTGCATGCCCGAAATCAGGGCATATGCAAAAGGAGTAACCAAAAGCCTCCATCCGGGATGGGTGTCGTAGGTATGTGTACAGGGGAAGAGCTGCACCCTTTTTATTTTTTGAAAAGGGTGTTGCACTTAAAAGAAATACAATTTTTACTTTTAGTAAAAGCATTGTCTACCCTTTTATGTAAACTAAAAGTTTTGAGTTTAGGTTTGCTTTAATGTAATGGACATACCTAACAAAAAGGCATTAGTTCATCTTTGTAGCTTCTCTTCAAACTTTGAAATGATTTTATATGGGAGAGGAAACAGAACAACAATCTTTCTTTTTATTAAGGTGAAGTAATTAATATTGTGTATAAATCCCAATAATAGGAGAATAAGGATGGCTCAAAATTATAGATTTTTGCAAGTCAGTATATACTAGGAGTATATGGGACATCAGGGTTTGGGTTCTGGGAGTTTATTTTTAATGAGACATTCTGAAGATGTATCATAGTCATCCATGGGGTTATGTTAACATTTCATACATTTTTAAGAGAAATACGAAGGGTAAGCCAGATCTTTTTCTGTAGCAAAGACACAGATTTACACATGCATGATAACAATTCTGCGCACATCTGCCACCTATTGTACTGTACATTTTCCCTTCTGCATGTTTCCTTGCCAGCAGACAATGTCATGCATGCACAATTGGGCTCATTCATTTTTTTCAACTAAATAATCTGTACTATCTTCCCTATCACCAGTCTATGCTTTCCTTGTTACTATGGAAACAGACACTAATATGACCGCCACACATATGGACCGCTATGACAGCTGTACTTGCATACAAATGATTTCTGATG
>NC_092858.1:120178911-120198906 GCF_032062135.1 Pyxicephalus adspersus
TACAATAACGATTCTTTTGTATTCCTTTGGAAAATAAACTTACCTGTCTGATTCTAATTTATGATTCCTCTTATCTGTCTTCATTTCATCGCAGCCACCGCAATTCTTATCATGTCTTCTTCCAAGTTCTGGATCTTCAGCCATCTTGAATGGTCAAGCTAATGATGTAACACCCAAGCCTGTGGGGATACCAGAATACCAGGATACCCAGCATTGTGCAATGAACTGCACGTGTGTAGCTCATTGTGTACATTTCAAAAAAGATTGTGAACAGGCAGATACATATGTTTTACTGCACAAAGGGCATTGCCTGTCTCTTCTGCAATAAAAATACTGCCTGCTCTGAGTTTTTTAAAGCAGAACTGTGGTTTCAATTTCAATTGAGAACATGACACTGTGCATTGAGTCATATCAGCAGGATTAGACTATTTTATAGAATATTTATATAAGAATAATTATAAATATAGAAGAATAATTATAAATATTTATAAGAATATTTAAAAATGACTGTCTGCATGTCTGCAAGAAAGTTATGCTTTACCCTGTTTCAATGTTCCTGTCATATCAAGTTGTTTATACAGGTAGTCACCAAGTTAAGGAAATCCGACATATGGATGACTCCTAGATACCAACGGGGCTTCCTTGCTGCTTGTGTGCAGGATGGAGGCTTGATGGGAGGGGGAAGGGGGCAGTTTGCTTGACTTGCAGAAATAATCTTTTGCTAAACACAGCTGAGGGTGGGGTGATCTTAAGGACTGAGCTGATCTGTAACATCTTGTAACTCTTTAATGACCAAGACAAACTCTGTAGTTTTTTCATTTTGCATAACAAAGCACAGCTTGCTCCAGGCAAGTCTAGGCTCTAGAATTTTTTTTTTTGCTTTGTTTGTGATTAACTTACAGTGAGGATTTTATACAGTAATTGATACCTAATAATATTTTGAGACAATCTGTCCTAATTGCATTTAATAAATTAATTTACGTGTTCCAACCTACATTCAAATTCAAATTAGGAACAAACCTACAGTCCCTATCTCGTATGTAACCCGAGGACTACCTGTAGGTATATAAATATAAAATAAAATATATAAAATAAATGGCAAGCATCTGTACATGAAAATAATTATACTACATTAAGCAAAGTTATGAATGCTCATGCATGCTATCTTGTGCATCATTTGCACCCACTATATTAGATGAATATCCTCTATGGGAACAGTAACCTTTTTTGATAACAGCTATTACATTTGTTGTTGTTAGAGATAAGCAAATAAATTCTCCATGTTTGAGGTTAAACCCAGATTAGGGTGATTCACTTGAAGCATATATTCACAAATGTTTGACTGTTCCTGATGAAAGTTTTTTTTTGCAATTTTGTTTTATGTTCTTGTGATATTTCATTTTTTCTTAGCTCTTTGCATAGTTTAACAGTGCCAAGTGACAAAAACTTTAGGAATTTACACAAACAGCTTTCTAAATATTTGACACATTTTTTAAGAAATCATTTTTATCTGAGTAGCTTTTTATGCACTTGTTTAGGTCAAAAAAGGGAACTGAGTGGGAAACATTTTTCATGATCTTCAATAAAAAAAAAAAAATCTTATAAACAAAACATAAATTGGAAAATATTTAATTTCAGCCCTGCGGCACAGTACAAATGAGGGTGAAGATTGTGGAAGGGTGAGCAAATGAAGAAGTCAAAATAAGTCATTCATTTGAATTGGACAACATTTTTGTAAGATGTATAATCAGTTTAAACACAAAAATTTCACACAAATTGGCCCAGTTGGAAATACATAACTATGACCAAATACAAGTTAATACTCTTTTTTTTATAATTAGTAAAGTTAGAACTACTGTCAGAATGTTATTGCTGCCAGCTTGCACATCATGAATATTTTCCAAAAGGGGCAATTAGGTGGCAACTTTCCTTAAATGTAAGGATTTTCTCTTGCTTACTGCTATGCATACGGCACAGTAGAGTTGCTGTTCAAAATAGGACAGACAACATATTCAACCCACATAGCAGTCCTTTGATTCTGTTCTACCAAATCCAGTGATAGAGACATTCAGTCAAAATTTGGTGAATAATGGATGTCAACCTAAGTTAATTACAAAGCTTCTGAACATCATCACCAATATTGCTGAACAGGTTCGAGAGCACCTGTGGGAACTGTGTAGTGGATAGTTTTTCTTCAAATTAGTTACATTTATATCATGAGTATGGGGTTTTAAATATGGCTTTCAGTCACAGGGTGACCACTAGTATATAAATTAGGAATGTACCTGTATTAGCATGGCAGTCAGTTAAAAATAAAAACATGGTAACATTGGGCCAGATTTAATAAAGCTCCCCAAGACTGGAATGGATTTCTTAAAATAATTTTGTATTAGTTGGCAAATGTTTTAAATCTTGGACCAGATCCATTCTAGCTTTGCTGGATCACCCAGGTTCGCCCATGATAGTCTTCTCCAGTCTTGGAGAGCATTAATAAAGCAGTAACTGGTGCAACTTTATTGGTTATTAAAAGCAAGTAAATAAAATCACCCCCCCTTGATAACAGGGGGAATATACAAAAATTCAAACTGATATTTAGGCTTTGCTTTCATTAATTGCTAGCATAATTAACATTAAAATGGAATTTAAAGACAAAGAAAACCATTATACGAGGTGATCTTTTCTGAGGATAACTAAGCACAGTCATTTCAGTTAATATTTAAACAGTCATAAAGTGCATCTGACAGTAAATATTATGTTACATTTTTGGTTTCCAACAAAGGTAAAAAACACAGGAAGTTCGGAGTTGCAGCGATACCCTATATCTAGTCAGCATATTTACATAATCAGATGCTCAACTACAGGGTTTTAGCTTTTTTTCCTCCATAAAAATAAGAAAAATGACTGAACTAAATCAAAGTTATATTGCTGTCCTGTAATGTTTGTAAACACTATCCAATGGTAGCCATGGATTTCATACACTGAACCCTATAGATGGATTACAAATCCATAGCTCTACCCACTCTCCTCAAATAAGGAATAAAGCCCTATGTTACATATGTAAATGAAGTATGTAGATGCAGAGTTACTTTACTAGACTGTTCACCTTGTAAAGGAAATGTTTGTTCAGCTTAGTAAATTATGATGACGAAACTGTATTTAATTAATCAATCATGTGTTGGAAAATCCTGCTTTCTAAAAAAAACACCCACATAAATGTGCATTTTAAATCAGCACAGTTTATATTTCTATATTCTAGTAGTAAGTTTTAATCCTAAATCTTTTCAAAACCCCAAAAGTTCAGTAGAAATTCTGATTATCTGTGCACATTTTAAGGTTGTGTATCCGGACACAAAATCTTTTTAGTGCCTCATAAACCTAACATTTAATTGGGGAGGAGGTAATGAGGTATGACCCTTTAAACTACGTAAAGTAAGGTATTTTCGGAAGTAATGGACATTAGTAAATGAAACAAATTTATTGAACTGCGTTCTTAATACAGTGGTCACTGTATCTCCTGCCAAAAGCCATTGTACTCTGAAATTAAAGAGCAAAAGCATTGAAAACCACTAGCTCTTTTTATTAAATTGAGAAATATACCTAAAGTCTAGGAATAAATCTGTAAGGATGTAATTAAAAAGGGAATCTGACATTCCCTCCAACATTCTCTCATGGAGATCTTTCAGGTCCATGTGTTTCAATGGTAATAATTATTTCCCACCAGGGAATGTTTAAGACGAATGTCAAATTTTCCTTAGTGTTAATAATTGTAGTTAATTTTTACTGATACAATTAACAAAATGTACTATTACAATAAATATAGTGTATTTTTTTTGTTTGTAAGTAATATTTTAAAGCTCTAAATATATTTTAAGTAAAATATGCTTTGGCTTTCTGATCCTCCTACAAATTACCATTAGGGATGACCGAGCAAAATTTTAAATTTCGTTACGCAGCGAATTGGGCTGTTCTCGCTTACAGAACATGCGAAAGAGAACGTTGAGAATTTGCCTGCAGTTACAGCTCATTGGAAGCACTCGCGTGCCTCCAATCAGCTGTGACCGCAAGTTCTTCCGCTCAGCCCGGTGACCATGGTAACTGAACTCAGATGAACTCTCAATGGAGAAACTCCATTGAGAGTTCGTCTGCAGTCACATCTGATTGGAGGCACTCGCGTGCCTCCAATCAGCTGTGACCACAAGTTCCCACGCTTCCCGGACTGTACTTATCAGCCCAAGGACCGTGGGAACTGAACTCGAGAAACTGAAATTGAGAGTTCATTTGTAGTCACAGTCACACTTGCGTGCCTCCAATCAGCTGTGACAGCAAGTCCCCACAGTCATAGGGCTGTACTTATCAGCCCGGTGACTCTGGGAACTGAACTCAGATGAACTCTCAATGGAGAAACTCCATTAAGAGTTCGCCTGCAGTTACAGCTGATTGGAGGCAATCGCGTGCCTCCAATCAGCTTTGACTGCAAGTTCCCACCCTCCCCCAGTGGTACTTATCAGCCCCGTGACCGTGGGAAGATGAACTCTTAATAGAGAAACCCCATTGAGAGGTCGCCTGCAGTCACACTGTGACTGCAGGTCTCCACACTCCCCGGACTGTACTTATCAACCTAGGGAGCGTGGACCTGCACTTCAATAGAATTCACAATATCGGTTCGCCGATATTTTGTGGACCCATCGGAGGTTCGGGGAAATTTTTGCGAGAATGTCAGAGGCATTCCTGCTCATCCCTAATTGCCAACACGTTTACCCAATTGTGCTTAATTTGGAGTAGTACCAAATACATTCACTAACACCAAATAGATTTTTTTCTGAAAAAATGTCACAATTCCTAGAAAAGTAAGAATTATAAGCTTAAGCAACATTTACACACTTTTTTCGTACCCCAGCCTGTTACTGGAAAGTGTAAAAAGAAGAAATAGACTAATGAGCACATCTCCTTGTCATTCAGTTTACTCCTATGCCAATTACATTTGTTTGTATCATAAAACGACAGAGTCCTATAGCTGCCATACTTGTTAAGTGTATGGTATATCATACTACATTATATTTTCTGTCCTTTCTTTGTTTTTTGGGGGAGAGTTTATAACACCACCTGCATTTTTTAAATATATATTTATAAAGTCTAAAAAAAGGTCTCCAATTGTCTACTTATTGGGCTAAATAAATAATGTGTGTTATTGACATGTCAAACAGGAATCCATGGGTCTGCAAATGTTAGTGATAAAACAATGAGCCTGATATCCCTTATATACAAAATGTTGATAAAAAGAAAGTTAGCTCTAGCAGTGAGGATGAGGAAACTAACAGCAGATTTATTTCTCAAACTCACAAAAGGCCCATTTTTCCAGATTCTAAAATTATCAACAGAATGACTTGATACCTTTTTCATGTGGAATACTAATAAACATACCATACATCATATCCATGGTAACCAGTAGTGTATGATTTTCTATTGTACATTTAGGCCCTCATGGAATATCAACATATGAATTGAGTCCTGTACAAACTAGATGATAAACTAGATATATGCATTCTAAGATAGCCATCGGGTAATTTACTTGCATGGGATGTGATACATCCCACGCTGAATACAACTGGTGTCCCTGTAAGGTCTAAAGTCCATAAAAATCTGCATTAATATGAACTCAAATTTAGCAGGGCCATTCAGATAACTTATATAGATTCTGAAAAATCTTTCATTTTGAATTTAACTTTTACGAAAAAAAATGTTGCAACCTATAAGATTTGTCAGTCTTTATATAGGAAGGGAACTAATTGCTATGAAATGAGTCTCAAGAGACCAGCTATATTTGAATTTATATTGATGATGCTATTTATCATTGACCGTTTTACTGTACCGTAAAATGTTGCCAGTTGTGGATGATGTTTGATGGACTTTTAGATAGCTATTCGTGACATGCTTGTATATGCATGTATTTTGACTTTTTTAGTAATACTTTTTGCATTTTCGTTTGTTGTTCTTTTGCTTTGAGTTATAAACTGGTAAATGTCCTTTTAACTGTTACTTGATTTGAGGAATTACTCACAAGTTGCATTCCCTTCGGTAACATAGGATTCAGCATTGACCCCGTAAGAAACTTGTTTATTTTATATATATTATAACATAGCAAATAGGATTTAGTGGTCATAAGTATATTAAGGAAAGCATACAGATAGCAGGGGTTAAAAGTATGTAATTTAGAACATAGTAATTAAGTGCAGCAATATATAACATACAGCACAGCTTACAGTTATGCATTGGCCAGCAGCATGTCACGTACAGCACAGTGTACAAAGTGCAATAGCCAGTAATACGTAACATGCAGTGCAACTTACAGAGTGAACGCAATATACAACATGGTGTAATGAATGTAGTGGATAGACATAGGTAACATACACCACTACCTTCAAAGTGTAGTAGTCAGGTGCATGTAACATCCAAACAGGTGTAGCAGCCAAGAAAATGTTCAGAATAACACACAAACTTTCTTTGTTATGTCCCCAGGTCTAAATGGTAAGTTGATCCAAATTATTAGAACCTGTTACTACCTGTAAATCCTACTGTAACAGAAGTTAGACATGAGAGATGGATAGGCTGGGACTTTGCTAACTTACTTATTTTATTTGCAAAGCTGTGGGATAAATTCATTCTTCTGACAATAGTTAAACTATAGGCAAAGAAAATACTAAAATGTTCTATTTTACCTTAAGAGAGATATCCCTATTCTTCCTGTACAGGTGACAAATGACATGCTAATAAAAATAGAGCATAAATGTCTTCAATGTGATCATAGGCAGCATTTTAAACCTGACTGCTTTTGCAAAATAAGAAAGAAATGAAAATGGCTGGAGTTGGACTTTTAATATTCCTATCTACCAATTTGTAAATAAAATTCAGGAGTATAACTTCTAGAGCAGTGAACCATGAGAGAAAATGAAAAAGACTAAGGAATCTCAACACAAAATAAGACCTATCAACTATGAAGAA
The DNA here is from genome assembly GCF_032062135.1 of Pyxicephalus adspersus. Classification (NCBI taxonomy): domain Eukaryota; kingdom Metazoa; phylum Chordata; class Amphibia; order Anura; family Pyxicephalidae; genus Pyxicephalus; species Pyxicephalus adspersus. The sequence continues at coordinate 120,185,911 of NC_092858.1, forward strand.
ATGTGAAAGTATTATTTATTTATGTTGAGTAATGCACATTTACATCAGTTTGCCTGAAGGCCTTTTTCCCATAAATTTAGCTTTAGTACAAAACTAAACAACATATTATAAACAGTGTTGCTGTTCAAATTTGGGTTGTCCTTATATTCGACCCGAATATGGCTGTTCGAATTCAGATAGACACGACCCGAAAAACATCGGATTCGACGGTAAAAATTCGGGCAAAAAAATGTAAAAGCTAATTTTCTAGTAATTTATTAATTGTTTGTGTTATTTTAACTAACTTTTTTTTTTACAAGTTTTCCCACAATGACAATATGATTTACACGGCTGTGCAGCCATGGGAATCCTCCTGTCATTGCGAGATCTCCGGGGCCTGTAGTGTCCTGTATTCTTAGATAGAGAAACTCTATCGAAGAATACATAGTACAGCTCTGCAGGAGCAATCGCGGTTGCCGTGCTGTGCTTCTACTATGTATTCTTGGATTAGGATTCTCTGTCTAAGAATACAGGACACTACAGGTGATGAATGGGGACACTGTGAGGTCACATGGGAAACTGAACTGCAGATTACCTCTGCAGTTCTACTACAATGTCCGGGCACTACAAGTGATGAACGGGGCCTTGTCCCCATTCATCACCTGTAGTGCCCAGTATTCTTAGAAAGAGAAACTCTATCCAAGAATACATAGTACAGCACTGCAACAGCAATCGCTGTTGCCGTGATTTGCTTCTACTATGTATTTCTAGATAGAGACGTCACAGTGAAACAAAGACATAATATCATGGGCTCAGATACTTCTATAACCATGAGACAAAGAGAATGTGTAATGTGTGATGCATAAACATCAACAACACCCGACAACAACACATGTGCATGGAACCCAGATGGCAATCAAACTTGGATAGTGTTACTTATCAATTGTAATAAACACAGTTGGTGACAAGTGCTTTTAATGAAGACAACGCCCATCATTTTATTAACTTGCTTCCCCTCAAAATCAGACATAGACTGTGTTAATGACATATGACTATTGAAAGGACATTAGATTGTAAGCCCCTATGAGGGACAGTTTGTAACATCACTATAAACATGACATATTGACATTAGTTAAAAGAACCTAATACGTGAATATGTAATATGAATAAATGAATACATAATATGTTGGTGCTATATAAATTCAAGGTATTGTTAGTTTTTTTTAAAAAAATAGGATTACATATTATCTTGTTTTTAAATTCTAAATAACATTATTCCCTTTAACAATGTTTCTAAATTTGTGTTTGCACTATCTAGCTACTCAATGTTGTTTGTAGATGCTTTTTAAAATACACTGATACACTAAACACAATGTAAGCAACATGGAAATCAGCAACTGATAGTTCCCAACCTTCACCTTATCCAATCACCAGCAATAATATTTTATATTGACCATAGAAATGCTAAACCATGGGAATCTTCAGCCTAATTCAATGCAGAAGCAAATGGCCTACCATAAGAAATAGAAAAAAGGTAAAAACACACTTTACATAGGTATGAGCTCTGAAATACCCTTCATTTTCATGACTTCACAACTGTTTAGAAGAGGGAGAATATAATACATTTATGACTGTGAAGGGGTTAAGACTGTTAAGCTCTGATAAAATCAAACAAATAACCGGTTCAAAAAAGCAGTTAAGGTGTCTATAAACTGCAGGAGACTGTCACCCATAATGAATGATCATTCAATATTAATCACAATATGTATGAAAGTAAACAGGCAAATATATCATGAGGCCACTGCTTGGAAATCTTCACTGAATTTGTTGCAGAAAAAAAGAATAGGCTATTGCTATGTAATATTCACTCACAGAAGGTAACAGAGAATTGGTATGCATAATGCAGTAGGGATCTGACTCTGCCATTGGGGATCTTAATGTTTTACTTTATTTTGTGAACTGCATTCTATAAACTTTTAGACTGTCCAAAAAAGTACATATACATGTCTGGTAATGTTCCCTCTTCGTACAGTCCACTATAAGCCGCTTTTTATCCCTAACCATTTATGACCCATGTATCTGCAATATGCACAACGGAGGAAATGTTTAATACAGATTATTAAATTTGCACATGGGGATGGGTTATGCTCAATATGTAGTTGCAAATTTTCTTGTTCAATATATTCATAAATAGATTACAGTTTAATAAGACAAAGATGGTAACTACCCTGGATATATTTCAGTTACATACAAGTTCTATGCACTAAATTGTGAGCCAAATATAACTGTTTGTTTATGTGAATGTTTGACATTGGAACCAAACCTCAACATACCCAAAGTAACTGATGCACATAAACCCTGCAAAATTCACAGCTGTTCATTAGCCTCAACTTAAATTTAGTTTTAAAAAAATCTATATGAATACTGATCACTACAATCATTGCAAACTTTAATTTACAGAATAATGTAATTTTTTTTTAATGAAATGTACATGCACTTTCCTATTTCTAGGGATATTACTAGGATTTTTGTTAAAATCAGCCCTGATTTTAAGGGAACATTATATTGAAAGTTATGTTTATGTAAATCTGTATTTTTCAGAAAGAAAATATTTTTTATGCAATAACACAAAGGGGTGCTTTTCAGGCTAACAGGGTAATAAATGTATCAGTTTCCAAAGGTAATGTGAATTCTGTTTGCCTAGAAATAGCAATATTACTCAGAATTTACATTAGTCACTGCTTCACTCATTAAAAAAAGAAACAAAATCAAGGCCCACTAAAAATGTTCATGAAGATAGTTGTAGATGTAAGTATTTTCTGAGCTGTTTACAACTAGCCAAATTTATAATGGATCATAATAAAATTACAAGGGTCTAATTATTGGTATATTTCTTATGACATTCTTTTTTGGCCCAGAGTAATCATCAGTCTCCAAGGGCTTTTTTGATCATTACTGCATATTACAGGACCAAGCATTCCTCAGTAAAGGTAACAAAGCATTAAACACAAGTCCTTTTTCAGCACACATGTTACAGAGCATGAACTGTTTAAAGTCATCTTGAGTTATTCCATGTTGCAGAACAGAGAAACAAATTAAAAGTTAATTGGCCCCTTGTTATAAAATGTTGCTTCAATAAACTGTGACTCAAATGGTATTTTCCCTAAAACAATCACATTTTGCTTTTTGAAAGCTTTGAAGGGCTTGAGGTTTTAATTGAGCAATTAGCCTGTTAGGGTTTTAATTGTTAGATGTGAAGACATCAGCGTTCCCCCAGTACTGTCAATGTCTGATTGGCTTATGATTTCCAGCAAATTGCATTTTCATACAACCCTGGTACATAAACATATATTGCTTAGATAAAAGAAGAAAATTAGTCAACACAAGTTGCTATGCAGTATTAGTAATCAGTGACTCAATAAAATAAAATATTATAGATCTAAATACCACAGTTCTATTTGTAATTTGCTATCCATTTTGAAACTATTCTGCAGAACTTTTCTATCCAGAATGATAAGGAATGTTATATCATATTTGAACAGCGATTCCTGTAAACTAACTAGCAAAACCAATCAGTGATCTACACTGCAGGTGTTCTATAATCAGACAGATCATTCATTTTATTTTCATCTGGGTTTTAATGCAATCTACTACTTTCAGCATTTAGAGACCTACTCAAAGATGTACTGTGAGTTGATGTCTTCAGATGTAGACTGCGCAACTTGCCATCAGGATTTTTATCCTAATTAAATGCAAGCTTACAAGACACATCAATTAGTTTGGTGGCTATGAGAAATGTAAAAATTGTGTTTTTGTGCTGAACTTCACTAGCTCATAAACCTCTGAAATTCTGAACATGAAGTCAAATAAATCTAATGGTAAAGTTACAAATCAGAGCACCAATTGATGTAACATGGTACAGAATCATTTGGATGATTCTAACAAATCTGCCTGATAAGATGATGGAGCCAAAACAATTGCCAAAGCCACTTTCTTTTGACCCAGGATAGAAGGGTTGTTCAAGCCAGGAGTGCAAAGACAGAATCAGATATTAGACAGCATTTGGTCACTTTCTCTCAAAAGCTTTTTGGGAAAGCATACTGCTAAAAATAACTTTAAATTTGGATACAGATTTGTACATATAAATTCATAAAAATGTTGTCCGAATAAAACACCTTTCAGATTTAATGATCGACTATTTTAATACTGGTATACAAAAGAAAAAGAGAGGGCTGGAACATCCTAACAAAGGTAAAAGTTTACTTGCCACATCCCAATATAATTAATTTTATGAAAGCAAAAAAGTAAAAGTAAAGGGGGGACTTTCAAGGCAAAATATACATCAGTTTCCAATAATTACCAATTCACATACCAAAACGTTTAACTTTAATACAAATCCTTAAAACCAAATCAGATGTGTAACATATATGTTTATTAACCTATCAATGTGCATTCAATGACATAACCACCGCAAACCTCCACACATTTTGTGGAATTTGCCCACTTCTTCAGGGGGACATGGTTCTACAATTAAAAATACATATATATTGTAAACAGATACAACAATAAATTTATTTAACAACATAATCACAGTGTCTCAAACATTTTGTACCAATTATTTTGCGAACTCCCCTCAGATATCAAGATTTTGCAGACAGAACGAGGTGGGGCAAAAGGTGATGCTTAAAATGCACCTAGGGACCTCAAAAGTTTCACCAGGCCAGTCTTTTCTTATCTGTATTTTTTAAAGTATGAAAACCAAATTGACCAAAAAGTGTATAAACAAACTCAAACTAGTTTTAAATCCTAGTGCCATAGCCACTACATGCTGTGGGGCAGAATATTTTCCTCACAACTATAAATGTGAAATCACAGAGTCACTTTAGGTCTTTTTAAAAAACACTTTTTCTAGAATTTTTCAACTATTGCTAAATCCTCTAATGCTGCTTCAGTGTAAATAAACCCTTATTATTTGCATTAGTAAATTAGTACAATGGTAGAAATACCAAGAAATGGTCTTGTGACTAGTGATAAATGAGAAGGTGAAATTATTACAAACATACTATTTTTGAGGGCTGCATTACAAGAGACTGTTAGATAAGCTTATTTTATCAACTGTTCATCTTTACAATCATAAAGAAGAAAACTTTACAGTGGCAAGTGTTTGCAGAGAAGTGAGTGCACTGTATAATTGGAAAAAAAACATATATATATTTTTTATAAAAGCATGAGAATGGAGAATCTCTTGATCATGACTGCTGAATCTGTGGTGCGTATTGGAGTACATTTGGTGTAAAAAGGTATACATTTTATCTTGTAAACTTTGAAAAATACACAATACCATGACTGTAGCAGGTCAGAGCCGCTTCCAACAAACACCACCCACCCCCTCCCTCTTCAATTACAACACCTGCAGGTATGGTAAGATTGGCCTTATGGGCATTTATTAATTTTACATATTATTAACCATAACTTACAACAGTTTCACATCACAATATAAACATTTTAACAGACCATGAAAACCACCAATCAGGTTGAAGGTCCTTGGAAGGAATTAACCCCTTCACAGTTGACCAGGGATCTGCACCTCCAATTGATATTCCCGGCTCCCAGGCGCAACTCCACCGACTCAGGAACTATATCAATCACACGTACCCTCCCCAACCATGAACACCCATTAATCGCCTGTGGTGAGTTATGGTAGCATGTGGGTTGAACAAATTGTCACCATCACCCTTAACAACAAAAAATTGTTTCTCTGTTTACACTATTCTTAAAATCTTCATATAGATTTCTACATCATTTATTCACATTTACCAATCACAATCAAAAAATATAAAGAGATTGTCAGCAAATGTAAAGCTGAAATTTTAACAGCAAATACATTCTATTTAGTGATCAATAATAATGTTATGCCATTAAAATATTTATTAAAGACATGAATAAATTTGGATACAGATGAATAATAATTCAGTACACACACATACTCTGTATTCCATTTATCCATATATATCCCTCAAAATTTAAAGCAACCTTCTCAAAGATAGATTTTTTTTTTTTTAAATTGGGTTTTTATTGAATTTTTGTAAATATAAACAAGAAGCACAGCACAGTGTAGGATCAATATACATAGTACAAATAAACATTGGGAGAAGCTGGATACCCAACAATCAAAGTATATGTCCTCGTCCAAGGTAGGGTTGTTACTGTCGAGTAATATTGAGTCCAAAGTCCAAAATAGAATCCCATCCGGTATTGCTGGAAACAAATCACAATAAAAGACATACAATAAAGAAAAAACAGGAACATGTAGGAAGTCAAAATAGTAACCACTATGAACAATAAGAGGGGGGGGGTTGAGGGGGGCAGGTGGGTATTATTAGTAAGGTATTCCAGAGCAAGGTGAGCACAATCCCTAAACTTGCAATCGTGCATAGAAGGCATCCCATGGATCCCAGATCATTTTAAATCTATACATTTTGTTGTGTATAAGGGCCTGTAAGATATTCCATTAGGCAAACATCTTGTATACCGGTATAAAGATCCTCTAAAGAGGGAGGCAAGGTGGACTTCCATCTGGTCGGAATCAGGGTGCGAGCTGCCACCAATATTTGGGCAATCAGTTTGCTGGTAGGTTTGGGGAGACCCGTTAAGGGTAGCCTCCCTCCACTACACATAAAGTTGGAATTATTAAAGCAATTTGTTAGAGCTCTGGACAAGGACAGTGATTGCTTCAAATACATTTGTAGATTTTTCGATGGATTGAGTACTGAAAAATAAAAAGCAAGAATATTTGATGGACCCCAGATTCGGAAACTGATAAATGATTCAAATTTCACAAGTTACATGACTGATACTAAAGCTTCTGTCTGGCACAGCTATGTCATGGTTTTCAATAACTTCTTGGTTAACCATAAAGCACAAAAAAATGAAGAACTGGTACAAAACTTGCTCTTAAACTTTAAAAATTTGGGTACTACTATCAGCATAAAGGTACACTATCTCCATAGACATTTGCAAAAATTTCCTGAAAACCTTGGCGATTTAAGTTGGAAACAAGGGGAGAGGTTCTATCAAGATATAAAGGTGATGGAAGAAAGATATCAGGGCAGATGGGATAGACACATGAAGGCAGACTACTGCTGGAGCCTTTAACGTAATTTTCTTGATCATCAGCATAAAAGGAAATCATACAAACTGAGTTTTTCAATGTCTTCTTTTTGATTAGTTCTGTAAATATACTGAATATAGAATATATTGACATTAGGTATTTTAAAAATTTAATTTTTTATACATAGGCATATCTAGTTCAATTTTGCTTAATTTTCATGTTTCATTAGTTTTCTATGAGGTCATTATTTCAAAAACTAGAGCCAATCTAGCAAAACCATCACCATATTTGGAATCTGTGTATTAAACATAACTTAAAATGACTTCAGTCTGTTTGACAAGAAAATGTTTGTTGACCAGTGTTTTTGGTCCCAGTAAATCTTTCTTGCCCGTCTACATTATGAAGAAATTTTGCCTGATTTTTTAAAGTTCTCCAAGACTGCAGACAATTAACTATTATAGGTGAACATAGGTGATCCAGAAAATCTGATCTGAAATAGATTCCTTCAAAATCATTTGCTATTAGCAAATGTTTTCAATCCCAGTTTCGAACTTTTCTAGATTTGCTGGAGAGCATGGTCTTGGAGAGCTTTAATATATCAGGCCCATCGTCCTAAGAAAACAGAATGATGCACAGCCATTATTGCCTCATCTGAGAGTATTTTCTTTAAATTAAATATGTTTCTGGTTAGTAGGTATCTCAGCAACACATCTTAAAAAACAAAAACAAAAATAAAATTCTATAATAATAGCAACATCAAATATTTTCTGGTATGTACAAGGGGGTGCTGAGAAGTTCCTGGCTTTGCCCAAAAAGAACTAATTTATTCAACCCTATATATAACCCTACATATTCCCCCCTGAGACTGATGGACTTGGTACAGCGTACAGCGCATAGCGTACTTGGTGCAGCTTTTCTAGACCGTTCAAATAAAAGTCCTTGATTGGGCCGCAAACCAGCTCACAGCAGCATCTTCGACGTCAGAAATGTCCTTAAAACGGTCTGAAAGGGCATGGTCAGGTGAGTAGGGGGGATGGTGGACCAATTGGAAACCCAGGGTATTCAATATGGCAGCCACACAGTTGGACATATGCGCAGGTGCATTGTCCTGCAAAAAAAGGATCCCTTTGGTCAACTTTCAACGGCATTTCATCCTAATTGCCTTCAGCTGGCATTGGATACTATCCGGTGATACTAGAGCCCTGAGATAGGTAGTCCACCAACAGAATACCGTCCTTGTCCCAGAAAACGGATGCCATGACTTTTTTGGGCGATTTCTGGGTTTGGAACTGCTGTGGCCGCAGGGACCTGCTGGAGCCAGGTTTTATCCTCAATCACTAACCTAGCCTAACCTAGGCTAGCCATGTCTAAGATAGTGGTGATAACAAACGCTCCCATGAGATATCAAGTATCTGGGCTATCTTTTTTGTGGATATTCGTTGGTCCTCAATAATCAGCTTATGGACAGCATTGCAGGTTGCCGGGTCAGTTGAGGTTGGGGGGCGCCCACTGTGAGGCTCATCTTCATTGGTGAAATGCCCAGTCTTGAAACGAGATAGTGCTGTAGGAAGGGCACTTTTGCCCCAGTGTTTGTGACATCAAAGTGTGAATGTCCTTTGCTGACTTTTCCTGGAGAAACAAAAACTTCATGACGGCCCATAACTCCAATGATGTGAAACTTGCTTGTGGCTCTGCCATCACAACTTCCCACTAAAAGAAAAACAGTTTTAAGAATCGCAAAGACCTGATATTTGCACAGTTACATACTAAGATATTAGGCTGTCATATGCCCCCACACTCATTTTTCTATTTTATCTAAAAGGGGGCAAAGCCAGGAACTCCTCAGCACCCCCTTATATATATATATATATATATATATATAATGGGCATATATTATTATTATGAATCATATATTATTTGGTGGTGCTATTATTGATGTATATTTTTTTTTTTTTTTAGGATGATTTATTGGTCATTAAATAAAATGGTTATCTTGGTTCCCAAGGCAAAATTTGCAGAGGCTCACCAGCAGCTAGAATTACATTTATATAAATAATTTGTTTTATGGACAAAGAATCTGACTTATTTACATATGAATAGGTTTCGTTCTAAGCAGGTCTGATCTGCTAAAATCACCATGCTTTTTATCATATTATACCCTTTTATTGCTGTTACATTCACTGGAATTATGTGGTTTTATGTTATTAAACAAAACATGTATATTATAGGAAACTTTAAAAGTCAGATAATTTTAATTCCAGGTCCTGTGTTTGTGTATATTATTCTGTGTACTGATTGAGGCTGATTTACTAAACTATTTAGGTATGTCCACACAATAAATTATGTTAAGATTTTTGCAGGTTTTCAATATTGTGAGAGGCAAATTCTTACGAATTCTATCTGCCCATAACAGGATAAATAAAGTAAATATTTCAGAATTTAGTGTGTAAATATTCTCTGCTCCTTCAGTAAATCAACTTCTATTTCTTAGCTTGTGTAATTTATCAGTTGTTATTACTGTTTCTGCTCAGTTTCTGCTCAGTTTCAGGCTCATTTTATAATATCCAATATTTGGCTCATTTCTTTACTAAGACTACATTATTTTAAAAATTCTGTGCTAAGGTATACAATGAATTATCAGGGAGATAGACACTTCTGCCATAAGTATGCTTAGTACCTTTTTATTTTGCTTTTGGGTTGTATTGTTGCGTCCTTGAAAGGCAGCACATCTGAAAAAAGTCTGGTAGATGCGATTTAATCTGACCTAGTTGGTTTTACCAGGATCATGAAATGTTTGAGAGCAGACAAAGGAATTGTCTGCTGTCCTTTACTTGGATTTATTTACAAAAATGGATGGTGGGGAGTGCCAAAAAGAACTACCCCCAGCAACCACTCCAGCCAATGGAGGGCTAACTAATGTTTACCCTAAAAAAAGGACTTGCTGCTATTGTTTACTATGAATTGCTCACTCTTGGCTAGTGAAACAAGTGGCTTGGAATCAAGTGGAGTTAGAAAACACAAGAGTTTACAAACAAAAGGAGTTAAATCCTTATAGTAACCACAAACTGTAAGTAAACGTTTACAACTCCTTGTAAACAAACAAACATTGTAACTGGGAAAATGAGTGGTAGCAAAGTAAAATATTTGGTTCAGTGCACAGTCTGCCTTATGTATGCACAAATGGAGCAACAACTCCTAGATGAATACCGCTGTGACAGATGTGAGCAAGTCGCCCTTCTGGTATCTCGCATTGGGGAGCTGGAGAAGCACATTGCACCACTGAAATCAGTTGATCGCCTTGATAGGGGTCCCAGGATGAACATGTAGGGAGTTGGGGTAATGTAGTTAGAGGTAGGGGCACCCAGAAAAAGGAAGGCCAGCCCTGTGTTTGAGCACCCTAACAGTGGTGGCAACTCTAGATATTACTGCTACCCCTAACAACCGGTGGAGCAGCCCATCTAGTAGGGGAGGGGAGGGAAATGCAGAAAGGAAAATATAATTAGTTGTCATAGGGGATTCTATGATCTGGAGGACTGATAAAATAGTTTGTTGCCCAGATCCCTTCAACCGAATTGTTTGCTGTCTTCCTGGTGCCAGGGTTCAGCACATGGTGGACGGAGTGGACAAATTATTGGGAGGGGCTGGACAGGACCCAGCTGTCTTTCTCCATGTTAGAACCAATGACAAGATAGATGGAGGATGGAGGATCCTTTAAAAATCTAGGCTTCCAGTTGAAAGAAAGGACTTCCAAGGTAATGTTCTCTGAAATATTGCCTGTGCCATGAGGAACACAGGAAAGGCAGAGGGAGCTTAGGCAGCTAAATGCATGGCTTAAGTCTTGGTGCAAAAAGGAAGGGTTTGGGTTCATAGAGCACTGGGCTCACTTTTCATTGGGGTACAACCTGTATGCCAGAGATAGTTTGCACCTAAATGAAAGAGGTCTGCTGTGCTAGAGGAAAGTATCAGGGGAATGGTGGAGAGATATTTAAACTAGGACAAAGGGGGTGGAACAGTTAAATATGGTGGCAGAAAGGTTAGTCAGGGGTCAGCCACTAGTGGAGGGTGGATTAGAAATAGTTGGGGGGAGGGTTATGGATAAATGTATGGAGCTTCCCATGTTGCAAATAAACATTGGATTGTGCAGTACTAGTTGTACTGAAAAACAAAGCGATTTGGCATACAATGCTAGTAAATGCAGCAATGGTTTAAAGAGCCTGTTCATCAATGCTGGAAGTCTAGCAAACAAAATAGGGGAGTTGGAACCCTTATTTAATGAAGAGCATTATGACTTATAAATTATGGAAATTAGCTGATCAGTAAATATTGGCATCTAAAAGATACAATGCCACATCCAAATTAGTTGAATCAATATTCATATTTTGTGCAGAAAAACTGGACTTTTTAGGCATAAAGTAAAATAAACAATAAATTATTTATTGGAAACTATTTTAAAACCACTGTAAAAGTTTTTAGAATTGTTTATACAGCATAAACAATATCACAAAAGAGTATTTTCATCACAGATTCTTTTCCTAAACGCTGAATAAGGATCTCTTTCTAACATGTGGTCTCTTAGTTGTACTATTCTTCATCGACTCATCGACGTCATTTCATCTTTTTTGGCACTTCACTCTCATGATTTATATAGAGAACTATTCTAAGAAAGGTTTGTAACTGAATTTCATTTAACCCCGGATAATATTATTAAACAGGATTTATATAGCGCCAACATATTACGCAGCGCTGTACATTAAATAGGGATTGCAAATGACAGACTAATACAGACAGTGATACAGGGGGAGAGGACCCTGCCCCGAAGAGCTTACAATCTAGTAATTCTGTAACTTTTAAGGTGAAATCCATTTAATCTCTTTCTTCAGTAGCATATTATCCAAATTACCACCTCTATATCGTTGGGGAGAACCTGTTCTAATGCTATAAATCTCATTTCGTCCGCATTATAAAAATGATACATACCCATATGATGGCTCAATGGGGTAATGATTTTACCACTTGTCACATTATGCACATGTTCATAAATTCTTTCCTTAAACTTCTAATCATTTTACCTACATAATAGCGCCCACAAGTACAGAACGCCAAATAGACTACACCTTAAGAGTTGCAATTTAGGGGGTAACGAGGAATAAATTTGATGGGAATCTTTAGGGTGTCTTCCTTTGTATGAATCCAACGGCATTGATTACACCCATTACAAGGATAGGTGCCCACTGCACTTTTATTTGAAAGTAAAAGTTTCTAATTTAATCTAAAGTGGCTATTAACTAAATTATTGATGACAACTTTCTATAAGTAATTGATAAATATGCTTTTATGTGCTTATTTATCTCAGGATCTGCCTGCAATAAAGGCCACAACTTTTTCAGAATATTTGTCATTTCTTTATAATTTTGTGAATATGTCATAATAATATTTGTTTTAGGTTCTTTTTTGGGCCTATTTTGCCTAAATAACAACTGTATTCGGGATAATGAATTCGTTTTCTTATAAGCCTTCTTCAAGATTTTATGACTATACCCTCTCTGTCATAGTCTAATGCGTAATTCATGAGCTGCCGTTTGGAAGTCACTATCCTCAGTACAAATCCTGCGAAGTCTCACATATTGTGAGTATGGGATGCTAATTTTTAAATTCAATGGGTATGCGCTACTTGCAGATAAGATTGTATTACCTGCGGCGGCGGTTAAAGTATTAGAATTATTTTTTATAATGCGTTTATATAGAAATATGTTGCATGTTTTTCTGGAAGCACAGAATATAACTGGGTATTAAGGCTTTAAAGTAAAGATAACAGTGACTGTTGATCCAGGGAACATCCGATTGCCTCATGGAATCCGGAAGGAATTTTTTCCCCCTGTTGAAGCAAATTGTACCAGGGTTATTTT
>NC_092858.1:120200678-120213154 GCF_032062135.1 Pyxicephalus adspersus
GTCACTTCAGTCCTGTCACTTCCTCTTCATGAAGAGGACGCACGGAGGAACCACACGGAGGAACCACACACGGAGTCACCCACCGCACCACGCGATTCTGGTAATCGGTGGGTGGCTTATTTGCGGGGGGGGCTTATTTTTCATTTTTACCTAAAAAGAGGGGGCTGTCTTATTTGATGGCCCTGCCTTATCATCGGGGAAACACGGTACTATGCCTATAGTGATGAAACAGATGGTTGATGAAAAAAGTTTGTGCAACATGGGATAAACTATTTGAAACTGTGCTTCAATTTTATGGGATCCAACATGCCGTGATGTTTCAAGGCCATTACCCTCAAAACTGATCTTTAATAAAAAGTTTTTAATAAACAGTTCATTAGCAGTGCTTTGTCTTGCATGATAGATTATTTTTGTGGCAGGGTAACTTGTCTGCCTGAACTACATTTAAGGAAAAACATCATCCTCACCCATAAAAGTAGGATAGGTAACAAGGGGGTAATAAGGGGTTTTTATACCCATAGAAATAGAGGACAACTATAATGTGTTATTTTCATTAAATGAGGAGATACAGTGCTTGATATAAAATGTAAATAGCCCTTCAAGTTTTTTGGGGAGGTGATGATCCAAAGCCCAAGGTGATCTACCACATACTGTGTGGCATAGAAATTGAACAGTGAAGGTAAAAATGTTTTCCTATGCTGAAACTCTTGGGGACACCAAAGTTATCAGGATATTTTACACTTTTCTGCCAATTGGATTAGCCCCTGCACATCTCCTAGTAACTGGACTGTTCTTTAAACATTAAGTTTTTATATTTATAGTATTGCAGTAGTTTAGTTTTAAACTTAGCCGGAGACCTAGTTTGAAATAATAAGATGATTTGAAATAATAAGGAAATTGGCATCCATTGTTGAAGGATAGAAATACATTTTTGCTCATGTAAGATAAAATACTGACAGCCAAAAGAGGTCAATATATAGTTGCAAATTTTTCACTCACTGAAGGAATGAAATATAGCAGGAGGAAGAATGGTATTGTCCTGTGCATTGTTACATTGAGAATCCCTTGGTGCAGAAGCTATTCTGTTCCAGTGCTGCACAGGTCTAGCTGTTCAATACACACTTAAAATATCCAGTAAGCTAAACAATGGATGCAGACATCACACAGTTACAATATGACTCTTATTTTCCAATTCAGTGCACAATAATGCATGCAGCCTCCGACATTTTTTTTTTACAGCCACAAAAGAAAGCAAGGCAAATGTGGGACAGAAGCCAATACATTTTATTAAGCTGAAATCTTATTACATGGTTCACTTAGAGTCCCCCTTTTCTAACACCGAAGATAGAATCTATGCACAGGCTTTCTGCACATCCACAATGTTCAAATCACAATAATTTCCCATATTCATGCAAAAATTATTTTTCCTTGTTCTAGAGAGGTCCTAATCACATTCAATTCTATTTTTCTTTGCTGTATTTCATCCACATAGTATTTGGAATATATTGAACTGCAATATGAAGTTTGATATCACTTTAATCAGGTCAACTTTCATCAACCTCATTTGAAATATTTCTGATTATTTTGGCCTTAAGTGCCCTTTTGCTGGAGTCCAGAGATAAATGTCAGCAGAAATTAGAAAAAAACTAAATAGAGGTTTAACGTCAGCCTTGCACTGTTTGGTTGATCATTATGATTTATTTATAGAAAAAGATTTTTACGGAATATGACAAAGGCAAGCTGAAAATTCAGTCCATAAAAAAGTGACTCCTAACTGGAAAAAAAAAGAAACACTCCCAGTGAAAAATCTGAAATGTTGTGTTATTGGTGCTAAATATAATCACCTATTGGAATTCATGTTCCAGTTTGGCCATACTACTACCTATTAGTTTTTTTCATGTTTGTCACAGCATTTCCCTTTCTTTTTGCCCTGTAGCACCTACTGAATTTTCCTTCACTGGCTTATTTAGTACTAGAAGAAAAGAAAAGACAGTAATGAGTAAGCTCTAGTCATGTTACCATTCGGGTCTTATAGAGAACCAGCTGTCTCCTCATCCACTTCATGACAGTACTGAACACATTACCACAAAATAAATTGTCAAAGGAGCAAAGGAAGACAATTCTGGTTCAGGCTTTATTATGGCTTTGTTATGAGAAAAAATATAGGAATTAACATTTATTGTCCTTTTTCTTGTGGTTGCATGTGCTAGTTGCCTGGCTATGCCTGGCTTCCATACTTTTGAGTTATACATCCAAAACAAGCATAATCTAAAATATTGCTAAAAAAAATGTGTCTGAACTTTATATACCTTTGTTTGTTATAGGTCTGTGACCAAAATACAATGAAGTCAAAGCATCAGAGACCTTGACAGATAACTAAAAACATCATTACAGTCATGCAGCTAGAATTATCAAAGTGGCGTTGACCCAGAACTATGCAAACATCATCATAAGGAGGATAATTAGCCACAGTTTAAAGAACCCTTAGCTACCTCTGAAGGAACCCTGTGAATGGCTGGTATATGGGGTGGAGGGATAAAGGGAGACAGGACAAATGCTAAAGGTGGGACAGTTCATTAAACACAAGGACGTGAACTGATAATAAAACAATAACGGAATCTTAATTTGGGGGTCAAGTGGTTATGGTGAACTGAAGGATGCCACAGCAGGGATGTTATTAGGAGCTTATTAATGGAGACCTAAACTGTGACAATAGCTGCAAGGCAGGATGGTGGACCCTCTGTGTCACCAGCTCAGATGGTAGAGCTGTGCACAGGTCGCAGAGTCTAAGCAGCTGCCTGGTTCTCATCGGAGCCTCTAGAGGTGAGTGTGTTGCGCTGCGGGCGACTGCTAGGTTGCGGCCCCCATGCACGCAGAGGCAGGTGACTGCTATTGGCAAAAACAAGACGTGGTACCAGAACGAGAAACAGAGAGTAGTCAGGCAAGCCAGAGGTCAGGGCAAGCAGCGATCAGGAGTAGTCAAGGTAAAGCCAACGTCGATACACAAGGAATCAGGAACAAGAGAAACCAACAACAGGAACCTGAAGTCAGAGCCAAAGGAACTTCCTGTTGCCATTCACTTCCTTTTAAGAGCATGTGCAGTGAGATCAGCACTCTTTTTTTCTACTATTTACAGCAGGCTGTGCCACGTGATTTCGGACTTCGACAAAAGATAATTTCAGGGCGGTGCAGGACCCGATTGAGGAAAGCTCCAGCGCTATCAAGGGATATGCAGAATTAAAGGTAAGTGTGATTTTTTTTATTTTTCAGTTTAGTTCCGCTTTAAGGGGGGGTGTGGGAGAACAGAGACAAAAGATCATAGAATAACTACAGATCTTCTAGTTCATGGATGACACAGAGCTGAAAAACAGAGCAGGGCAGAATTGTTTTTCTTTTGTGAGCAAGAACAACACTTGTGTGACGTAGAAATGCAATTGCTGTAAGCACAAACTGAAATGCAGGTGGCAATGCCTAAAATGTATGTAAACCCCAAAACAAACATGTAATATATTCCATGTTAACTCAATAGATGTAATGAATGCATTTCTGTTTCAGATTTTGTTTTATTTTCACCTGGTGATTCTGCTAGTGAAAAAATCCCTGTCCTAGGGTGACAATGCTCACAGACTGTACTGTATCATGACAACAAAAACAGAACATGTCTATAGAAGCCACCCCATTTATTCTTCTCTGTAACAAAGAAGGATGGAGTTTGGTAGTGTTCAGAGATACTGATACCCCTGCAGAATCAGCAGTTTTCACCTAATTTTTGAGTTTTTGTTGTACACTTAATAAACATATATATAAAATGGTATATCTTTCAATGGTAGGTATACCAGACAAAACTCAACTAAAAAGGAAAATTTTGTCAAAGTTTTCATAAATTTTAATGAGAAAGGTAAGGAGCTTAACACTAACAGAAGTTTAGCACTATAATCTCATGCCAGGCAACATTTGTGCTAATGAGTCTAGCTAAATTGCCTACCATAGAGAGATGTAAAGTGGCTTTGAAATTGATTGTCATAAAATATTCATTAACATCATTAACCTACTCCTGCAGCTGCTTTGTATACACAAAGTTTATAAGACCTGGTACCATGATACATAGTGTAAATAAAAAGAAAGCTGGGGTGCTAAAGCTAAAAACCGAGACACTATAAAAAAAAGGTCAAAAAAGGCATGTAGGACATGGGGGCGTGAAAGCACAGTCAGTACCAAAGAAGTGTAAAAAAAATGACAGGTGACAATATTATTAGTAACATTTGGCTCTGCTCTTTTGTCCCATTGTCATTGATGTTGCCTCCTTTTTTTAAATGCTCCAATGCATATGGGAGAGTTGCCAAATTTTCTAGAAAATTTGCTGGGGGTGGCGTCCTATACCCAGTGGAGGACCTTAAAGGAGTAAAACTTGGAAAATACATTACAAGTAAAATTATAAAATAATTACGAGAAGGTTACATTTAGTGTACTTTTTGTTAATTATCACCATCCTCTTTCATAAGTCACTGATTAGTCAAAACAGAGGCAAAACTTAATAATTTGGCAACCTGCACCCCTGATAGACACAAAATCCAACTTTAATTTGTGCATACAATAAAAAGTTTATAGCAATTGTCTGCATTTTTGATGATGTGATCTTTGTGATAACCAATCACAGTAATCACTACCTCCCACTGCTACTTTCTTGAAAGTGGATTATGAAAATATATATTGTGAGAATAACTAATACATGTAACACTCACCTACATATGAGCAGCTGAACTTCTGTCTTTTGTTGGGTTCAAACACAAAAAGGTTCAGTCTATCCTTTAGCCTAGGGGGTTTATTGAACAGTTCAAGGTAATTAGCTGATAGAGGATGAATAAACCATAACTAACTATAACTAACTATAAATTTGTATAGTATTATCTCAAATATATATTTTTGATTTCAATGGTCCCCTGAGGAAGCCAAAAGGTGAAATGCGTCGGGCACTGTGGCATACTTCTTAAAATTATGAGTGATATTGTACAAAAAAGAATCTATGTAATATAGACTTTTTATCTATCTTTTGTATTTACAAAATTATGTTTTTGATTACATTAGTTGGTCTCTGTTAAAGTCATGGCCATAATGAAATTGTCTACTAAATGAAAACATATACAAACATTTTTGCCCTATAAAAGCCTGTCTGTTCCTATTTTCTCTTGCCTATATCAGGCTGGGCATATGGAAACGGGTTCATACTCACTAGAACCTTCCTAGATACCCAAATTAATGACGCATTTTTATAATAAGTTACATGATCTATCTCCCTATTCCCTACATGATTAAATCAGTAGATAGGGCTAAGCTGTAGTCAGTACTTTTTCACCTGTCTATCCCTATTTTCTAAGTAGCAATCTTTGTCAGAGCAGATTATTCTTTAGCTGCTATTCCATATGTACTTAACAGGTTTATCTGACTCTTTGCTAGCCATACTCGCTAAGTTTCAAGCACGGTACTTATTCCTGTGCTGGTGCCTCTTCAGAGGACATCATATTAACTTTATCAGCTCCTCACTAGTCCTTCTATTATGCATACAGCATATAATCCATCTTTCAGTTTGGGAATCTAGATGTTCCTCCAAGAGTAGCCAAAACAAAAACCAAAGCCAAGCCAAATCAAGCCAAAAACCTACAAAGCTAGTAGACTACAACCCAGTTTCTTTAGTCCTGGATCAGGTCAATTTTGTCTTTGTAAATTACCTTCCAATTTCTATCCAAGAACACATACAACTCGTAAAGGACTGCAAGAGCAATCAGACCTGATTGGTCTTGCAGGTCCCAAAATTCAGTCTCGCTGGCTGAATTTACAAAGGCCATTCCCGCCCACATGGTTGGTAAGCAAGAACAGCCCAATTCGCCGCAAGACCGAATTTAAAAAATTTGCTCACTCATCCCTAGTTTTGAATATGGAAACAGGTGTAATCACTGCACCTGTCTTATAGAGTACCTTTTCTAATGGAACTGGAGTCTGTGCAACAGAGTGGATTTTAAAGGTCCTAAATTGAGTTAGACTCCAAGGTTGTGCACTGTGGAAAGTCCTAGACAAAACTATGGTAGAAAGTGTTCTTAAAGGGCTGGAATGAGATAGATGACAAGCCAGACTTGGCAGAAAAAGCCATTAGGCACACTGGTCTTGCAAAATTGATTAAATAACATGGCCAGTCAATATATATAAATATATATTCTTCTAAAGGAGTAGCAAATTATGCTTCCAATGCTTCTTTTTGAAGATAAACTTTATCCAGTTTAGATAGGTAACTATGATGATGGCAACAGCTTGAGTTGGAACTTGTTTCATAAAGTTTATACATACAGATTATATCTGTTAAATGGCCTCAGATATGTTTTGCTATTAGTGCCTGAACTAAGTAATGACCAAAATAGATTTAAAATTATAAAAAAAAAAAAATTTTCCAATCTCAAATATTTCTCCCATTTTATGTAAAGAGAAAAATCCTTTAAAACCATACCATGGACCATTAGAAAATGTGGTAACTCACATGGATCTATTTTTCTTCTCAAAATAGGTTGTAAAGGTCAATCATTGAATCATCCGAACACATTTTCAAAGATGGAATGGAAATGGAACAGCATAAAACTGAGGTTTTAAAAATATACTGCAAATAATATTACAGTTTAATTTTCATTGAAATCTCTGTTTAGCTCATAAGTTAATACTGTCCTAGCCAAGTCTCCTGTCTGTGTTGATGGTATACTGCAAAGAAGATCAGTCTAAAAATACAATGCATTAGGGTTATAATTTTAACTAATGTCAAACACATCCCCCTTTATGAGCAACACGTGGCCTATTGCTTATCAAATATCCAAACAAGCACAGAAAAGATAGATTTTGTTATTGCCGAAGAAGGAACTTCTCCTGAGCTCTGGATGTTTTTTGTCTAGACATTTCATGTGACTCTGTTCAGTAAAGCAATAACTTCCAAGACAAGTTTATACAATAGCACCAATCATCTGCCTAACCTGAGTCCTCGGCAATGATACAGTTACTCCTTCCTTGGCCTTGAAGCCTGTGTCAGGAAAAAAAATAAAACTTGACTCACAGCTGTGAATTAAAGTTTTATAATCTTCACACTCGCTGTTTTTGGATCCACACTTTGTAAAGATAACTAAATACTTTTGGGGCCTTGTAATATTTATGGGTTTTCTATTATGTGACAACTTAACATGGCCTTTTAAAAAAAAACTGTTTGATAAGTCTTCATTGTTATTGTATTTATCATGGCTAGATGTTCAAATAGTACTTGCAGGTAGGGAAGGATAAACTATTTTACGATTTATAAACTGTGTATCCCACAAACACTGTAAATACTCTCTTCACCACAAATAAAATAAATGTAAAGAGATCAGTATTTAAAACCCATACATTAATGGGATTAGATGCATTATGTAAACAGTTTGTTGTTTTCCAGGGTCAGCGCAACAGCAGGAAGGGTCTATGGCAGATATAAAATGCTAAGTGCAAAGAATTATGGATGCTAACAAATTGTTAGGATGATTTTATGGGATGTGGTTAAAACACCTTTTAGTTATTGCATGCTCTTCAACAGCAGAGCAGTAATACAAGTCAGCAATTCTTTATATCCTGCAACTAAAGCATTAACCGGGTTGGAAAAAAAAAATTTGCTCACTCATCCCTAGTTTTGAATATGGAAACAGGTGTAATCACTGCACCTGTCTTATAGAGTACCTTTTCTAATGGAACTGGAGTCTGTGCAACAGAGTGGATTTTAAAGGTCCTAAATTGAGTTAGACTCCAAGGTTGTGCACTGTGGAAAGTCCTAGACAAAACTATGGTAGAAAGTGTTCTTAAAGGGCTGGAATGAGATAGATGACAAGCCAGACTTGGCAGAAAAAGCCATTAGGCACACTGGTCTTGCAAAATTGATTAAATAACATGGCCAGTCAATATATATAAATATATATTCTTCTAAAGGAGTAGCAAATTATGCTTCCAATGCTTCTTTTTGAAGATAAACTTTATCCAGTTTAGATAGGTAACTATGATGATGGCAACAGCTTGAGTTGGAACTTGTTTCATAAAGTTTATACATACAGATTATATCTGTTAAATGGCCTCAGATATGTTTTGCTATTAGTGCCTGAACTAAGTAATGACCAAAATAGATTTAAAATTATAAAAAAAAAAAATTTTTCCAATCTCAAATATTTCTCCCATTTTATGTAAAGAGAAAAATCCTTTAAAACCATACCATGGACCATTAGAAAATGTGGTAACTCACATGGATCTATTTTTCTTCTCAAAATAGGTTGTAAAGGTCAATCATTGAATCATCCGAACACATTTTCAAAGATGGAATGGAAATGGAACAGCATAAAACTGAGGTTTTAAAAATATACTGCAAATAATATTACAGTTTAATTTTCATTGAAATCTCTGTTTAGCTCATAAGTTAATACTGTCCTAGCCAAGTCTCCTGTCTGTGTTGATGGTATACTGCAAAGAAGATCAGTCTAAAAATACAATGCATTAGGGTTATAATTTTAACTAATGTCAAACACATCCCCCTTTATGAGCAACACGTGGCCTATTGCTTATCAAATATCCAAACAAGCACAGAAAAGATAGATTTTGTTATTGCCGAAGAAGGAACTTCTCCTGAGCTCTGGATGTTTTTTGTCTAGACATTTCATGTGACTCTGTTCAGTAAAGCAATAACTTCCAAGACAAGTTTATACAATAGCACCAATCATCTGCCTAACCTGAGTCCTCGGCAATGATACAGTTACTCCTTCCTTGGCCTTGAAGCCTGTGTCAGGAAAAAAAATAAAACTTGACTCACAGCTGTGAATTAAAGTTTTATAATCTTCACACTCGCTGTTTTTGGATCCACACTTTGTAAAGATAACTAAATACTTTTGGGGCCTTGTAATATTTATGGGTTTTCTATTATGTGACAACTTAACATGGCCTTTTAAAAAAAAACTGTTTGATAAGTCTTCATTGTTATTGTATTTATCATGGCTAGATGTTCAAATAGTACTTGCAGGTAGGGAAGGATAAACTATTTTACGATTTATAAACTGTGTATCCCACAAACACTGTAAATACTCTCTTCACCACAAATAAAATAAATGTAAAGAGATCAGTATTTAAAACCCATACATTAATGGGATTAGATGCATTATGTAAACAGTTTGTTGTTTTCCAGGGTCAGCGCAACAGCAGGAAGGGTCTATGGCAGATATAAAATGCTAAGTGCAAAGAATTATGGATGCTAACAAATTGTTAGGATGATTTTATGGGATGTGGTTAAAACACCTTTTAGTTATTGCATGCTCTTCAACAGCAGAGCAGTAATACAAGTCAGCAATTCTTTATATCCTGCAACTAAAGCATTAACCGGGTTGGAAAAATTATAAAGTTAGAAGAAAACAGCCTGCTTGCCACAAAGTGGGTGTGAAAAAATAGATATGGTTCAATTTTCTTAAAATAGGATGATAGTAGCAGAGGAACGTGCCTTTTTTCGGGTTTGATAAACATAGCTGTGTATACCGCTAACATATAACAAGAGAATGTTGTGTATGTTGATTGTTCTTTATCATCCGGGACTTTGGATTCAGGACATTGAACCTTTCGGATGTTGTCAGTGGTTCCAAAACAGTTTATTTAATTCATGCTTTGATGAGATGCCACAGTTGATACTTTGATAATCATTTGCTAATCTAAGCTACCTATTAGTAATATTATTGTATTTCACCAGCTCTGTTTCCTTCTTTTGTGTCACTTTCTATTTTTTTTCTCTGGCTTGAGGAGCACAGGCTTCTTTACCTATGCCTCCAGCTGCTCCTTGCTTTGGTTTCAAGCCCTGTTTTTTTACTCCACATGCCAGGTTTTGCATGCAGCCAGTCAAACTCAGTCACTCACAATATTCATCCCCCCACTGTGCTGCACTGGCAATCTTGTAGAGAAAGGAAATGAATGGTAACATGGGACATAGGCAGCAGTTAGAATACAACACATGCCATCATTTCAAGTTATCAAATTACTGGTTTCATAACTGATAACTGGTAACTGATCATATATGCAGCACCATAGCAGATGCAGATTTAAACACAGGCTCAGAACTAGAACTATGGGTAAAATTTAATACATTGCAGCTTTCCATTTTTTAATATGGCAGCCGCATTGGTCCTCTTATATTAAAAATACCTGTGGGCTAACCAAGAAATGCAACAGATTGCTTGTCTCTATTAAAAAAAATAATATTTTCACAATTTTTAAATTTTCTTTTCGCTTCAACTTAGTTCCTTAACATCAATACAAAAAAAAAAATTTTGAGTACAACACAATAGTGCTAGAATAAACTAGATTGCCATTTACTAATTTTCACCATGGATCTGAAAAAAAATCCCAGAACAGCTGTGATCTATTCCCAGTTTATCATTGACTAATATCAATATTATTATCTATAAGATTCCATTAATCTTTAGTTGTCAAATTTCTACAGTATACAGAAAATATTCTGTTAAAGTAACACATTTTATGTTGACAATTTACAATTAGTT
Organism: Pyxicephalus adspersus; assembly: GCF_032062135.1. Taxonomy (NCBI): domain Eukaryota; kingdom Metazoa; phylum Chordata; class Amphibia; order Anura; family Pyxicephalidae; genus Pyxicephalus; species Pyxicephalus adspersus. The sequence goes on from NC_092858.1 coordinate 120,211,253, forward strand.
TCTCCTTTTTAAAAGCAGTTCAAGGTTGTATGTATAATTCTAAAATGTATTTCTAGGCAAAATTTAAAAATATATATTTAAAGCTTTAATTTTGTAGGAAGCCAAACATTTTTGAAGGTGTCACTCCAAAAGAACACATCAGAGGTTTAAAGTATAATATCCATATGGGTCACTCTTGAGTGGTGCCAATGGCTAAAGAGAAAAAAATCTGACTTAACATAGTCCAATAGCAGCTTTGGGAGTGGAATAGAGGGATCACACAACTTCACTGATGAAAGTATATCCGCTCCAGCCTTGGAGAGCTTTATTAAATCAGGTTCATTGTCCCATATATTACAATGCATACAATGGTATGTCATTTTCCAAAAGTTTCCTTCCTGTCGCTTAACTGTCCTATACCCATTGCACTATACTGGGGGTAAACTTGAATTCTGTTCCCACATTTACTAGTTCACTACATACCGTTGTATTATGAGGAATGGGTCGTTTCACCTTACTCCCACTGTCTGTTGCTAGGGATCCAAAGCAACTCTTGTACTGGGAAAAATTTGATGATAAAATATATATTCTCACATTAAAAAAAAATATCCACAGCAATCAGACATATGCTGATTGCTGTTGATATTTCTTTAATGTGAGAGTATATACTTGTGCTGTTGCTTTTAAACTGTTATTAGTCATTCAATATTTCATATTTTTGGAACAATGATTATTCTACTATGCTAAATATATTTGTACCATTTTCATAATATATAAAGATTTAAAAATAAAAACAAAAATAAAACAAATATATTAAAAAAAACAAGTAACAAATCTATATGTTGTTTTACATATACCTTTAGTGTGACTTATTAGATAGATAGTGAAAATTTAAGGTTTACCCAGCTGTATTTAAAATGTTTATTCAGCTGTATTTTTTTGTGAAAGAATATGTGGGAAGGCCTTGGTCACAAAATCATACAAGCTAAAGGCTTAAGGAATATTCACACTAAGGTGTTTTTTTAGTGCAGGAATGTTATGTCATATGTTTGCATTGTGTTAGGACGGACCAATTATTGAGAATGAAAGGTAACACATTGCACAAACATATGAAGCACACATAATATGGTGCTGCATTAACATGCACATTGCTTATGCACATAATGTAAATGAGCCTTTAAAGGGACATTGGGGCTGCCACTGCTAACGAAAATCCTTAAAGGTTACATTTTACTTTATAAGTCAGATATTGCAACTTTCCTTGTTGTGGAGCATGAAAAGTACACCAAATGTTTATAGAGAATCAGAAATTCAGGGTTTACCTTGCAAAAGGCATGGTGGAGGAAACAGCTTTTTCTTCAGAACAGAGAAAGTTATGAAGTTTAATATTCGTGCAATGCACATAGATCACCAAAGGAAATTGTTGTCCTAAAGTTTAAACGTTATGAATTTTATATTGTTCAATATGTTTTAGGTGACTGAGCCTAATTACATATACAGCAAACACATACGAACAGTATGACAGTCAAGCAACCAGCATCAGGTGAATGAGAAATAACAGAAGTTTCCACATTCTTTTAAGTAAGGATTGCTTTTACCAATGTATTAAACTATAGTAAGCGACTTCGACTTCGGAAATAGATATGTGAAATCTGATCTGTAGCAATTATTTTGGACCTAGAAATCAGTTTGTGTTTTATCACTGTACTAGTTTAAGTAGAAGTAAAGGCATTTTTAGTTTTGAATAAAGTAGAAAAAGGTTAGACTTGTTGTTTGGTTTTAATCTTATAGTTTTTGATAAGGTTGCAATAGAGGTCATAAATGGAGAATTTCATTCATAAAAACAATGTATTCCCTAACCTTTTCTATCAATTAGCTGTACAGTAAACAAAACTTAATGAATATGCTCTATGAAGATGAATT
>NC_092858.1:120214419-120221517 GCF_032062135.1 Pyxicephalus adspersus
CTGTAGCAAGCAGTTTACAATGACAAGCCCTTGCCCAAGGTTGCTTATAAATTATTAGTTATTGGATCATATGAAGTGATAGAAATAGAATTCTTTTCAAGTTATGTACATTTTAATTTGTATTCTACAAATGTATTTCAGTAAGTTCCTTGCCAGTCGAACAATATAAATATATATTTTTGAAAAGGATAAAACATGGTTATTGTGCATATACTTAATATGTGACTAACAGGCAAATATTTTAATGCCTTACTTAAAAAGCTCTGTGAAATGCGGTTCTCCATTGCTGAAATAGGGTATGTGACATTTCAGGCTTTTTCCTGCATTCAAACAAGACACAGCTGGTAGGACAAGATAAATGGTGCTGTGTACATGACAGTGATGAGTGGGTTGGGTAGTACTTATGGACATTACTAAGTCAGTCTGTAAATTATAGCCCTTTGCACCCCTCACACACAGGTGGCAGTACTCTAGTGACGTTCCTAAAGTTCATCTGCAATTTCGGCTCTCAAAGAAAATATATGCCCTGTGTTTTTATAGATTGTGTGCAGGGATCAGTTAATATATATGAACAGTATTTCTCAAAAAGGGTTTCTCCAGAAGTTGCAAGGGGTTCCTTGAGTATGGCCAACTTGTGGCTGTAAGGTCAGTATAGATGACACCAATGATTGATGACACCATTTTGGGGATGACATTTTCCCAATTGCCAGAAATGTAGGAGGCATTTTTTCTTTTGACCGCCAAGCTAATATACTTTAAACTGTGGATATAGTTAATGTAGCAGTCCTCAAGACCCAAAAAGTATATTAAGAGCCCCCCATGTTAAAAATGTTGAGAAAAACTATATATAAATCTACTAACTGACAAAGCCACAAAATGCATTTAAATTAAATTCTATGCAACTATTGAGACATATCTAGTGATCAACTAAAAAACTCCATTTACACTCCTCAGCATATCATATGTATATAAATCATTCTCTTAAATAGCTGTCATTCTGCAAAAGCAGATTAACTAAAGTCCACAAAAATGTAAAATAATTACTCATTTTATTTACACCAATATATGTTGATTTACTCATCATAAATTCCATGTTAACTATAAAAACCTTTGGTGAGTAGAAGTAGAAGAATTTAAGAGGCACTAAAAATATAAGAATGTAAAGCTCTAAAAGCAATAAACAGATTTTTTTCTTAGAATAGCTTAAGGTAACATCATCAAAAAAATAATACAAAAGAGATTTATAAAGGGGCATTACAAAATAAGGGTAGCAACAAAATAAGCTAATGTGGACGTAAAAAAACTATTCTCCAGGAGTTAATTGAGTGTGATGTCATACTCCCTATCATCTGCTCCACTGGTTGAAACACCAGTTCCTACACAACAAAAATATATAAAATTGGCATCTCTTCTAAAAAGACAAAAAGTAACATTGGAAAATGGTAATGTAGAGATTTTTTAGGTAGTTCTGAAATGAAAGTAGATTAACTGGAAGAGAAAAGACAGCAGAAAAAAGTACTGTGGATTTTCAATTTAGGAAAAATGATAAAGGTGTTAGGGATGTGGGGACCTTCTCTTAAACTAGAGCTTTGCATTAAAATGTTTTACAAATACAGCTTAAAATGGGTAAAGGCTTACTAAATGTATTTTGAATTTACTCCATATTCTTTGTCTTTCTAAACATAAAGTAATTTATTACCCAGAAGATATCAACATTGACAGGGAAAGATACAGTACATGGCAGTACAGTGACCCTCATGTTCTTTGTTGGACAGCTCAAATCAATGGACAGATAGCGATCTCTGTTTTACAAGTCACACTGCACATACTATTAAACTAAGCTCTGTGGAATTTCTGCAGAGACCAGTGGAAAACATTGGACTGTTGCTATGTTAAACATATGCTGAAACATATGAAAAACCTTTGAAGACAGTCATTATTTATTCTTCTCAATTCCGATCAATCATTTGGCGTCAGAAACTTTTCGGAAATAAAAAAAATTGTGCCCTTGAAATCTTGTAAAACATGATATATAACTGAGAAAACATAAGAAGACTGTATTTGAAATATAAAAAATCCTACTCATATCCCTATTTAACATTGTTCTATTGTGTAGATTACATGTCATAGATATTTATTTTTTTAATACTTAAGGTGTATGTAAACTTTGGGTTTGGGTTTCTCGCATTCTAGTCTGTTCAATACACAATTGAAAGTGTTTTGTAAAATCGCTTCAATAAGTGTAATAAGATAAACAGTATCTCATTAAAATATACATTTAAAAACCCTGTTTATTATGTCAAAAATTCAGCACAGTTCCTGAACACATTTCCCAGGTTATTATAAGGAGGGTAATTAGGTGAGACTTAAGAACAATTCGTTTTTATGCTGTGAACCTGAAGGCAGTGGGGGTAATGCAATAGTGTAGCAAAAGACAGCTGTGGAATTAGATAATTAGGAAGGACATTTACTATAGAATATAAAAACTTGCAATCAACCAAACACATGCGCGGCACCTGATGTGGAAGATGCCCCCAGTGCAATTGGATCAAAGAAAGCCCAGTCACACTCTTACCAAACTGGGGCATACCCCACCCGAAACGGTATGTTGATTGTTCTGCTACAGGTGTGATCTACAGTATAACATGCAGATGCGGAAAGTTTTATGTGGGAAAAAATTTAAAGAGCCTTCCGAAAAAAAATCTATGAACATGTTTACTCAATCAAGAATGGCAGAATAGTGACCTCAATTAGTCACCATGTAGGCACACTCCATAACTTCGACTCCAACTATATCAACTTCTTGGCCCTAAAAGTGGTCCCTACAAACCCCAGAGGCGGGGGCAAGAAACTAAATTGATTGTCACTCTGAAGGCCCCAACATCTTAACAATATGTTTAGCTACAACAGCTTCTTATAATTTGTTAAAACCAAGATACTTTACACACGTACTGTAGGTTCACAAAACAATATCACACACCCTTGGAACAAGGAGATGTTAAATGTTAACTTACGAAGTATACCTTATGACAATATATGCTGAAGGATTACAGAAATGTTGTCCAATCACTGAAACATTATATAACATTGAAAAGGACATATATAATAGATACTCCTGCGAGAACCTGGTTATCATAGTTACTGCTTAACCTAACCTTACAGCACAACTACGACATTGAGTATAGATCCCTTTAACAGGTATAAATGCATAAGTATTCAAATGATCTCACAAAACACTACATTATTTTAAAGATATTAGACCAACCTATTATTACGATGAAATAAAATATTAACAAAGGAGCAATCTATATTATCCTGACAAAAGATACCACCTGATCCATACTACCAAAATATTATTATCCCCATAACCTGATAACATTTTAACTGCCACTCCTATAAACATAAGGTATACATTTATTTATTTGTAGAATGCATTGCCCACTGTGTAAAACACTACCACCTCATAATATTGTAATTACCCTGATATATTTCTCAATGACCAATATGTATATGCCTTACCTAATATCAATGTAATAACCATAAGAACGTTCACGTTTATGCTTCTAAATACTAACCTTATCAAATCTCATTGTAATATTCATATTGGTATCTATACCATTAATGATTCATATACTGTTTAAATTTATAGCTATTTATGTAATCAAATATCATTTTAACAACCATATCGGTACCTATATTATGAATGATGCATTTACTGTTTATTTGTATAGCCAATCATATAACTTTACTGTGTTTTCTCATGCCCTAAATCCACATTTTAGATCAAAAATATCCTGTCCCTCGTGGGAAATGTCTGCATTTTTTATCTAACTATTTATTGATATTCATCATCTCAAAACTTCATATCACCCCTATTCTTATCTCATCTCCCTTTCTCTTCCCCCCAGCTTTCCCTTTCATCCTTCCTCCTCCCCCCCCAGATCCCATGGACAGGTCCCGCCAAGGGTAGTTGGGTACCTGCACGGAAATCTAAAGTGGGTAGGGAAAAAAGGAGCAGAAACAAGCCACAAACCTCTCATAAAGGTAAGACCCTCAAATAACTAGTATATTTACCTAACTCTCTTACTTTTATAACCAGTGCATAATTGTGATCCCTGTACTAATTTTATAAATCTTTGAAAACATGGTGATTTGGATCAGACAATGCACATTATAAAGTGTTTAATTTTTTCTTCCCTAACAAATTATGCGTATATTACCAGATACACTAAGTACTATACATTTAACATTGTAAATAACTATAAATCTAAGTACCCCAGTGTAAACCCTGTTACAACTATATATATCTAGGGATGTCTTGGCACATACCCCAGGACATCAACAACTTGGTGACCTAGAACAGAAGAAACAATCTTGGAGTTTATTTTTCCATCAGACACCTGCACAAAATGTAAGTTTTACTCCTTTCCAATTACCAAATTGAATACACTCTTATTTCACATGAGGAACAAATCCACAAAGATTTTTTTAACCTACACTTATACTATCTAGCTACATTGCCAGAGCTTTTCTTCCTCTGAAAATTCCTCCCCAACAGCACATACAAACCATATTTGGGACTGTTAACAAAACCTCCCCTGAATGCAAAGGGGGACAAACGTTATTGTCCTAATTGCATATGTACAAATTGTTATGATTAATATGTATAAGCATTTGTTTTACTAATTTTATATTCCTAATAAATCACTCAGCTAAATGTCAATAAGCCATTACTTTTCTTCTCTGCTACTACAGAATAAAACCTTTAGGTACAAAATATAATTATACATATAAAAGGTATTAGAAATAAGATAAAATTAGGATATGGATAATTATTACAGGTAGGCAGATTTACATCTGAGATGTTAAATAAATGTACAGAGTTGGGTGGCATTACTGTTTATCTAAACAGGAAAACCTCTTGTCTCATGATACCAGCTTCAAAGGGTTTCCTTGTATCCTCTGGATATTGATGTATTTTAAATTCTTTTGGGAAATTGATGGAATTAAATCAAGTTTACCAGTATGCATAAAAGTGAAAATGTTAAAATGTTTTTAGTAATTTAGTAATGCATATTTTCAAGTGACCAGACCAGCATACAAAGTTATGAGGAATCTAATTGTATAAGGTAATTGAAACCAATCAAAACATGTTAAAATATGGAGATAGAGACTGAATATATTTCAATCCAAAGACAACAGTGTGGAGGGGGGGGTGATGAATGTTAGATGTCACTAGAATTCTTCACGATAAATCATGGTAGCTGCCTTTACCTTTATCTGTGCATTTATCTTGTAGGGCCTAGTTGTCCTAGTTGTAATAAAATTATTTGTAAAAAATGTTTAATAAGTGTTGTTTTTTCTGTCTGTACCTATTCAACTATCATGTGTGTGTCTGCATTCTCATTACCACAGTCATATATGTGTAGATATTGAGGCCTATTTAAGCAGTCATATTTACTCTTTTGTCACTTTGTTAACAACAACCTTTGGTGCCTGGAGTGCTTTGCAGTGGCTGACATATAATGAGCTAATAGGTGTTACTTTACTACATTTTTCACTTTCATGGTGAATTAGACAGCTAATGTATTAGAAATTTAAACATAGCTAATGTAATTTTGGGGGCAAAGATACATACATACTGCCTGGCAATTTTGTTGTTCTGAGAAGCACCAAATCATAACCTGCATTGATCTTCTGTTATACAGGAATGAAATGAGGCTATTTACCTTTAAATACTGGATAAATTGCTATGTACCCTACACCTTTGGGAGTGAATAGAGGAAAGCATATTCTTTTAATTTTTCTCAACCCACTTAAGGCTTTCATATGTATTAATATTATTATTAAACTGAATTTATAAAGCACCAACATATTACGCAGTGCTGTACGTTAAACAGGGGTTGTAAATGACAGACAGATACATACAAAAACACAGGAGGAGGAGAGGACCATGTGGTGGGAGAAGTAGCATGCATTTGGGCCTGATTTATTAAAGGTCTTCAGGGCTAGAGAAGATACATCTTCAGTGGTGAACCTGGGTTCACAAACCTAGAATGAATTTCTTAAAAGTAATTTGCTATTTGTTAGCAAATGTTTTCAATGCTGGACCAGATCCATTCCAAGTTTGCTGAATCACCCAGGTTCACTGATGAAGGTGTATCTTCTCCAGTCTTGGAGAGCTGTTATAAATCAGGCCCAATAGAAGGGTGCAAATTCAGGTAAAAGCAAAAAAAACCAGTAAAAGCAAAAAAAATAGCTCAGTACAGAGGTGTTTGTGCTGGGCGTAGCAAAGTGGTTAATAAAGGACACATAGCAGTCTGCTTATTTTGGAGAATAAGTAAACCAGCACTGTTTACTGTGTGTTTACATTGACTTCTTGAATTACCATAAGAGATATTGATTTGACAACCCCCCATCTTATCTCCAAGCAACTAATAAGAAGGCTATGAGTTTGCCCTCTAACTACCCCACTGTAAAAACCATATACTATTCTTTTGTATATATCTTTATATATTCAGCTTTGCATTAGAGTACAAATAGAAATAATTAAAGAGTTTATCTTCAGATATACAATAGGCATAGTCTATCATATTTGAATGGCAGAAGTTGTAGGGGATATTTAAAATGATAAATCTTGGTCCTGAGGAAACCAGTGTTGTGTAGGCAGAGGTATTAACTGTGTGCCACAGGAGATGGCTTAAGGGAGGGGTTGCAAACTATCTTTAAGTTAAATTGCTGTATGGCAACAGCCTGTAAATTGAGCATTAGAAGATTAATGTCTGTAAAATAGACATAACTAAATATCAATTAAGAACAAAGAAATGTGTGTGAATTTGCCTGTAACTTATCAAACAAGACAGACACAGTAATACATTGCAAAACTAACATAAACGTCTTTGCCAAGTCCATCAATTACTGCTGGCCTGTCTTCAAATGTTTTACGGGACAGAGAGAAATGTATATTCAATGGCAGATTCTTGCTTCAAAAATCAATCAACTCTAGCTTTATGTGCAGGAGTAAATCAATCTTCTTGTTATCAACTTTTTTATGATTTTTAATGTTTAATGCGACTAGACTTCTGCAAATGGTTTAGG
>NC_092858.1:120221815-120236232 GCF_032062135.1 Pyxicephalus adspersus
GATCCAATGCTAGAGCAATGAGAGGCTTCTGAAGCCAGAATATATAGGCCTACTAATAACAAGCCACAGGTGTTGCCAAACCAGGAGGTGACTGTGCAGCACGCCACCTAATGGTTGCTAGTAAAAAGCATGCTAAATCACAGTGTCATCAACAGGCTACATAGGAAGCTGCAGGTTTAAATAAAGTTGCAGATTAAATAAAATTAAACTGTTGCTGCTATCCAACATTATCAATGGTTTATAAAAGAAGCAGGTAGCATGTGTACCTGAAGTCTCCTAAAGGGTGCCACATAGGGAAAGATTTTTACCCTCCACCATTGTCTTTCAATGACCAGCCTTTATGATGAACCCACATACAGTATGTTTTCTGGCTGCATTGGTTCATTTGTGTCTAATGTCTGACAGATTATCTTTTGTAAGACAATTTTGAAGCTAATTGATTTTTTTTTTGTGGAGTAAATTAATTCTACAGTGGTTAATATCAACTTAAATATGGTTTAAACATTTAGGCATGTAAGACAATGATCATATACATGGTCCTGCTTTTATTCAGTAATTGTGAAATTGATGTTCAATCAAAAGAGTTTTCTTATACATATTTGATATAAGATTTAGTTTGGAAATATACTCCAAAAATCCTTATACAGTATAGGTCTTTATTTGCCCTCTGAGTCTATCTGAGTCTATGACTTCCTTTTACACCTCAGGACAGGTTGGTGGGTATTAATTCTTGCCATCTTCAGAGTAATCTTGGAGCTGAGAATGTATTTACAACCAAAATGGAGGACATCATACAAAGTATCACATCTATTTACAAAAACACTTATTTTTTGTATTATGTACATTGCTTTTGAGACATGTTCAGTGGTAGCTACCAACCCACATTTTTATCCTCAAATACCAGCCATTGAAGTGAAAAATTACCATTATTCAATACATTATAGCATTATTCAATGTAGTAATGCTAATTTGCCATAACCAGTCATTACTATAAAGGTGACAATGATAGTCAATATCGCTAATGTAAACAAATGTTTATTTTACCCAGATATTTGCAAGTAATAATTAAATTCTGCCCTTTGATGACCACCAGACAATGAATGTTCACTGTATTTCTTGACAAACACCTAAACTTTTTCACAAATGCTATGAACATTGCTGGGCCCCTTTGTAATGTAGGCAATGGGCAGCAGCTACCTAGTGTTTGCTATAACAATTTAGCTTTGGTTGATTATTGATTATTCAATCAACTCAATCAGTGACCACAAAGAAGTGGTGGTCAGGAATAATACATGTACTACATAGTTATATGGTGGTTGTTTTGGGGATGCATAATGCAGAGTTTGGAGGTCAGGTGTGTGTAATACACAGGGTTTAGGATTGCATAACGCACCAAGCATAGGGTTTTGGGGTGTGTGATGCAAAGAGCAAAAGGTATGGATGTGTATAACTCGGTGCATATGGTCAAAAATGCATAATGCACAAAGAGTAAGGGTCTGTGTGTTATTTACAGACTGCAGTTGTTAGCAGACTAGACTAGAACTAGACTAGAACAGAAATTGACTCGAACTGTCAATTACTGTCATGAATTTCTCTAGCTGCTGCACAGCCCTGATTACCTGGGTACCGCAAACTTATGAACCTGAATACAGAAAACTTGGCTAAGAAGCATGAACATGTGTACATGCAAAGGTGGAGTAACCAGATACTGATGAAAAATACAGCTTGGAAATGTGGGCAGCCAATACTGTCACACTAAGGGTAAAAAAAATCTGGTTTCAAAGATAATTTGCAGAGATCAGAGACTACACATATCAATGGTCTTCAATAGCCTAAACACAATCATTAAACTTTATTAGATTGTTAATAAGTGTTAGAAGTGTAAAGGAACAAGATTTTAACTAGAATTTAGGAATGGTGCTAAGAAGTGTGCATCAGGGCCCACATGTACATATCATATACCCAGAAGACTGTTTTCATATCCGTTGTGTGTATTGTATTTGTATTTTAAAAATGTTGATGTTTATTTTAATCATTTGTCCTCTGTTTATATGTATTTACCAATATCAAATTCAGTGTGCAGCCCCTGCTCAAGTCAAAGCTTAGACTCCAGTTGGGAGTTTAGAATAAGTATCTACTAATTTAGGATATTTGGATACTAATTTATTTGGTGTAACTTTTTCAGGTTAATCAATAACTAAACAATAGTGTCTATTTGTGAAAAATCACTTTTAGATTTTGCCCCACATTCTGAATTCGCTTAAGGTTTGGTTTTCAACTGGGCCAGTCTAAGATATTCCGTTTTTTTGGTTTATACAGCTAAGATGTATATTTACTTGTGCAGTTATTGTCCTACTGAAAAGTAAACCTCTTCCCCAGTCTAAGGTCTCTGGCAGACAAAAAGTTTTTGAAAAGAAAAAAGGTGAGAAATTACCTGTTTTGGGCTACATCCATCTTAGCCCTAGTTCTGAGCCTGTTCCTGCTGATGCCGATCATTACAACATGATACCACAACCTTTATAATTTACTATTGAGGAATGAATCAGAGGAGATTACCAATATACTGATGTCAGAAATCCCATATAAATTTTATATTATCTATAGATACTAAAAATTGCTATAAGCTGTTGTGCTCCCCGCTTTGTTTTGTTTCTCTCTACTGTCCAACATTGCCTCCCGTGGAGCCATTTATTACTCATTTTCTGACAAAGATCATTTGGTGAAAGCAGTAGGGGAGCTCTGAATGAAATGCGATTTTAATAAAAAAAATTGTCTTAAATGAGATTTCTTTGGCAGTTATATTTTCTTAGTATTGTTGTTTTATTTTATTACATTAGGTCTTTGCTTTGCAACAAAAGATGTAATAGAAAACTAGTTAAATAATGTTGTATTATTAATTATAGTGCCTTGAATACTTCATTGGTATGCGAATACATTATTATATATGTACATATAAGTGGGTGCAATAATTTTATTACAGCAAGTAAATATATATTTATTTTTGTGGTTTTTTTCTGTTAAAAGAACCCTGTGGGAGGTATACAAAAGCCACTATTGTAGATCTTCTGAACATGCTGGCTGTCATGAAATGTCATACTTTCTAGATCATGATATCTAATTTATACCAACACTTACATCCCTTTATTTAAGAAGACATGTCATGTTTACCTTTTTTAACCATTCCAACAAGTCAGCGTGAAGGACCATATTCCCATCGTGTTCACAATGGGGTAGATTTTTAAGAGCCTGTTCATACCAGCCCAGCTGTTGTGTTGTCTTGAGGCACCCCAAAAACTTGAATGGGTTATGAATGTTAGTCCTATACCATTTTTATCAATTTTTTAAACCTGGAATTAGGTTTATCTTTATTTTCTCAGCTAGTATAACCCCTATACTTTGATCTCCCATAAAGATTTCCCCTTCAGTAAACCAAAAGCCAAAAGAAGGGGTGTTTTTTCTTGACAGCCCTGGTATTCAGACTAATTATGGGGCATTTTGTGGAAGCCTTTATGGTAAATATTACGATTAAACAGTGCTACAATAAATCAAATTCAATGAAAAACAAAACTGGCACCTATTGTATCGTTAATAAAACTAAATCACAATAACTGCTGTGGGAATTTTTACATCTTGGAAACATACCAAACAAAAATATGTTTTCCAACTCATGGAATGACTTAACTGTGAAAGTAGGTCATTTTACAAAAATGAAACAAAACAGTCATTTTTGACACTAAAGATCAGGGACATCAGACTGCCCTGATAGGTCAGGGACAGGGACATCAGTACGTAAAATGATAGAGACTGACAACATGGACTGTCAGCTACTCTAGATGTGCAACAGTAGGCTATTATTGCCACTAAAATTCTTTGAAAGAATTTCAGTGGCTAAAGAAACAGAGTGGAAAACCAAATTTGCTTCCTTACCCACAAAAGCACCTAAAAACTAAAATAAAAAAGCACACAAAGTGGCATGATAAATAAGATAACCAAGTGCAGGAGGATTGGATTATCCAACAGTCATTTTCTGCTCAGAACAAGGCCAATGATATGTTTTATTGTGAGAAAACTGGAGTGTTTTACCTTGTCTTGCAGATGATAAAGCAACTGCAAGTTTCCCTGCCTAGCCCACACAACTCCCCCACAGCCTGATAAGGGCTAGGCATTTCTTTTAATGTTATAACATAAATGCTATACAAGCCATACAATCTCTGCAAAGATCTTAAAGTTAAAATTTAAAAATAAGTTAAAATTTAAAATAAAGCAAATGTTTTACTTTATGAAAATGCATTTCAAGTACAAATTCCATTTATCTTACGTGACTAGTTCATGGCTATCACCTACAACTTAGTGAGTTTAGTGGCAACCAGGCCCTAGAAATGAATATCAAATGCACAAAAATGCATGTATCATGCATTTAAATGTGTTTTTAAAATCTGTACACTGGATGACTCTTTCTCACTTTGCAGATTATTAGCACAATGGGTACTGGAAACACTTAAAAGCACAGTTTTACACACATATAAGTGTACATTAAAACATCATAAACAACACCCATCATAAATATGTGTTACTGAATATGCAAAACTATGAAGGATTTATAAATTGAGCTCTTACTATCCTCAGCATTTTGAGCAGTTTGGATTCCCTATATTATCATTATGAAGCCCTTTGATTCTCTTTATTAGCAATACATATCGCACTGGAGGAAAAATAAAAAAACTGCATATATATATATATATATATATATACACAACTGGTGTCCTGCTAAGAAAGGGATGAAGAAAGGGATGAAGAACACTACTCAATTTACAGTTAAAACAAATTATGTTAATGGGATGTAGCTCTTTATATGGAGAAATAGTGTAGTGGAATACTAATCTTTTTTTTTTTTAATCCGGAAATAGTTCAAAGATTACTATATTACAGTAATTAGATAAGGATTAATTGGGATTTGCTTTGTTTCAATTATAAACCTTAGTGAATTACTCTGGGGATTAGTTTTGTTTCATTTATAAACCTTGGTAAATTATTCTGTTCATGGAGATCTGCAAAACATTATCTGATAGAAACTGTAACCAAATATTTCCTTACCTAAAAAATATGATTCTGGCAAACTAGGTTATGAGCAAATATTTTATTAACAAGGATTATTAACACTATGTGGTATGGTTTAGGGCAAGTGTTTCTGGATTTGTACCTAACAAACATCTCCCATTCCAATTTCAAAAGTGAAGTTAGGTTCAATTAGTTTTTAATACCTAAAAATGATTTAAAACTACATGTCCATCTAAGATTATCTTAGCTGCTACTCATGTATTGTATTACCTGCACATGTAGGTAGTGCTGAAATTCCTTCTGGAATGTGACCTGAAAAAATTGTTTTTCAAAAGAGTATACACTCGTGCCCATTTCCGAAAAGAGTGAGGGCAAGGCGTTCCCACCTGTGCCCGCCCACTACACCCCTGTCTAACACACATGCCACTTTAAATCCCTCTTTACAGCTCCATTGTTACCATACTTACCTATTTAACTAGGGGTCTGGCACAATTGATAATCAAGGGGTTGCTGTCTATTTACATGTTACTCCTAAGATTACCCAGTCAACAGGGTGATAACCTGTAAAAGAAGAATAATGGATTTTCCGAAAGAAGTATCCCCAAATCATCAGCCCATAGAAATGCTGCCTGCCTAAACAGCAACACTAGAGTGGAACAATTCAAGCTGGATATAGATCATTACAAGTATAAGTTTCTGTTTAAGCTTAGGCTGACTGTGAATTGGAGTTCTAATGTGATCTCCCTCATTAGTAGTAAGGAGTGGGGGACCATGTTTGATCATGGCAGCCTGACAGGTATCCTGTTGAAATCCTACTGTACATTTTATGGAGTATGTACAACTCTGACCCCATAAAATGCAAACCTGTGTTCTAGATGTAATTTATGTGTGTAAAAGATGAAAACATTTTCTTTGGGTACTGGAAGTTTTGTTGGGACTGGGTGGTAGATAAAAATGATCTGTGTAAAGTTAGTAATTTATGTGTGTAAAAGATGAAAACATTTTCTTTGGGTACTGGAAGTTTTGTTGGGACTGGGTGGTAGATAAAAATGATCTGTGTAAAGTTAGAAACTAGGTTTTGGGTTTTCCTGTAGGCAGAATCTGGACTGTTATCACTGCATTTACTACCCAGGTCAATTCTGCAGTGCTAAGGAACACTGCTTATTAGATTTACTTCTCTTTGTTTGTTGGGACTTACAGTGGCCTGCTATGATTGGACACCTGTCATACTTACAAGCTCACAAATGTATGAACATTGCAAATTATTCTACATCCTTTAACAACTTTACAGTTTGTACATTTGTAAACAGTATGAATGTGTTGTAAAATTTTCATCATACGTTTTGCTTTAGCTCCTACAGTTTAGCTCCCCACTCCAAAGCTGAGACACAGCCTGCTTCTGTCCACTTCTGTCTGACTGTCCTTGAAAACCTGGCATGTGCTGTGGTGGATTAGAAATGCCCATCCAGATCTTTTTCCCTATCCTATCCCTAGCCTGTGAAAAAACTAACCAAACTGCAACCATTGCCAAAACTACCTGGATTGCTTCTGCAGTATGTATGTAATATGTTTTTTTTTTTTTTGCTATGATCTATGATCCACCCCTGGAGTAATGTATACCATCCAAAACTTTCAATAAAATCTGTGCCAGAATGACCAGCCAAGAAGGGAAAGAACGAAGGGTGTCATTAGGTGTGGTGAGTTCCCCTCAGACCATCAGTCTAAATTGGGTATTCAGTAGCTTGCAGAAAGAGAGGTGCTACTTCCTGATGCTTACCGTGAGTACGAGTCCAGAGGAGGAAAAACAAAATAAGGAAGAGGAAGACCTTTCATGCTACCATTATCAATGCCAGCCGAGCAGTGCACAATATTGGAGGTGGATTGGCTTAGCCTAAGAAAGGAGGCCTCTCTGCTTCATGTCATAATTTATGGAAGTAGGGATCTATCTTCAGACACAGCTTCACCAACCATGGAAGACAAGCAGGAAACAGCAGTAGAACCGCCATAGATAGGAAACATGATCTAACAGAAATATTGTGCAATTTTCAGAAAAAAGAAGTCAGGTCTATCCTCATTTAGTACCCACAGGCAGTGTTTTGCCATGATTGTAATGAGGGTGTCAACAACAGTTTGAATACATTCAGAAGTAAAGACCCAACTAGGTTCTAGGTCACTAGGTTCACATGCACTAGAGATACCTGCCTGCTCTGCTGCAGGTGTCTTATTGGAAGGGGTGTTCAGCTCAGCTTGCGGGGTAGAGAAAGACAGGAGCATTCACCTATAAGAAAACCTATCCGATAATGGTAACCACCTGACATTTATCAACATTTATCATGTTTGGATTTATGATGACATCCATACTACACTCAAGTAGACATTCAAGACTATATCTATGATGGAGCATATGCACTAAATTAGTAACATGCACTCTGTCCTTTATCTGGTGGTGCTGTCACTGCTTATCTTCATTCTAAAAAAATCATCAAGTTTATTTTTACTTACAGTATTTGTTTTATGCTTTTTTTTTGAATGAAATAAAATTGTTCTCTATTCAACTAGGTAATAAACTTCAGGGTTTTGGTATTCTGAGCCTCCACTTAGCTTCATCTGAAAAGATTTTGAATACTAAACTACTGTGCCTCTGATATGAGGTATGTTTAAGAAGACCTTTCCAAGGGCTTTCTGCTTGTGTATTAAGACCTAACTTGCCCTTTTAACCAACAAACCCAGAGGACAAGGCACCAATAAAGGTTACAGTGACATATCCTTAATGTGAAGTCCATTTCATGCTTTTGGAGTAGACTGGTATGAAAAAGTGGAGAAGCACATTCCCCTTTTTATTGAGGTAGATTCATGGAAATAGCTAATGTTCCATTTTGTAAGATAGACCAGTATTTTAGTGTAAACTAACAACAGTGTCAATGTACAGTAATATTTATATAAACCATGGCACCACATATACTGACTATACGATCACTTTTCATACATTAGACAAAATTTTATAAAACCATGGTCTATGGGGATTTGATGTAGCAAGAATAGTGGAAAATGCTGTTATGCTTACCTAATGTGAAAAACATTAGATAGCATGTAAAATGATCTATTGATACTAATGACTATAAAAAGCTTGAATGCATTGTGGGATTTATAATATGTTTAAAGGATGAAATATGATTTCATGCTTTGTAACAAAGGATTCCTAGAAGTCTTAGTGATATTCTGGCACATTGAAAATAAAAGATCTTATTATACCAGGCCAATGCTTACTATTTAAATGTATTTTTTAGTATGTATGAGCATGGTAGTTTTTTGGGTAATACAAGAAAATAGAATTTATAGATAAATGTTAAAATTATTCATTAAAATTGTTAAACAATTTTTTTTTTTTTACAATAATTTAAGTTAGAAATAAATACTTGTATCTGCCAACTGTGTTTGTATCTTATCCTCTATTTAGATATACAATTTTCATAGTACACAAGCTATGATACCAGGAGTTAAAAGTTTAACTAAGAGCTGGGATAAAGGCACTGTCAGTTATGTTATCACTAGACGTGTGCCTTGAATGTAACATAAATTAGCTAGTAGGCAAATTGCAAATTAACGCACCACAAAAAAAATACATTGACATGTTTGATTATGGATTTAATAGCAATTTCAAATAGCAGAAAAAAAACAACAGTGGAATCATTTTCCCCTATAGCCTGTTTCTTTGAAGAGAGATCATTGCTGTTGAGTTGGTTACTGGAAGCTTATTGTCCTTATATATTAGATTCAGTGAGGTCTACAGTAAAGGTGTCTGGTTCCAGCACCATTGTAAGTTTTTAAAAAGCCAAGAGAAGCGAAAATACTTTAGCCCTTTAGGCATAAAACACAGGACTGAGGGAGACAGGTCAGGAGTGGACAGATAAATTTGAGTGTCATCAGCATACAGATGGTACTGTAAGCCAAAGGAGGATATGAGACTACGGAGAGAGGAGGTGTATAGAGGAAAGAGAACCGGTCCAAGGACTGACCCTTGGGGAACACCAACAGGGAGGAGAGTGTTTTTGGTCATATTCCACAATTTAGAGCAGCATAGGCAAAGTAAAAGGAAGGGGTGGTAGTAGGGGGTGGTGACAAACAGAATTGGTTCCCCAATCAGATCATGCACAGGCAAACTGTAAAGCTACATACACACGTCCAATGCTTCTCGTCTGATAATCGGCTCAGGGCTTGTATCTGAAAAAATCTGGCATGTGAACAGTGCCCATTGTCCATCATCCTGACTGACCGTTCTGGCGGATTCATGGACGTTGGACGGTGAACGCTTGTAATGGAAGTGAAGGGGAGAGCGTGCAGCAGGGTGCTGCTCTGTCGTTCTCCCACTCCCCTCTCCATAGAGCAGAACAGTGCTGTATGTACAGCACTCGTTCATGCATCGTGCAGTCCTTAGTCGTTGGAAAGGATCTTGGGCTATGTGTGTGGGGCCATTGATGTGCTGTGTGAGTCCAAATGAGGAGGTAAGGAGAGCAGTTTGGCTGAGGAGGGAAGGTTGGGCTCATCCATTGCAACATTAATATCACCAAGGATTAGGGTGGGCAGGTCATGGGAAAGAATATGTGGGAACCAGGATGCAAAGTTATCCACGGATTGTGAAACTGGGCCAGGGGGGCGATAGACAACAGCAACAATGAGGGGTAAGGGGCTAAAGACAGTTTGTGAAGTGTCAAAACTAGTAATAGTTTATTGTGTAAATGTTTAGATAATAACTGCTGTGCCCATCCTAAATTTTGGTCATATTCCACAATTTAGAGCAGCATAGGCAAAGTAAAAGGAAGGGGTGGTAGTAGGGGGTGGTAAGTGACAAACAGAATTGGTTCCCCAATCAGATCATGCACAGGCAAACTGTAAAGCTACATACACACCTCCAATGCTTCTCATCTGATAATCGGCTCAGGGCTTGTATCTGAAAAAATCTGGCATGTGAACAGTGCCCATTGTCCATCATCCTAACTGACCGTCCTGGCGGATCCACGGACGATGGACGGTGAACGCTTGTAATGGAAGTGAAGGGGAGAGCGTGCAGCAGGGTGCTGCTCTCTTGTTCTCCCACTCCCCTCTCCATAGAGCAGAACAGTGCTGTATGTACAGCACTCGTTCATGCATCGTGCAGTCCTTAGTCGTTGGAAAGGATCTTGAAAGATCCTTTCCAACGACAATTATTGCACGTGTGTACCAAGCTTTAGGGCTTATCTCTCCCTTACAACCAAAGCTGTGCAGATGTTATAGAATGAATAACTCAGCACATGTCAATTAAACCATCTCATTTTCCTCCTGGACTCAGATCAGCTAGTTTCCAATGAGACATTACCAAGATCCTTCCACTTCTTCCATGCCAAGCCCAACACACTGTATTTGTTTCTTGCTCATTACAAGGCTGTCTAAGGTGATAACAATCTTCCATTTTGTTTTTATGATATTTTCCTCCTGAAGAAGCAGGTATATCCTGCAAAATGTGTCGGGTTAAAATATCACAAATTTGTGTAGACTCCCCTGTTAAATACTTACCTTGTTGTTTTTTGAACAAATACATTTTTGTTCTATTTTTGAGGTTCTAAAGAGAACATCTGTTTGTGCCACAAAACTCCCCACTTTCTGGGTTCACCATCTTGGTGAATATTCCAAGGTCTTTCTTTTTTTGATCACCCTTTTTTCTTACATTTTTCACAGAACTTCAACTAGTCACAGGGTTAGTGAATTACTTAAGGTAACTCAACAACAATGTTTTTATCTCTTTATTTTGTCATTATAAACTTTAGGTGGTAGAGTGTGGTAATCCATTGTTTCCCTTTTTTGCAACAGGAAATAATCTGAGAATGGTTATATTCATGGTGACTAATTATCAAATGTGGTCAGCATAGGACTTAAAGCATTCTTTTAAAATGTAGCCCTGAAAGCGCTGCCTCAAGGTCATATACCTCCAAGGTTCCAGTACCAAAACCATATGTAGGGCAGTGTGATCTGTAAGTTCTGATAGTGTGGATATGTAGAGTAGAGACTCTTACAATACAATTTTTACAGTACTGATAGCTTTGAAGAGGGATCATAAAGCACAAAGGTCTTTGTAGTAAAACAATATGTACTACAACAAAACCTATACTAAGGGAAATGCGAAGTATACTATATGTCCCAAGCTCCAATACATTTTTAGCCACTGACATACAGTAGAATAAGTAAGCATATTAGAATGTCAGAAAGTCTTCCCTGCATTTTGTTTTCAGGTCAGTTTCTCAGAAAGTACCAAAGTCAATGGATCAGCATGGCAGCTAGGTAATAAGCAATTTCAGTAGGAAAGGTTAGCAATAATTGCCTTTATATTCTCACAGTAAAGGTTTCCGTAGAATGTATTTTACACTTGACGCTTTAAAATGTAAAACGCTTCCACTTTAGGTCAGATGAAGTGAGGTCAGACAGAAGTAACAAACGAACACAGCATCCAATTCAATATTTCAACAATATATTTATTTGTGAGTAAATCATTTTATATTATATTGAACAGAGAGGGTATTTGCATTTGCTATGGAAGGTCATGTTTTTCTAAGCTATAAATTACCCATGTTTCACATCAAATATTATTCAGTATGCAAATACAATGATCAATATTTATGAAAACATGGTTAGAAAAAGTCATGTGAATTAGGTATAATAGGAGAAATGTATGATTCCATATTGAAAAATAGTTTATTTACATAATGTCAAGATTACCGTTAAAAACATTCAGCAATCAAATGATTCCTAAACAATCAAAAAATATGCTATAGTAATCAATGTATGTCAATATGTTTGATATGGCTAATTCATGTAAATTAAAGCAGAAAACAGGGAAGTGTAGGTGAAATGTTGTATATCTGCTTTGAATATTTTTCCCTCTACCAATAAAATGCACATTTGTAGTACAATTAATATTGATGGTTGTATGGAATCCATCTATGAGTAAATTTGCTGTATTAATAAATATTGAATGTTTAGAATTAAATCATTTAGTACATTGGTGCATGCCAGCAGATATATTGTATAAAATCTGTAAGGATGAAATGAGATTCATGTTCATATCCACTCTACACTGACATGGGCTGACCCTTGCTGAATGGGATCTCTTGCTGCTACACTCATGTGGCATTCCAGCAATTTGTACTGTTCCGTCAAAGAACCAATGTATTCAATGAAGCAAAGCTTTGAGCAACAAAGTTCAGCTGACATTAGCTTTCTTAGAGATGGGGACAATTTGTCTGCTGCTTTTTTTGTATAAACTACATTAATATCTGCATGTCCAGAGGTAGAATGTTGCATTAGGGTTTTATAGTAACTTCAATAAATCTTTGAAATGCCACTGCAGTTGAATGCCTTTTTTATTTCTATAAAATATATTTCTAAAAAAAATTCTATAAAATTTTAAAAACAGTTTTCAGCTTGTCATATACTGTAAATAGAATGTTGCAAAATTAACTATACTAATAGAGTTTCACAATATAGTTAGTAAGTACCCCCTATTTAATGTACAGCGCTGCGTAATATGTTGGCGCTATTTAAATCCTGTTTATTATTAATAATAATAATAATAAAGTATAAACTACATAAAACTAGATATTATTATTTTATTGTGAATGGAAAACAGACTTTTGTAACAATTTTTTTCTGAATTTCTTTTCCTTTTTAAAGAATATATTTGTTTACAAGCATATGATCCTTCAAAGCGAGCCAATGTTATCATTATGTGTCAGACTTGCTTTGGTGAAACTAAGAAGTTCTGTAATATATGACTTAGGCAACATTCACAGTTCTGTAACCCACAAGATCAAACATTAAGCCCGCTAAGCTGCATCAGTTACATTTTTGTTCACAAACAACAAAGGATGCTGACCATGTTTTGGGATTATTGGGGCTGAGCAGGTGATAAAAAGATAATGCAAACTTAAGAACAGGGGAATATATCAAAGGAGATGTACTCACCCAACACCGTGACATGTCTGCTAATTCTATAGCACTCAGTACATTTCTGATGATGAAACAGAAGGATAATATTTTCTATTTGTGTCACACCAAAAGATTGCACTCACTTAAAGTCTTCATGTAAAGTGTTTACCTTGCTCATTGACATTAAAGACCTTGTTACACACATTACATGAGGAACCATCCACAAAACATCATTTAAGCACAAATCAACAAAAAAAAATGTAACCAGTGAAAAAGAGTACAATCATATACAGATTGAGCCCATGCAATTTTATTTTTTCCCATTTAAAAAAAAAGTTTTTAAAATCACACATCATAGATATAATTAGCCACATTAAATTTATTTGCATTTCTATTGATTACTGTTTTAGATGATAGCTGTGATGGGCATATTTAGTGCCCTAAGTTTATACTCAAGTATAGGTGTTCTCAGGTAAAAAAAGGGAACCTCAGTTTTTATTCAGAACATTTTATTTCAAGTATATATGGTAATATAGTCTTTAAAATAAAGATTACTTCACACTGCATAGGTACTATAATGCTTAGGCAACAGTCAACTGATACAACTTGCGGGCAATATTTAAAATGCTTTGGAAGAAAGCAGCAGATTGGGTCTTTTACAAGCAGACAACTGTGGCTATTGTGGGGCAATAAGTCATCGATTGTGACAACATGTGGACAACAAGTGGCCATTTATTAAAATTGCAACAAGCTAATAGCAGCAATATTCTACCAGAGTATTGAAAAGACCAATTGTACCATGTGGAGGCATGTGGGAGAACAATGGTACTCAAGGGGGGTGAAAAGTAAACATGGCAAATAGAAATTACTTACCTTGTAATGTTTTGTGTGCCACAGCTGATGATCCAAGATGGCAATGCCAGGATTCATCCTACTGAAATTGTACAAAAAGTGGTTTAGGAACCATCATTTTCACACATGGACTGGCCTCCACAGAGTTTAGTTTTATATTTAGAGTGTGTGACTTTTGAATAGGCAGTGTATATGTAGAGCTCAATACATAAACTATAAGTCACACAGTTGTTTATACCAATACAAAATACCATCATCTAAAGATAGGAAGCTGCTTCTGTGTAAAATCACATACTAAATACTTATTAGAAGATCCTTTACAAAAGGAAAATGATGCTACATATGTAAATACATAAAACATGCCTATGCATATATACCTTGTTTTAAAAAAAAAGGACCTATGTATTTATATATGTATCATCTGGTTTCAATAGCAATTTTTCTAATGAAAACTTACTTTAGGGCTTTAGTTAGAATTTATCCAATCATAAAGTCATTTTGAAAATGTACCCCTTTAACCCAACAGGACCACATGAGAAAGAGAAGGGATT
>NC_092858.1:120236914-120238411 GCF_032062135.1 Pyxicephalus adspersus
CAAAGGAAGAAACCTTTCTTGACAAAAAACTGTTTACTAGTATACCATTGGGAGAAATTATATTTCTAATAGTAGATGCTTTTCTATATATAATATTAGATTAATAGTATAATATTTCAGATAATATTTACCCCTCCTTGAAATGTACCAATACCTTTACCAATAAATTATAGTATTTGCATGTTGTAAAATTTACAAATTCTTATACCAATTAATTATAGTATTTTTTATGTCATAAAAGTGATTCCTTAATATAGAAACTATTTTCTTAAAGCAGAACTAAACCTGCATGACCTACCTATCACAGGGCGCCATCATCTTCTTTCTTTTCTTCCTCCTACATACAGTCTTCGGACATTTTGATTGGCCGTGCCAGTATGATGTAACTCAGTCGCACAAGAGATCATTCATCCTTGGCACAAGCAAGGGAAGCTGGCAACCAAAACTGATGCTATCATCAATAAAAATGTTCTTATTTCCTATCCATTTTTTTTTAATATACTTAATTTATTTTTTTACATATACTAGTGCTTCCTTTCTTCACCTGCTCTGCCTAGTTATAAATTTTTTGCAAAACCTGTTTGGAGGTTTTCCATTTATTAACCTATATGTTACACGCTCATGGGTGTTCAGTGACCTGCTTCCCTCTGTTCAGAGAGGTAGAGACTCAGCACATAGCATCTCCTCCCTATGGGTGTGATTGGGCATTTCATTTGCAAATTAGTAGATCCCAAGTACATTTGTTCTGCAACATATGAGCTCAGATACTGCCTGTGTGTATATACACTGATGAATAATTAGATCTGTCTGTATATACACTTATGAATGTTTAGATTTAGTCTGACATGGATCTACATTTAATATCACCACTGAGATACATCTGTACAGAAAGGAGTGGATTGACTGGGGTAGTGTATGGGTCGGAATCTATATTGCATTGACTCATACTAATTCTAGCTAAGTTTAATTTTCACTAATTCTTACTATTTCTAATGAAGTGATACTCATTTGGCTTTGCCTAATCTTACTTGGACATTTATATTGTTACAAACAGGTGATACTATGAGAATGGGAGGTGTTGACTTAATTTTCTTAAAGTGTATAATTTTTTGCTTTTTCTCCAATTTAGCTTGGTGGCTTTTTGTTTGGTTGTTTTTTTTTTTTGCTCATTGACTTTTTAAATTGGTATTTCACAGCCCTCATATCAAATATGATGTTACATTCAAATATGATGTTACATACAAGTTTGCTAAAAGTTTGATGAAGCTGCAGTGGCTGCAAAACATACCACAAAAGTGTTTACCTCATATATAAATACCACATTTCACTCAGTAAAATTTAAATTAGATATATTTTTAGGCTGTATTACTTTAAATGAACAAGAGATTGTTATGTAAACTTTTCTTTTGGACAGTAAAGCTTGCCCAATACTTCCTGCGATTGAGGAAGTATACAGTTCTTTCAATTTTATTGTTCTCATTGTCTGTTAGATTCAAT
>NC_092858.1:120239277-120244131 GCF_032062135.1 Pyxicephalus adspersus
TTTTTTAGGAGCAAACTTTAAATCATGATTTTAGATTGTGGTAAAAAATGTTTCAGGCTGTGTTGCCCATAATTGAGAGAAAGTACCTCCCTTGACTACATAAACTAACCAACTACAATGCAGTTTTTAAATATGGTACATGAGTTAAATTTATACAAGCTGTACAAATATATATTTTTAATTAAAGTAGATTGAGCAGTAATGTATAAGGTTTACTTGTAATGTCTGGGTCCACTGTTTCTGAAAAAGACACCAGATCTTATTACCTAAAGGAAAGGAAAAAAAATGATACTTTTATGCCTACTTTTACTTTACTGTAATATGGGTGCAGCACCTAGGCAATGGTGATCTTACACTCCCTCTGGCAAAATACTGTGGGGTTCATAGCAAACCAATTTTAATGGGTAGATGGTCTTGCAATTAACTATAGTGTCATCTTGTGACGTGTGGCCTGCTCTCCATTCCCCAGGAATCGCCTAGAGGAGTTAAGTTTAGAAACAACTTTTTTTTACAGTAATCTTTTGCACATACTAATGATGTTTACAGGAGGGAGAGGGCCCATATATTGGAAGCAGATATTGAAGTGTACAGAGAGTTCCACTCTGAGAACCTCACCATTGCGCTTGCAGTAATGTGTGCATTATCACAACATGCAGAAACTAATGTTAAATATGTTAGTGCACTACAAAACATTCAAAACCTCAAAAATTCATATGGTACAGTGTTGTAAAACCCCATAGTGCCCTATGTGTTACAGGGCACCTGGCTGTAATGGTAATGGTATTGGCACCTTTGTCTGATTGGAAGCATAATCCGTTGATCTAGGTAGGAAATGGAAAAACTCCAGTAACAAATTTCAGGCGTACCTAAACTCAGAATTTTCACTTTAAACAAAAGTGTAGGCAACCTTTTTTATTTAAAGTAAAAATTCTGTTTGTGATTTTTTAAGTGCAGAAGGAGCCCTTAATCAATAGGGAAAAAATTGGCTGATCTTTTTTTCCCAAACTACATGACTCGATCTTGCGTCTGCGCATAGCGAGATCATGTGACGTAGAAAAAAGAACTAGGAAGAAGAGAAGAGAAAATGGCGGTGCCTGGCACTCCCTCTGCCCCCAGCCGAAGACGGATACTGAGATGACGTGGGACCTGATGGAAGAAACCCCCCGATTGTTTATGCTACAATTGCTGATGCTACATTTCTGGTGATTAGAGTCCATAGTGTAAGTCAGTGGATACTAAATGTATCCTCCAAATGGCTGACAAATTGTTTAATATTTCCAGTGGATAAAGTTTCTGTTCAGCAGATTATGGTAATTACTGTGCTAAAAATAGCATATTAGCCAATGGCCATATCTTAAATGTAAAAAAAATGTTAGCTTTTAAATTGATTAGCTTTTTTTATAAGGTCACATGACAGGATCAGATAAACATTTGACAGTGGCAAAGCTTTAGATGGATGTTTTAACACATATTTAATTTATTTTACCATTTGCATATGAAAAGGTTACCTCAATACATGATGATCAATGTTCATCAGGCTCCCCACCCAACTTTCTAAGATGTGAAACCCTAAATGAAATTCATAACACACCTTTAGCGTTTCTTCCCTCAATATCTCAGGTGGAAGTGTTTGCATGATGATCTGAGCGGTTAACTCAAATGCAGCAGCTTAATAAAATAATCCTCCTAGTGTTTTAATTACATTTATAGACTCCAGTTGTATTTATTTGCATTAATTGAAGATTTTGTCAATACTGTGGCAGAGTGGAGTGCATTTAGGAATAGGAGCCATTGTTTAGTGAGCATTCTTTTAAATACTGGAAAGCAGTAAATCTCATTCTTTATTGCTGCTTCATTTCTATACTTTTCTATACTTCTATGCTTTCATTATTGGGGTGCGGCCATGTGCAGCTAAAAAAGGTGTTCAAGCGACAGTACTGCTTTGAATACTGAAGAAAGAACAAATCAGAAATCTTCTAAAACTTACCCGCAGCTGTAAATGTTGGGCAAGTGTTTCCTGTGACATCAATGACCACATTTGCAAAAAGTGATGTCCGTGGGTAAATATTATGGTTAATAAATAAATGAGAAAAAAATATATAAATTATATTTGTAATATTTTATGAATATAAATATATATATGAGAGAGAGGGAGTTTGATTAGGCAGTTCAAAATTTAGGATGACCTACCTGAAAGCTAAATTGCAGCACATGTAGTTTATGAGGATTTGATTTGCCTTCAAATCCCTACACAGTTATTGTCCCACTTACATTTTTGACATGGTTAAAAAATACTCCCCCTGCCGCTCTCTCCGCTCCTCCAATGACCTACTAATGACTTCCTCACTCATAACCTCATCACACGCACAGTTACAAGACTTCTCTAGAGCTGCTCCAACTCTCTGGAATGGTCTTCCTCGTCCTATTCGGCTTGCTCCTACTTTCTGCTCATTTAAAAGAGCGCTCAAAACCCATTTTTTTCAAACTTGCCCACCTGTCTTCTTCTGTCAATTGAAACCATCACTACTTCTCACCACTACATATCTCCCATCCTATTGTGTGTGAAAATCCCTCACCTACTAGATTGTAAGCTCTTTGGGGCAGGGTCCTCTCCTCCTGTATCACTGTCTGTATTAGTCTGTCATTTGCAATCCCTATTTATTGTACAGCGCTGCGTAATATGTTGGCGCTATATAAATCCTGTTTAATAATAATAATAATAATAATATGAGGATGTGGGGATAATATCAAAGTGCAATAACATTTCAAGCATTTAATTGGAACAACTGTGATAAAGGCCAAGGTGACTACTGTCAGAGCTTTAACTTACCTCAAAACATGGCTTGACCCATGTACTGTGTGCCTCCCTGAGCTGGAAGTATATGCAAACACTGTTCCCAATTGAGGAGATACAGGGTGTATTATAATATAGCTGTAGCATCAGCCAGATGGACCAATTGGAGTGGTTCAGCCCACTTACCACCCTCTATTTCCATTTGTGGTACACCACTGAAGCTGGAAGAGGGCTAGAGGCCTGAAGAGTCAGGTTCTCTTCAAAATTAGGTAAGGTTGCTAATAGGGAGATTGCCTATTCTTTTTAGTATTACAGCACAACTTTGTATTATTTAGTTTTATTTTAAATTAAACTATTTAATTGTATTTATGTTTATTGCAGAAAATGTCAAAATGCAGTTTAAACAATGTTCACAGACTTCAAGGAAAAAGTTTCTAATCAGATGTTGATCTTCAACTTTTTCCATGTAATATAGTCACAATTGGTTATTCAACATTTATCTTGTACTAAACTAGTTTATCAAACATTATCAGAGTTTTAAAGACATGCTTAGAAATTCTAAACACATTTCACACCTGACAGCTATGTTTTATGTAATATATATACTCAGAAAACACACACATGTAATATATATACTCAGAAAACACACACATGTAATATATATACTCAGAAAACACACACATAAAAAGCAATGGATTCACAGTGTGCTTCATACTGGAATTATAAATACCAATTACATACATGGAAAAAATGAAGCATCAGTAATCAGATTCCACATTTGATGACTCAATCGTTGATGTTGGATAATACATCCATCCTGGTTCTTTCTAAACTTTCAGTGGTCTATCCATTTTTAACTTGCAAAATCTGGATAACGGGATAACTTATAAACTAGATCAAATTTAAATAATCAGATTTTCTTTAAATGTCTTAAAAAAGAAAAAAAATGTATTTTTTAATCATGTCTTAAACAATTAGCTAAAAATAAAGAATGCAACAAAATAGGTCTTGCAAATATATATATATATAACATAGCTAGGTATAGGAAGAGACTCTCATTAAGGTTTCTAGCATATGTGATGATCAAGCCTTGAGATGGGAAAGCCAGCGAAAAATCATCAGATATGCTGCTGGAAATGTACTTTTGGCATCTGAAAAAGTTTGTTCAGTTCCTTATTTTGAAAAAGTAAAAGAAATGTTTGATCTTGATCTTAAAATCCCAATGCTTAAAAAATGTATTTTTCCCAGGGAAAAACCATTACTGGTTTAAAGAAAATTGACTTGAGAAAACACAGATAGGAGAAGGGCTATATCCTAAAGAGGTCTGTCAGTGCAATAGCCTGAGATTTTCTGGGAAAATATTGCACTTTCACAATGATGGACTTATCAGCAAAACTAGTTTTAGGTTGTGAAGTTATACAGGTATGCCAAACAACACCTGCTTGTCTGATGCTTGATTTTAAGACAGACACATAACTGAATATTTCTGATTTCGAGATAAAGTCAGACACAAAAATATAAAATAATAAATATATCTTATATATATTAACAATATAAAAAAGGATTAAAAAAAACAAATGTGGTAAGTTCATAATCAAAACAAAACTGATATAAGAGGATCTATATCAACAAAGCAGTGCATCTGACAACATTCACGTGTTTTAAATTGCAGTGATTGATTTTTCACCAGAGAAGGTTGCAGAATGTGAGATTTACTGTTTTATAATTGGATCCTATAGATTATGTATTCATCAAAAGTGTTATAGTTCCTCTCTAAATAAATATTATTACATGCCTCTAGCCATACTGGACTTTTCCTAACCTTGAAAAGCAAGATATACTCATCTAAATCTGCTGTTAAGGTACTTTACATTAGCCATTTCTGAATGCAAGAGTCCTTTTAGATTTACCTGTCAGCGCTGCAGGGCGACTGCTCACATGTAAGAATGTGCCATAACCAGCAAGAAGCAGCTCACCACCTACCCAGTATATTTCTGCTTTAAATGTGGAAATATGATTGGTTTATAAGTTGACTGATATAGATATAAATATATATATAT
>NC_092858.1:120244195-120278450 GCF_032062135.1 Pyxicephalus adspersus
TATATATATATATATATATATATATATATATATATATATATATACATAAAGGAATAGAGGAATAAGATAAGAGTAAGTACATTTGTATCTGTATATTTTGAGTAGCAGCTGGTATTCATGGTAATTTCATGGTAAAAAAATAGTTACACTTGTACATTTACTCATATGTTTAATTAGTACAAGCAAGACCATCTGTACATTTCTGAATGAGCAATTTTATTAGTGACATGTTTAAAGGTAGTTTCCATCACCGTTGCAAATGCAACGGTGATGGAAAAATAAAGTACTCTTCTCATAATTTTGGAAATATATGTAACTTATATGCTTTGTTATAAAAAAGGCAGCATGGTGCAGCCAATCAATGTACAGTAGAACCTCAGTTATCCGGCACCCACGATTAGTGTACTTTCTGGATAACTGAGGCATCCTTTTCCCAGTCATTCAGCACTAGACTTGAATGGGGAGATTTGTCTCCATTCACCTCCAGTGCTAAATAGCTGAGAAAAGGGAAAACCTGATGACGCTTGAGCCATCATCAGGGTTT
Source organism: Pyxicephalus adspersus (assembly GCF_032062135.1). Taxonomy (NCBI): domain Eukaryota; kingdom Metazoa; phylum Chordata; class Amphibia; order Anura; family Pyxicephalidae; genus Pyxicephalus; species Pyxicephalus adspersus. The sequence continues at coordinate 120,244,740 of NC_092858.1, forward strand.
CCCTTTCCTCAGCCATTCATGGAGTGGAGCAATCAGAGGAGCTCTGCTCTGATGAAAGCTCTGCTTTCTTGCTTGCTCCCACAGCCCTGAGCTGTGGCATGTGTTCTGCATCCAAGAACACATGCCACATCTACGCTAGGGCTGTGGGAGCAATCAAGAAAAGCGCAGCATTCAGCAGAGCAGAGCTTTGATGATTGCTTCGCTTCGTGAATGGGCCGCTTGCACTTGAGCCGTCATCAGGGTTTCCCTTTTCTCAGCCAATTAGCACTAGACTTTAATGGGGAGACATATCACCATTCACATCTAGTGGTGTATGGCTGAGAAAAGGGAAACCCTGATGACGGCTCAAGTCATCAGGGTTTCCCTTTCCTTAACAAATTACGGAGCTGAGCAATCAGCAGGGTTCTGCTTATTGCTCCGCTTTCTTGATTGCCGTAGAACCTCGGTTATCCAGAACTCAGATCTCAGATAACCTGCACCCGACAGCTGAGCTGTCGGGTGCCAGTTATTTGAGTTATCCAGCTATCTAAGTTCTGGATAACCAGGGTTTCACTGTAATTACGATGAGGTGCAAGTCGCTCCTGTCGCTGAAGGTTCACCTAAAAACCATAAATGCTGATCTGCCAATAGCACAGCACAGGCTTGAAGCACAGAATCTAAGCGCCTGTTAGGTCTACACCAGATCCTAAGTGTGCAGATGCTGCTAACAGTTACCAGGTTTTGCCCCTCAATCTACACACAAGCAGGGTTGGCAGAGTTGGAAATTCTATGCAGAGGCAGGGGGGAAGTAATTTAATGTTTTAAGAGTCAAACCAGAGATCAAAACTTGGATAAGGTTAGAAGCTGAAGCCAAGGTTTAAGAAATAAAGTAAGAACAGAAGCCAAAGCTTCTGACATGGAGGACATGAATGGAAGTTCAGAAGCCAGAGCAGTTACAAGAAAACCATGTGTCTAATGAACAGGTAATAGTAGAAAAACATCCAGCCAGGAGGCTAGAAAATATTGAGTTTGCCTAATCACTATCACCTGCGTGAGTCCACTTAGCAGATTCTGGAAGAATATTCCTTCACTAGAGATTGGCAGTAAATTGGCATATTAACTGTTTCACATCCTTCTTCTATCTCCTAAAGCATGCCTTCACACACAAGGATGCCCATGACACAAGGTAGGGGCTAGTAGTAATCTGCAATTTTAATAAAGGTAAGGTGTTCCACAGGCAGGTGGCAAACATCTTTAGTGCACGTTTTGCCAGTTGGACACCAACTAATTGTCTTAACTTCTGAAGGTATTAAACTGACTCTGTGACTGCTTACCAGATGCCAATCTCCCAATCTAAATCTGCACCATGCATACCGTGTTTCCCCGATGATAAGGCAGGGCCATCAAATAAGACAGCCCCCCCTTTTTAGGGAAAAATGAAAAATAAGCCCCCCCCCCGCAAATAAGCCACCCACCGATTACTTACCAGAATCGGGTGGTACGGTGGGTGACTCCGTGTGTGGTTCCTCCGTGTGTGCCGCGCCTCTTCATGAAGAGGAAGTGACAGGACTGCAGTGCGCGCACGTGACTCCGCCCAAGCAAACACAGGCAGCTTCCCTCATCCCTCCCTAACGGAGACTGCAGGAGTTTGTTCACGAGTTCAGACAGGTTTTTTTTTGCTGTGTGCAATACCACTCTATATACGGTAAGCTTTAGAATGGGACATTAAATGGTACAGTATATTATTGATTACAGTAGAAGGGGACAATGAATGGATCAGATTAATCAGAAGGGGACAATGATTGGCACAGATTGATCAGAAGGGGACATGAATGGCACATGATTGATCTGAAGGGGACAATGATTGGCACAGATTGATCAGAAGTGGACATGAATGGCACATGATTGATCAGAAGGGGACAGGAATGGCACATGATTGATCAGAAGGGGACAATGATTGGCACAGATTGATCAGAAGTGGACATGAATGGCACATGAACAATAACTGTGTACTGTAGTCTTCTTCATGGGTAAATAAGGCATCCCCCTGAAAATAAGCCCTAGAGCATATTTTGGCCTTCCAAAAAAAATAAGACAGTGTCTTATCATCGGGGAAACAGGGTATAACAATCCTTAACTGCTCAAAACGGGCAGCACACCTAGCCAGGATGGATTTTCAAATGTTTTTTTTACAAGGCAATTGCTTCCCGATCCCATATCTAGTCAATTATTTTATTTTTTTGAGAGGGGATTATTCCCTACCGCCAGAAGCAAATCGAGCATACATCAGCATTATTCCTAAGCCGGGAAATAATAATAATAAATTGTGACTTGAAAATTATGACAAAGATATTATCGGTATCGGTATTATCGGTCTTAACTGTTTTTTGGGAGTCTACATCTATCCACACCTGGTGGGTTTTATTGCAACTTAGGCAGACTCTCGATAAAACGAGAAGATCAATAGATCTTATGTCGGTAGTCGAAAGCAAACTGGGATAAGGGTCCAACAAGGTAGGCTATGCCTCTCTCAAAAGACCTACAGAAGGCATTTGACAGCCTAGCTGGTCGTATTTGTTTCACATCCTAACAGCCATGGGTTTCAGCCCATATTTCACTTATTTGTTGCAATCGCAATATGGCAAGCCTGAAGCAAAAATATCCATAGGAGGGTTTCTTTCCCTCAACATTTCATTTGAAAAGGGACAAGACAGGGCTGCCCATTGTCACCACTTCTATTTGTTCTGGCTTTTGAACCCTTGGCAACAGTCATTCCCTCAGGATATCAGAAGTATTTGATGTGGTCAAACAGAACACAAGTGCATGTACACCTATGTATGTCATGTCTCTGTTAATATTGCTACCAAATCTTTTTAAACTCTTAGATGACTTTGCCATCTTCTCTGGACTCCAAGTAAATCGCTCTAAATCCCAAGCCCTCAACATAAATCTCCCAGCCCCCACAAAAGAACTACTAAAGGACAATTTCAATCTTTGCTGGGGGGAAGGAACTCTACAGTATTCAAATGACCCCTACCTATCAGACCCTCTATCAGGCTATATATACACCCCTATTTAAAAAGATCTTCTCTGACCTGAAATGCTGGTCCTGTTCCCCTCCCTCATGGCTAGGTTAAATTGCTACATTCAAGATGAACGTGCTACCTAGAGTGTTGTATCTCTTACAAGTACAAGTACCACAATGGCTACTTATGCATTTCCAAAACAAAATTTTGAAGTTTTTTTGAGGAGGAAAATGGAGTAGAATTTAAAAGGCCACCATGTTCACCCCCTGAATACAAGGCGGATTGTGCATCCCTTATTTGAAAAACTACTATATAGCATTTCAAATAGCATAACTTTCTCTATACATATAAGGAGGCTGCGCGTCCTTAATGGGTAACTCTGTAAGTGATTGATAGCTCCCCAGTGGCCATAGAAACCATTATGTGGATAGGCAAGAAATCAAGGCATACTACGCACTGCCCCACACTAACACACTCCCTCCAAATTTGGGACAGGCACCAAAATAATACCAATCATGGGTGGGACCGAGGAAGACAGACAAATGGTGGATAGATAAAGGTTTCATGAGAATCAGAAATATTATAGATGTGTGATCAGTGTTTAGCTATTAATATCTGACTAGCAAACGGAAGCTCCCAGGAAGTAAATATTTCAGATATGGACAACTAAAATACACTAGGGAGATCAAGACTTAATGTGAGCCCAGGGACTCCCGGGATAACTACGTCATGCATCTCGGGAGGCTCTGGCTGCTCCTTCTGCACAAGCCCAATCTCAGGCATGCGCAGAAGGGGCATTTTTTCCTCCAAGGGAAAAGAGATGCCGATCCCAGAAGAGAGGACAGAAGATGGTGGTGCCTGGCTCTTCCTCTGCGCTGAGATGAAAAGGAATTCCAGGACGAAGCGGGACTGGATCGTGGGAAGGACCAGTGCCATTGAGGCATCTGCGGGACTATCGAGGTAAGTGTAATTTATTTTTAGTTCCGCTTTAATATGCTAGAATTTTATGTAAACACATCCATGATTTATTAAAGTGGTCCTTGTACTATAAATCAAGGTCTGTTTATTAAATTTGGGCCCCTCCACCACAGTACCACTTCTATTAAACAATCTATGAAAACAATTGGAGGAAAAAAGTTAGTTTACTTACCATCCACTAAAACACAGCTAAGGGGTACAATCCTTCAAGTGTCATCACAATAATGTAGAGGATCCAATATACATAGGTACATAGTTACATAGTAGATTAGGTTGAAAAATGACATAAGTTCATCAAGTTCAACCACTGGGGAAATAAACATATCCCAGATATAAAACCCTATAAGACATAGTTGGTCCAGAGGAAGGCAAAAAAAACCCTGGTACAATTTGCTTCAACAGAGGAAAAAAATTCCTTCCTGATTTCATGAGGCAACCGTAAGTTCCCTGGATCAACAGTCAAATCTCAAGAGAAAATACTTCATTATACTGTGGGATCATCTTCTAACAAGATAGAGGATGCTTAGCATTCCATTGGATGTCTTCAAAAGAATTGACTAGAAGTGGTTAGGTAGTTTTGCAGAACAAAATTTCTGTGTGTTGACCAACTACATGACAATTTTGGAGCTGAGTGAATTTATGGTAGATCAGCAAGTATTCTGAAGTTACTGGGTCCAGGAAAGGACCCTTTAATGAGAAAAAATATGGGAGAATATTCAAATATATTGCAGAGATGTACATGCATACGTTTTTTTGTTTTGCCTTGATGTGCACTAACATTTTGTTAGAAAATAAATAGAGTAATGCAATAGTTGCACTTTTAATGTTCCCTTTTACTGCTATAACAAAAAACCCTTGTAATTCATTTTTTATGAGAATCACATAGGGGCCACTGTACAATAAAACATGCTAGTAGGAGAGAATTCATCATTTATTTTTAAGTATTTTTTGAAATACGAAATTGGTAAAATATTGCTTTGTAGGAAACAACACCATATTTCTTCTTCTTTTTTAGCCTCAGTAGGAAATTAGCTTAAGTTTAATAAGCTTTTTCCAATGACTAGAATGGCAAACAGAATATTCTATGAAGTCTGTTGAACATTTCAAAATTTTGCAAACGAGATGAAAACACTGGATAATCTACTTCTTCATTATTGGCTAGCTTACAGCAAAAATCTTTAATTTATTTTAACACAGAAGCACAGTAGAATACCAAAAAATACTCTTTCCTGATAATCTCCTGATAATCTCCTGATAATATGTCTGCTTGGGTGTATTGATTTTTGTTGACTTTGCAAAGGTAACTCTGCCCCAAAATAAAACTTGCCATATAAACAAATGAACTTCTTGATAGGAATTTCTTGATAGTGCGCACATGCATGGTTGGAAATAGGAATAATTACAAGTAAACTGTACATTTACCTTTAGCCATGAAGTTGCAGGGTACTTCCTAATATCTGAAATTACCTAGGCATTTCCTGTTCCCGTAGCCTTATAACTGTAATGTGAAATCATCCATAGTATAAACCACCCACTTTTGTCCCTGATGACATTAAGTTCTTGAGATTTTGAGTGTCTTCTTAAGGGCTGCAGTGACAATTGATGATGTCTGCACTGAGGTGCTTATTTTCTCTGAAGGTTTAATGGCGAGAAATTTTGTATTTATGTAGTGCAGTACAAGGATCTCTGTATTCCTGCCTTTAATTACTGTGTGGGTATTTGTTTCATCTACCTCTTCAGCTGCTGATTATTGGCAGCCCCCTCCTGTGGTGTTGCATGTGGAACAAAGGGTTTTCCACCACTACTGTTTCATACTATTTATTCTCCCCACTAGTTATCAATTCACTGTTCATGTGTTCATTATATGATTTTTTTTATAGGGAAGCAGGTATGAGGAAAGGATGTCCCACCAAGTTGGTGCTATTATACAAATATATTATACAAATATTCAGACTAGAAAATAAATAATAAACTAGAAAGATGAGAGAGCCTTCAGAAAACGGAGACAGTTCTGGTATGTAGTCTTAAAAGAAGTGATGAAAGTGGAAACTTGTCCTAAGTTTCTGTCAGATAAATATTAGTGTACTTGTCACCTTTTGTCCCTAGGTAGCTGTAGTTCAAGAGGCAAAGAGAAACCATTTAACTTTCTCCCTTGCATTCGACAAAAATTAATCAGCCAACTAGGAATGACTTTGTCATAGTTAAGTCAGGAACTACAAGTTGATACTGTTTTACAATCTGTCAACACCAACCTTTAATAATTGTATCCTGAAAAGCCACAGCAGAAACAAGCAAGCAAATACTAATCATAGAAAGAAACTATATTAGCAGATAGTGTTGACAGTGAGGGACATAAGGTGTATATACATTCTCCTAAAAAGGTGATATCAGCAAAGGTATTTACTGTTACGCATTTATGAAAGTTGGTCAAAATACTGAATAATCAATTAAACCATAGTTATATATACTTTTAGAAATACCAATAATAAAAAATTATTCATGTATGTTTCTTTCATCATTTGCAACGCCACTTCCATGTTGGTTGTGTGAGGTCCTGGTAAATTAGCAGCAATATTTGAATTTGAGCTGTATTCTTTATCTTTAGTAGTGCCTCCAGACTGTCGCAGAAGGGAGTATGCCATCCCAACAGCTGATTACATGCCAGGACTTGAGTACATAAGGTATAGTAGCTGAGACAAAGGAAACTGGTGATAGTCATAATCTCATTTTTGATCATCCCTAACTGATGGTTGTCTATTGTTTAAGGATATACATAAACTAAACACCTTACAGAGGGTGATGTGATGAAACTTTACTTACTTGCAGAGCTCCAGGTACCACTGCTTTTCAGTGCTTTTAGATCTGTTGGATGGCATGGTCCTGCTGGCCACTGTGCTTCTGTTCTCCTGTCCCTAAATCATTCCTGAGTCCTGTGGTATGATAAGTAAGCAGGGAAAACAATATATGACATGCCAGGAGTGTTGAAATGCAGGGTACCCAGAGATCTGCAAGAGGGGTAAAGTTTTAACATACTACTTTGCCAATAGGGTGAGTATTCCTCATTTTTTTTTGCAGATTACAGGTAGTCTCAAGGTTACATATGAGATAGGGACTGTATATTTGTTCATAGGTTGAATTTGTATGTAAATGTACATTTGTATTATACATTATTTTATAAATTGCAATTAGGACAGATGCTTGTCTCAAGATAGTATTAGGCAGCAGGTAGCAGTAGGTATCAGTGGATGTATAAAATCCTCACTGTGAGTTAATTAAAAAGCAAAAAAACAAAGCAAAAAAAAAAAAAACCTTTATGGAGCCTAGACATCCAATAACTTCTGGAGCAAGGTGGGGCTTTGATATGCAACAATAAACAACTGCAGAGTTTGTTTTGGTCATTAAAGAGTTACAAGAGTTTGCAGAACATAAAAAGAAGACTTCTGCAAGCCTCTTGCACACAAAGTCGTCCATATGTCAGATGTCCTAAACTCAAGGACTACCTGTACTGTTAATTATATTTAATTGACATGACGAAGTCTCTTCAAATCTTGAGGCATTTGCTTACTCTTGTTCAAGTTTTTTTTTGTCATTCGTTTTTCATTTATTTGACTTTATGATAGTGACAGTTACAGTATGCATTGACACCTTTTCCGTTGCTAAATAAGCAGGACTAGTGCTGTTGTCATGAATAGTCACATATTTTTGTTAGGTATCCCAAGCTGAAATGGCAGTGACCAACTTCTTTATCACAAGTTGATTTGCAGTTTTTCTCTTTTAACAGTATGTACTTGATAGCTACCATTATTCTAATGTAAACACCAACATTGGAAATGTAATTTCGGAGTATACATTTCTCCACAGTGTCTGCAGCTGTATATGTCAGTGAGAAGTTGTTTTAAAGCTCTAAAAATCTCAATATGTAAGTGATTGAACTGCAGTCACACATTTGCATTAGCTGTTATAAAACATTTTTCACTAATGATTTAGTAATCGGCAGACAGAGCAACAAACACTTGGTTAAGATGAAATTGAAGATACATTTCCAACATGATTTATGTCCTTTTATTTTATATCAATGTGTAAAATATTTGAGCCTAATTTGTGTAAACGGGAAACATGACACATTGCAGACTGCTGGAATTGCTAAAAGGGAGAACATCAAACAAATCTTTGAACAAACATATAATGACTGGTCCAACCTTGAAAGTTTCTCAGACTTCACAGGTGTGAATAAATCTACCAGCCGCTGACACGCCAGCCATTTTTAGGCAAGCTAACGATATGTTAAAGATAAAGGAGCACCTTGATGCAAAAGTACATGAATGCACTGTCACATTTCCTCATCCAAGCAGGGACATAGTTTTGAGTTTAGTGATGTATGTGTGATATGTAAGCATGATATTTGTCACACATTCATGTTTGAATGATTTCTTGTAAGATTAATGTGTTTGTAATGGTGTACATGAAAACCTCAGTGGGATTGATGTATATATTGAAGATATCTATCACATTCTCATACATAAGCAAACATCATTCATATTTGTTGCTATGAACATATATGAGCTTTGTGTTAATATTTTATATTGATGTACTAACACCCCCTGGCATTTTCCAATCAAAACCATTGGCATTATCTGATATATCTCTTTCTTTTTCTTTCAGCCTCTCTTTTCTTTTCTTGTTATAGAATTTTTTTAGGCAGCATTAAGTAAATTACTTTTGAATAATATAAATATAATTTTAGAGATCAGCTGTTTTTCTGATGTATTTAATAAGCACTATATTGTATATAAAAGTGCTGGTAGCCACCCAATTTTTCCTGTTTTTGAGTTTTTTTTATTTAGTTTAATGAAAAATGACTGAGCTTGTTCAAAAAAAGTAAGGAATCATACAGTAAAGTAGCTCAATTAAAGAAAAAATGTTTTTCACAAATATAGGTTCACCTGCACATTATAACTGCTTTTAGCACTACTTTGCTGAGAAAAAGGGTCATTTTTTCTAAGCCGAGAGATACTGTGTTTGTTATGTTATCACTTAATGGTGTACTCATAACAGCATTTTATTTACAAGACAGTCCAGGAGAAAGTAAGGGAATGGAAACAGTGAAGAAGGCCTTATCTCTGGGTATAGTTCAACATTTTTATGCAAAGCTCTATATCAGCTTTACATAAATGCTCAATAATTGTCCCTATTGCTAAGCAGCCTATTTGGTATACAGATGTAAAGCAGAGGATGAGAGGGAGGCGTACCACCTTACCATCACTTTTAACAAATTAAGGCAATTGTGAACAAGTATCCCAGATAACAAAACTTTTGTGCTTGTATATACTATGTAAGCTGATAGCATACATTAAATATCAAGGTCTCCAGGAAACAGGATAGCTGGTATTGGCTGAAAGAAAAAAAAAATGAATATGCAAATATATCTTCTTATTGTCCTGCTGTGATATAACATTATCTAATGCCCTGAAGTCCACATGCTCCATAACTTTTCACATCTTTCCTTTATATGTATCTGATTTGTATCCAATAACTGAGATCATAGACAACCTAACACCTTGCAATTTAAAAATAGCCATTTTCCAGTGGTACACCATTCTTAATTTAATTATTGTTATTATAGAATTTCTATCTGCACTAACATAACATTTAGGGCTTTATTTAGAAAAAAAGGAATCAGATATTCCCTCAAACATTCAAGGGCATTTTCCAGGTTCATGTGTTCCAGTGGAAATAATTGATTCCCACCAGGTAATGTTTGGGGGGAATAAACCTTTGCACAGAAATTTCCATTATATTGTAGGTCTACTATACATTCATCTCTCATACAATCAATTCATCTGAAATAATAAAGATTTCAGTTTTAAATTTCATGTTGATATCTACATGAAAAACGTTTGGTTAGATACCCTATTGTACAGCACTGCAAAAAATGTTGGCACAAAATTATATATATATATATATATATATATATATATATATATATATATATATATTTATCGTTATAAAAGTTACGTTACATTATAAAATGTTATGTTACATTTGTCAAAATTTGTCAAAATATATTCATAGTTTATATTCCAAAGGCATAAGGCCTAACTTGTCAAGTGTCAATAGCAGCTTGTGTATTAACAAGATCATATTACATAGGTCCAATTATAAGATCTAATGGACTAAAACAGTTATTTTAATTTATGGAAAATGGGCCATTAAGTACTCTGAATAAATACATACTAGTATCGCTGTTTAGACACTGCTCGCTATTGTTATGCTGAGACAAACTCATCAACAAGAGGTGAGCTAAGCTTTGCAGTAAGAAAAATCAATCAAAATAATCAAGCATTCTAGCCTCATGATTGCCTTTTGGCACACTAATAGGGTGGTATATTAGAAGTGTTACTAAATGTTTAAATGGTCTAACAAGGTAATGGATATTATATTGTTTTGTGCATAACAAATTGAGTATAAATTGTTGCATCACTTCACACATTTAAGCCTAAATAGAAATCTGTGCAGGAATCCTTTTTGATATAAATTTGGATAATTATACACGTATTGAGCAGAAGAAAAAACAATACAATTTGTGCATTTAAAACCATATATTTAGGTTCAAGGATGATTGTACCTTTGTGGAATTGGATGCCACAGAGCCTCTCTTCTGAAAACATCCTGGCTAGGTCCTCCTCATCCTGTGCATGAAATCACGGACACATACAGGTATATTCCTAAAAGGATGCCTTATTTTGGAGACCTCTAACTATACAGCAGAGATAAAAAAAGGTCACAATGTGAATTTGCAGGCTAACGAGGACCCAATAAAATAGGATGTGGAAAAGTTTATATATTGCTGTCTAGTTACCATGGGAGATATGTACTCTCATTTTCTGTCCTGGTAACTAAAACAGAGGTAGCAGAAAGATGTTCTTAACCCCCCCCCCCCCCTCCATCCCCTTCTTTCCTGCCAAAAAAAAAGACATGCATTTGAACTCTGGTGTACCAAAAATTGCTACTGCTGTCTGCTGTCCCCTTGATTCCAACTTAGATTTTAACTATTCTGATCTCAGAGTCTATCTATTCTGATCTTGGGTTGAAACCTAGGAAAGTTAAGGGAAAAAGAAAAGACCTCAGCCTGCTCCCAACTGTGGTGCCATTGTTGGAGGGGAGGCCTCATCCTAACAGAGTGACCCCACAATTGTGAGGGTTTGAGGGTGTGGAGTTTTTTTTGAATCTGGTAACCACTTTTTAATGGGGGTTCCCCAGATATTTACTATCTCACCCTAGGGAATGATACAACAGAATGTGTATATAATAATTCTTACCCATAATCAGATAAGTCAGCACAATAAATACCATACCACACAACAGAAAAAATATTTTTATTTTTTAACTGGTCTTCAAACATGAGATTCTGCAAAGATTCATCAAGTGTCCTCCCTGTACAATGACAGGAGCTCTATCCTGCTGTTAAATGTGGAGCTTTGCATTAAATATGTGTTCAGCTCATCCAGCTGGTGGATGTTGACAACAAAAAAAAAATCATTAGTTATTAATCAAAGGCATTTAACCCCTTTTCTTTAAAAAGAAAATTCCAACTTGGAATTCTTGACTGTTTGACCAGAATTACTTGGAATTCGTTGGTTCCAAGTTCTACTAGTCATCTATGAACAGTACATTAAGTGGGACGAGAATTCCCCAGTGGGCAAACCACAATAATAATCCTGACAGCTGTTCCTTTTCAATCTGCAAAACAATAGCTAAGGTTACATTCTAATAATGCTCTTGCAGTGTCTGATATTTAAAATAAAAATAAATATTTAAATAACCTTATTATATTTGCTGTAAGTCTCTATACAGTGTGCAATGTGAACTTTTTTTTACCCTTTTTCATTGTGCCCTTTGTTTTTCTCCCTCACTTTGATATGAAGTTTAAGTTTGGATATTCATAATAATTTTAAATTAGAGGCAATAGGTGTACAATATTTTATTCCCTGTAATCTCTAAGAGAAGCTCACAAACATTGACATTTCATTAAATTGTTGATACAGCTACAGAAGCAGATATGCTTATAACATTTCAGAGATCTTAGCTTACTTTTGAATTTTATTCTGGTGTCAGCTTGACAGTAGCACTTTATATAGGTCAGGTACTTTTGTGGTTCTAAATGCAAGTTTTGCTGGTTATATAGCTCACGAAGCAATCATGTTGCCCAAACACCATTGTGATCTGATAGTGCTGGAGGTAAATATTTCAAAGAGGCATTCCAATACTCTTTCTTTGATGTCAATACCCTAAACAGGGTATGGATACCAACAGATATTGGTGGCATCTGTGTGTATAATGGTGGTAAAGACATTCTATAATTCTTTTCAATAACATGCACTATCAGTACTTTTGTCATATCTGTCATTTTTGCAATAACAAGGATTGTATTTGAAAATTTAAAAGACTTTTTGAGGTACTTGCAAACAGCTAACTAAAATATGTTCTTACTACACTTCATTTAAGTTTTGTGAGACAAAAGGGAGAGAAAGCAACAAAAATTGGAACGGTTTTATTTATGTGAGATTTCAACTACCCCAACATTGACTGGAGTAATGATATAATTTTATGGTACAGTTTATAGAAGCCCCAACTAGAAATTATACTCTGCTGGACATACTTCTTTCTAACAATGAGTTTATAACCAATCTGGGTAGCAGTGACCATAATATGAATATATTTAATTTAAGCTGTAAACAGTAAAAACAGAAAAGATAAAAACATTTAATTTTGAGAGAGCGAACTTCCAATTTCATATGAGCGGCTCTCTGTGAATTGGACTGAGAGACAATATTGTCCTCAAAGAACACAAACAAGAACAGAAATGAGAATGTTTCAAGTCTGTTCTACACAAGCACACTGAAAAATATATTCCAATGGGTAATAAATTTAAGAGGTTAAAATTAAAACCTATGTGGCTCACATCTGATGTTAAAAAAGCCATAAAGGACAAGAAAAGGGCATTTCAAAAATATTAAAATGAAGGATCAACTTCATGGTTTGAAAACTATAAAGAACTTCAAAATGAAAGACATTGCAAAGAAAAGTAAGGCAAACCCCCTAAAAATGTCAAATATGTTTATAGCAAAAAGATCAGATCTGAGCATGTAGGCCCCTTGAAGGATATCTCTGGGTTAGTAACTGGGGATAAGGAAAAGGCAGATTTACGAAACCCTTTTTTTTTTTAGCTCTGTGCACACAAAGGAAATTAGCAGAGCTCAAGTCCAACATTCAAAATAGCAATGTCATTCCCTAAATGGTTCACAATGGCATAAAATTGATGTAATTGAGAAACAGTTGGGCAAAATTAAGGTTGTCAAAGCATCAGGACCTAATAGAGTACATCTATGTGTCCATAAAGAGCTGAGCTCGGTTATTTCAAAGCCATTATTTCTAATTTTTAGAGACTCTTTAATCACTGGCATGGTACCAATGGATTGGCATAAGGCCAATGTGGTTCCTATCTTCAAAAAGGGAGTCATTACCAGGTAACTACAGACCAGTTAGTTTACGCCCATAGTTGGAAATGACCTGGAGAACCACAGAGGAGTTTTTGCTAGAAAATAATATTATAGTTTATAATAATACTATAGTGATAGTCAGCATGGCTTCAAGAAGGACCAACGTTATCAAACACATTTACTCTTTTTTTATGAAGAAGTAAGTAAACAGGTAGACAGTGGAATAGCTGTTGTTATAGTGTACTTAGACTTTGCTAAAGCATTTGACACAGTACCCCACAGATGGTAGTATTATAAATATATAAATGGTCCAGAGAATTGGGAACTTTCTTCCCAATTATTCACTTTGAGATCATTACAAAGAACAAGAGGGCACTCTTGCCAGGAAAAGAAGTTAGGCTCAGGATAAGGAAGGGATTCCTCACTGTAAAGTCTGTGAAAATGTGGAATAGGCTCCCTCAGGAAGTAGTTTCAACAACTACTCTAGATTGCTTTAAGAAAAAGCTGCATGTTTTTCTAGAAACACAGAATATAACTAGGTATTAAGGCTTTAAAGTCAAGATAACAGTGACTGTTGATCCAGGGAACATCCGAGGTTGAACTTGATGGACCTACTATGTAACTATGTAACATATAGATTTGCTAGATTACTACATTGTATATAATTTTCAAGTGATGTACTACAGCAAATATTTATTTAACATAGGAGATCATTCTACTGTGAGAATGTTTTTTTTAAATATATATATATATATATATATATATACCTAGCTTTATTAGACACTGATATAAGGTATTAGACAATCAGTATGTACACCAGTAGTTTGTAAACTTTATACTTTTTCCAGGTCAGTGATTGGAAAAGAATTGAACAGCTAGAGCCAGGCATTTAGTATATTAGAAGTGCAATATTGGTCATATTGGCCTTTTTTAAAAAAAATGGTAATTTTATTACAGATGTGGGAAATTCAGTGAAGAAAAACTTAATCACTTGGTTCAAAGATACAAGCAGCTAGAGCTATATATACAGTAAACTGTGACCTTTCCTGAAAAGGTCAGGCTTAGTTCAAGCCATATCACCCTAATATAGGATAGTTTTTACCATGTGGTTTAAAGAATAGAATAATGATTTTCATAAAATTATATTAAGGGACCCAAACATTTCCAATATTTACAATGGACTGAATAAATAAATTTTCAAATGAATTGATGGAAATTGTTGTGACAAGGTTTTAGCATTAAACTTGATTGTCTATCTTTTGTAAAGATGAAAATATAAAATTTGGATTGATGATATGGAAACATATAAAATGTTTATAAAATCAACTGATATTGAAGCTAAAATTCTGCACACCTAATTACAACATAGACAACATGAAAACACTGTCATTACAAGAAAAATGCTGACCTAAAATGAACCTGACCTGGCCTAAAATGTTCTAAAGGTAACATTAAGTGGCTTCAGAGGCAGGCCATTTAAGACTAATGATAATCCACAGCATTCTGGAATGGGCTCAACTTCTCCCTTTCAAACTGGCTGTGTGTCTGGAGCTGCCAAACAAGCAGTTTCACACTGCAGGTGAGCCCTTACTTCTCCCCAGCAAATGTCCCCTGAATAATAATAAATTACAGTGCAGTCATGCAAATAAGTAAAAAAACACTTTGGAGGGATATCCAACTTTTTACTGGATATCGGAAGAATGGTTAGCAGGGATGGGTGAATGTGCCTGGGCCTAAGCAAGTTTGGCGAACATTATTTGACATTTACTGGACCTTCTAATGGAGAACCTGTTCATAAATACCTTAGAATGAGCCCATTGCTAAGGTACATAATGGGCAGTGGCTGGCATGCTAAAGAACTGGATGAGAAGCAGTTGTTACATTAGAAATTGCTTGGGCTGTTTGTAAATAACTGCTTAAGTTGTAACAAACTTTTTATTGTGTTTTTAAACCCACTGGAGAAGATGACTCAAACTTTGTTTTTAGTGACAGCTGTCGTTTTACAGGAAGCACATTTAACCAACAAGTTGATAAAAATCAAGAGAAATTTGAAATATTTTTTCTTTTGTCACCTTTTATAAACCTGTTGGAAGTGACCAAAATTGATATGAATATGACTTATATGTAAAGACAATTCTGCCTTTTTGGAAACAAGCTATAAACCTCATTATCTATGGAGACAGGTCAGTCCCTTAAACATCAAATGATTGCTTAACAGAGACAATGATTGATCTTCCATGTGTGGATGCCTGAGGATCAGTAACACCTTGGCCAGTTTGACTATTGGTGGCTGTTTCTGCCCAAACCAGTTCAGTCTTCCTGGAGGGGGCAGGGGTATGTGACAACAATCCCAAGCCTGGGACAAGGACAATCTGTGTGACCTCTTGATCAAGACTTCACCAAGGATGAATCAACAATGTGATTTGCTCTGGACCTGGAGCGGGGTGTGGTTCAAGGAGAGAAAACCCTAGTGTGTATGGGTGTGAAAGAGATTGACCATGTGCTAGAGATAGAGCTAGACCCTTTTCCTTCCCCTTTCCTATATACTCTTTACCTTCTTCCCTTTTGTCTTGAAAATCATATGTAAATTATATCCTAAGCTGTAAATAAGCCTTTCCCTTTTGTAAGATCTATTGGTCCCTCTTTTAATGCAAGGCACCCCAAACAGAGCTCATTCTACATTTGGCACCCCAGAAAGCGTGTGGAATTCTAAAATCCACATAGAACCCACAGGAAAGAATTGCTCTTCTGTTATGTTTCTAGAAGTTTAGGTAAACTTAGTTGAAGGACCAACCAGACCTGCTATAAGGATCGTGATGCAGAGTTCTTGGACATTGAAGAAACGGAGGAATTGGTATGTGATGATTGGTTTGCATTGAATTTGCATAAGTTGTATGTTTAAAGAGAATATTGGTAGAATTATGGAATGAGAGTTGAGTTCTACATTTTGATGCAATTGCATAGAATTGATATTTTTTTAGAGGGACAATAGCCTTCTGTTGGTAGTCTGACTTTGATTTCAGACTTATGTGAGTGTATAGGTATTGACAGTGTGTGTGCATTATTGTATTTTTGTTTGTAAGAAGAGTTGTTGCCTGGGTGGATTGTAGCTTTGTAAAATGGAATTTGTGTATACTTATGTTAACAAGCATGCCTCAGCCAGTTATCGTACATGTGCAGATAAACCTGTTAAAAGTCAGTCTGAAACACTACTATCCCAATGTAAGGAACATATTAGTAAACTGCATAATAAACTGACAAAGAAATTAAATAAGGAAAAACTGGCTAATGAGATAGCAGTTTTGCTCAGGATCAAAGGCATAGCTGAGCAACAGGGGCAGTACTTGAGTAGAGACAGAAAAGAGCTTAAAGAGCAATTTGATAAATTTGGTGAAGGTTTACTTAAAATGACATCAACCTCTGACACTGAGATGCGTGAAATAAGACCTGAAGTGAATATTTTAGTAAAGGAAAACTGTGAGCCACACCAGCAAATAGAAGTGCAATGCAGACTATAATCTTAAATGCAAGTTTGTGGATGCATTACAGTTCAAATTGTCTCAGAAGGAAGAACTTATTTTGGCACTAGAGATGAAATTGGCAGATGCAAATTCCCAGCTTATGGCCAAAGAGAAATGCATTTTATCCCTTAGTACACAAGAAAGCAAGCGAGAGTCGGGTAATATCTGCACTCTCACCAAGATGAATACCTGCAGAGGGGTACAATCAGCAGATACACCCAGAGCTGCAAGGGAAAATGCCAGCACACTCGCGGTTCAGGACAAATACCATCTCTGCCAGATTCTTGGTGAATTTATTGGGCTAGAGTCACCAGTGAGTATCTCCAATAAACTGGAGGCTTTAGTGTGTCAATATGGTCTGAACATGGAAAATGCATGTGTTCTTCTAAAGGCCTGGCTTCCAGGAGCACTTTCAGCTTCACTTTCACTTTATGTGACAACAATCCCAAGCCTGGGACAAGGACAATCTATGGGTGTGAGAGAGACTGACCATGTGCTAGAGATAGAGCGAGACCCCTTTCCTTCCCCTTTTCTATATACCCTTTACCTTCTTCCCTTTTGTCTTGAAAATCATATGTAAATAATGTCCTAAGCTGTAAATAAACCTTTCCCTTTTGTAAGATCTATTGGTCCTTCTTTAAATCCAAGGCACCCCAAACAGAGCACATTCTGCAAAACCTTAAAGTGGATATTTCTTACCGGAGAAGACAGAGTTTTGCAGCTATATAAGAACCTTTGCAACTGGAAGAAAACATTCTACAGCAGAATGAACGTCCATTCAAGACAGGCCTAGTTTTTTGGGAGGAAAGACTTGAGGCACCTATCTGCTGAGAGTAATGTCCACTTTTGTCATCCCTATTAGTAGCTTCTCGGTGCACTCCTACCTTCTCATAGCACAGTAAGGCAAAAATCTCTATTATTGCACAGTCTTCCTGTTTTATTATACTTATTTTACTTTACTCACACAGTTCATAATAATGTATCTGCATTTACCACTGTATGGGCTACACACCACAGAGTCTGCAGTTATGATCCTCAAATTGTTCTGTTAACAGTCAAAAATGTATACTAATTAAATACCACAGATTCTGTAGCTGTGACTCTGAAAAACTCCCATCAAACGCATTTGAACATCAGTCACAAGTTTGCAAATAAAAACAAAAGCTTTGCTAATGAATGCACGTATTCCTTTATTTATGATTTAAAAAACAGTTGAAGAAATAAGGTTATGCAACATTCATTTGAAATTAAAATCATAATGCAGCCCTAAAAATAGTATACTTTGCAATCATTTTGCCATGTCATTGATCCTTTGCTAAAATTGATTTGTAAAATTTACTCTAAAGGATATTAACTAAAGGTTAATATATGGAAAAGGTATGTGTATTTTTTTTAGCAGATATTATTTCAATAAGTTGCAAATTAGTACTATTTTTCTATTAATATGGAAAAAGAAACGTCCAATTCAACTAGTGGTATTGTGAAACATGTCTTATTTATACAGCTGGTTTCCCCTTTTCTCCTGCATTATTTCTTTTCATGTATTTTTAATAAGGAATTGTTATCTTGTTTATGTATTTATGGTTTAGCAGCAGAAGAGCAATCCAGGTAGTGGAAGGGTGAAACATATATTGCTTTAGCATTACCAGCAGTATTAATATTGGGACTTTTTCCAAATAAAAGATCAAAGTAATTTTTTTTCTTTTTTACCTACTGTGCAGCTGAAGATGAAACTAATAAACAGATAGTTAAGAGTTCAGTACCCACTTTTTATTTATTTATTTATTTTTTTTTAGCAGAACTTTCTAATTTTTATTTACCCTTGTGAATTTGCATGATGCTGTAGCCTTTGTTAAAGCCCAACTCCAGAAAAAATGTTTGACTTTACTTTTGTTGCACTGCCAACTGGTCCATCTCTATCAGATGAAGAATATATAATATAATTTATAATGTAATGCTTTGTTTTATCCACAGATGTAAGAGAGTAGAGAGTTGCAATAGGAGAATTGACAAGTTCTGTAATTTTGTTGTTGCATGATAAAATATTGTTCATGATAAAATATTGAACAAACGTTTTTTTCTGCATATGAAAGTTCACAGCTCAACACAGACATTGGCCCTGATTCATCAATGAAATCCGCGCTCGCTGGACGCGCGTACGTTCGCGCTTCCAGCAAGCCGGTTACCCGCGGTCCGAAGTCGAGTGCGCTCGTACACTCGCCCCTCACTACCACCCAGATTCCTGCCTTGATAATAATGAGCAATAGGGGTTGCGAATCTGCCAATTAAGGCGATTAGATTTCAGCTGCACGATTAAGGAGGATCTGTTAAGCTGCCAATGGTGAGATCATAGCAATTAATTAGCGCACACCTGCTCTCTGTTCTGTGCGTATCTACAGTCCATTACAGGTCAATTAGAATCTTTAATGCTTCATCTTTTTTTGGGTAAGTGCTACTTTTTTAGGTTACATTGTACTCATTCACAAAATAATTTATTTATTGTTACATTTGTTGCACTGTTTTTATACTTTTTGGTTTGCTTTGCAACACTGCAAACACACACACACACACACACATATACATAAGAAGCAAACAAAAGAACGTGTGTGTGCTTGTGACTTTTGTGAGAAAATCTAGTACGATGGCTTCGCGTGCGGTCAGTCGCGAGATATTCGCGGGATTTACCCGCGAGCGGCTCATCCGAACAGGCATCGTAAGCTTTTATATAGGCGCCTATGTACAGGAGTTGAACTCGGTTAACTCTTGCCTAACAGAAAAGAAATAAGTGATTTAAAAATATGCTTTTTTATTAGCGCACATAAATGTTTTAAACATTTCAACAGCGCAAACATTTTTTTTAGGGCTAAGGGTAATATGTGTGCCATTAAAAAGAATGATTTTTTAGGGGAACAGTGACTTTTTATGCAAGCTCGCCAGTGTAGAGCTGCTGGTGATGCGCGGCTCCGGCCGCGAGCTCATCCAATTGCTGAATTGCGCGACGGCTTCCGATTTCAGATCGCGAAAACCGAAGCGCGAGCAACCCACCGATGCGCGAGCGACCTTCTTGATGAATCAGGGCCATTGTGGTGAGCTAAAGAAACAGAAATCTTTAAGCAAGTTGTATTTTTGAACACAATATTAAATAATTTTACCTCAATTAGAAGTTAATATGCAAAAAATTACAACAGAAAACTAAGCTAGGCATATGTCCTATCTATATTATAACGTAGGGATGAGTGGCACATTTCGATGAAATCAATTCCATAGTACGCATGTAAGTATGTTTTGTTTTTATTACAATTTCATCTGCAAAAACATGCCCAACATACTTTATTTTAGCCTCTCTCAGTTCATCGGAAACATAGGAGTTCATTGCAAAGGCTGATATCATATCAGTGTATATCCCTTTTAACAGAACAAAAATAACAGAAAGTGACAAATGGGGATGGGGAGGGAAGGGTGTCCACATCAAGAAGGAGACTGAGTTTAGGAGCAATGTTCGATTCAGGGGTCCTAGCTAAGTTCAAAGACATGTGGAGTATCCTTGAGGGTGCCCGTGAGCTTGTCATTCACTATTACCCAGTTTAGTTTAGCTGTTACTCATGCCATTGGTAATAATGGTGATTTCCAAGTTTGTGCCAGTGCAGTTTTTGGCCACCAGCAGCACATAGTTATATAATTTCCTAGCATATTTAGGCAAGGGTATATCAATTTTGTCAAAAGAGAGCTTTCCAGACTAGGAGATAAAAGAGTTTGTAGCATCTGGGTAATAAGATCAAATACTTTCCCCCAATATTCTTGTGCCACCGTGCAAGAACACCAGATATGCTCCATGTCCCCTATGCCCTTGAAACCCCTGAAACAGACGGCGGAGAAACCCAAGAAAGCACCGAGCCATCTTGGTGGGGACCAGGTACCAGCGTAGTAATACTTTGTAATTCAGTTCCACCAGACCAACATTAGGGATTATTTAGATATGTTGCGGGCCACCATGGTCATTCATTCATGGGAGTTTGGAGGAGGGGGCCGACAATGCTGAGTAAAGAATCAAAATCTGCCTGGCCGAATCAGCCAGGGACTTGCAAGTGCTCTCAAATATCGTTTTGCAGTATGGAGGTTGGCTCTTAGATATTTTGGAACTTACAAATAAGTGAAGCTGGGAATAGCCGAAATATTAAGAATTGGGCAGGTCTTTATTTTGAACTAAATGGTAAAGCTCAATATTTTCCTTCAAAAAATAAGGTACCCCACTCTAAGGAAGCTGTGGCTGCACCATCAACAAAATTATTGGGGTGGCATACTGGGTGGAAACTCAGGAAGAGGCAAATAAGCCGAAATTATTCCTCGATGGTTTTTCATTCAATCTCAAACTGATAAGGAGTACTGTAGAGAGGGTCAAGCTATCCCAGGTCTTAGACAGTGATGGATCCACATTAGGGAAGCAATTGCTGGCTCTGTGTTGGGCTGGGTCTCCGTATCCACCCATTGGAGCCTTTGGAACAGTAGTAACATAGTATGAAAGAGCTACTTGTGTGGCTCTATGATAAAGCCTGAAGTTACGTACACCCAGACCCCCTTTGCCCTAGGTGTAAGCATTGTGGTATGATTGATTCGGCTCACCTTGCAACCCAAAATATATTCCATGAGCCTGGATTGAAGATGGGTGAGCCACCTTTGTGGCACCGGAATCGTTAGCATTCTGAACAAATAGAGAACCCTGGGTAGTATGTTCATTTTAACGGCTGCCATCCATCCCAACCAGGACAGGGGAGGAAGACTGGTGATCTGGACATCTGGTGAGATCTGCAAAAATTTGTTTGATCAAAGGACCATAGTTCAAATTGTGGCCATTGATTTGGAGTAGGAGAGAAGGCGTGTTCCAGAGAGAAATCGAAAAATAATTACTTGTGAAGTTGCCAAGCCAATAATATGATAAATATGTAGAGGGGAGAGAAAGTGTGGCTTTTTAAAGCAGATAGATACTGTTAAGATTATAAACTACTTTATTTCAAAATGTTATGCTTTAATCATTGTTGTAGTATTTTGAAATAAAGTAGTTTATAATCTTAACATTATCTATCTGCCTCAAAAAGCCACACTTTCTCTCCCCTCTACACATTGATTTGGAGTGGTTAACCTGCAGACCTGATATGTCCACAAACTGTTTAAGCATTTGAAATAGAATAGGGATTGATATTAGTGGCAAAGTGATGTACATCAGAATATCATCTGCAAAGAGGGCAGATTCATGTTCCACCTTCCCATGTTTGATTCTTCTGACGTCTGGGCTAGCGCAAACAGCAAGGGAGAGAGGAGGAAAACTTGTCTGGTGTCCTTCCTAATGGAATTTTTTTCAGATAAGAAGCTACCTAGGGAGACTTTTGCCGCAGTAGTCGTATATAGAGTGGCCAAGATCTGCAGAAAAGATCTGCTCTATGGATAAAAGCATGGCCTTCCTGGTAGGATTCTTGTCCCAGTTAGTTAAAACTGCTAAAATCAGGTCTATGGATCTTCTGGATTGGTCAGGAGCTTGGCAGAATGGTAATATGTCGACCTAGTTGTTATGGATATAGCTTCTGAGGAAGGAGTTCAATGGGAGGGACAGGATTTTGGTCAGGATCTTAAGATCGCATATAACCTCCCTAGTGGTAACTCGAGTGTGACTCAGGGTAGAAAAAAGTTGCTGAAAGCGGTAACCCCGAGTCACACTCGGGGTAGGTAAACCTATGGAAGGGTAAGTAAATACAGCGCTTACTTGATCCGCCGGCATGCCTCGTCATCTATCGCTGCAATCCCTGTCTTTTTTCTTCTTCTTCCGGCGTCTTCTGCACACGATGAGTCACCGGGAGGTTCCCGGTGACGTCGGTGCATGTGTACGTTGCCGGCGGGGCGGGGCAGGAAATTCAAAATCCATTTGTATTGCATTCAATACAAAATAACTGTATTGAATGCAATACATTGGATTTAAATGTGTAAAAGCAGTACATTGTTTTCAAGAACATGTATTTTACAGTATATATAATAGTATGACTATAATATTTTTTCTTTTTTTAAAATTCAAAATAAAAAAAAAAAATGTTTTTTTCATTTTTTTCAATTTATTTAATTTCATATTTTTACATGATTTTGTGTTTCAAACATACTCACTATACTCATACTATTATATTATACTGCAAAATAAATTTTCATGAATTTTTTGTAAAAAACATTAGAGAAAGCCACTCTTTTCCAGTAATATGCTATCATTTAATCTCCATCGGAAACCAGATGGTCTTCCTCCCAAGGCTGAGAGCGTGACTATCATAGGGTCATGGTCAGACCAAGAAGATGAAAGAATTCAGGCACTCGAGACAAGGGGATCTGGGTGAGCTGACATAACAATGTGATCAATCCTAGAGAATAGCTTATGGGCTGTAGAGTAATGCGTAAAGTCTCTTGTCGATAGGTTAATCTCCCTCTAAATATTGACCAGATAATGTTGGTGCAGTAAGTGAGCTAACCTGCTGCTCTGCTTTGGGGGATGTTTATATTGGGGGTATTCTGATTTGTCCAACATCTGGCCAAGGGACACATTGGAACCTCCTAAAAGAACCATGATTCCTTGTACTTTGGGCAAAGCCCAGGTGAGTAGATCCTTTAAAAAATGGCAATTGGCCTTTATTGGGGATATAATGTACAATAAACATGACTAGTTGATCAGCTATTGTACCTCTCAATACCTATTGTACCTTGCCACTATGTGTGCCTGGAGAGAATGGTAGTATTGGAATGATTTCCTTCTTTTAATTGGTTGGGGCCCAGGGTATTGTGGGACAAAAGTTTAAGAAAAGTGGAGGGTCTGCCTGGGGCCATACTCAGGGCAGACCTGGGGGAGGAGTCATACTAGTTACCATAAGATAGAACTCTGAGGTGACCTGGAATCTGGAGGGGATAAAGGACATCAGGTTGGGGGTGATGACAATCATACAATGAACAATACAAAATTAAACACCCAAACAAGACAGGAGTAAGTTCCCCTGAGCCCGGGGATCCCCCCTCAATGGGGGACCCCTAAGGCCTCGGAGGAGGAGCCCAGACACAACGCAGGTGGATTCACCCATCGGAGGCTTGAGTGGATACTTGTTGAACAGGCCTCCAGCCAAGAGTCCCATGTGGGAGGACATGTGTATCTCCCCCCACTGCAAGGCACTGATAATAAAATATATTTTTGCACCAACTAAAGCAGTTTAGAACAGTAAAATCAAATATAATACAAACAACCAGCAGAGCACCTGACCAAGTAGCTAAGGTGGTGCTCTAACTACTAAGAGAAACGGATAGGCACAGTGGTAACAAACTAATCTAAAAACTAAGTATGATAGACATTGTGATTAGGGATGAGCCAGAATGCCTTTGGCATTCTCATGAAAATTTCCTCGAACTTCCGATGGTTCAGCGAAATTTCGGCGAACCAATTTCACGAAAACATCGGAAGATAGAGGAAATTATAACAGGATTCACAGGGGATTCACTGGATTCCCTGGGAATCATCCTGTTTGAGATCCAAGGGGCACTAGAGGTTAATTAACTTCTAGTGCTGGGGATCGCACACTGTTCTCAATTAATGCGGCCACTGTTCATTGATAAGTACAGCTCGGTGACTGTGGGAACTGAACTGTAGATGAACTCTCAATGGAGAAACTCTATTGAGAGTTCTTCTGCAGTTCCACTGTGATCCCGGGGCACTAGAGGTTAATTAACCTCTAGTGCCCAGGGATCCTTTTATTTCAGGGGCTGCAATCATTCTTGAAGCCCTGGGAATCCTGTTTGTGATCCCCGGCACTAGAGGCTAAATAGGGACAAGTCTCCCCATTCAAAACCTCTAGTGCTCCCTGATTGAGAATCAGAGAGCACTAGAGATTTTGAATGGGGAGACTTGTCCCCATTTAACCTCTATTGCTGGGGATCACACACTGAGTTGATCAATAATTTTTTTTTTAAATTCAAGCTCGATCAACGAATTTACACCGACCATTCTTGCTTACAATTTTAAACTCGCTCACTCATCCCTAATTGTGATATACCGGGCTATCAACCAGGGTCATAAACAGAACCCTTGTTCAGCAACCACAGGGTCCAGAACATAAAAAAAACATTCATCATATAACCTTTGCAACCAGTAAAACAAGGTCCAAGAAAAAGGAGTCCAGATAAATCTAGGAACAAAGGGGCGATGCAGTCATCATGATGACGTTCACAAAAACAAGGGGTCAGCACTAAAGCCAAAAACTTTGGTCAAATCTATCAGGTGCGGTGCTTGTGCTTGGTGGCCTTGGTAACTAATTCAGAGAGGAAATAATGTAGCTTGGGAGCCCTCTGGTGGTGGAACAGTGAAGACAAACAATAATTTTTCACCATCTGAAAATCTAGAGAAGGATAGTGTGTTCTCCTCGTAGTAAAAGAATAGAATAGGAAAGGCTCAATGGTAAGGAATTTCAGGTGAGGTGATAAAACTGCAAAAATTTGTATGGGGGATCCCTCCATCATCAGATCAGACTGACCTCTTGCCGCTCGCATGACTGTCTTTTTTGTTGAGAAATAGTGCGGTTTCATGATAACATCTCTGGGAGGGCCATCTCTTTTTGCCGCTGACAGTGCTCTGTGGAGCCAGTCAAGTTCCATCATGGCTTCTGCGCAATCTGGCCGCAATGCTTGTATATTCTTCTTGGTCACTTCTTGTAGATTACAAATTGGTTCAGGTAGGCCCCTTATAGGGAGGTTGCCCCGGCAAAATCTATCCTCTAGGTTGTCTATTTTAAGCTTCAATTAGTTGATCTGGGAGTTCTTGCTGGTGATCTGGGTAACATTCTGCCATCCCTCTTTTGCTCAATGGTGATCGAGCCTTGCTACCAAATTTTGGAGATCTTTTCTCAGCTCTGCAATAATTGCTGTACTAGTTGTGGCCAGCTCAGACTGGAAGAGAACAGGAAATTGGGATAGGATGGCCGGATGTTCTGTTTGGTCCTAGGAAGAATCTGGTCAGGTGGACTTGGTGGTGACCCTGAGCTTATGGACAGTGATCTATGACATAATCCCCATCCCTACGGCCAGGAAGGTGGTGCACTGTGTACCTCTAGTGATGGCTGTATCCTGTGCTGGGAGATAGCCATGTGTGGCTGTATAGTAGGGGATCTTGGTGGGGATGCTTGGTAAAGAGCCTGCATGCTTCCATCCTCCTACCTTGAAGCACATGTCCCCCCCCTCTCAGACTCACATGCTTGGGACATTCCTCTGATTGGCTTCATCTTGGCTTTTTTGTGTGGAGTCTGTGAGTGGAGATTGTGGTCCCCCTGCTTCATCCCCGACTTTCCCATTGTGGTAAGCGAATGTTGCCCATGCTAAGGCGCCTCTGCCTGGATGCTGTTGGTGCCGTTAAGCATGCTGATTTAAGTGCCCTGGAGGTACACAAAGCTGATCAATACACTATGGGCATCGGTGCCCACGCAAGCGCACTCATCACTTTGCCCTTTTTTTTCCTATATTGGACACTGTAATAGTGGTTTCCTTTTTAAGAAAAAGATTTGAGCTTAGAGCTACATGAGTTTGTGGTAAACAGTTGGCATTTGTGACTTACCATTTTTTCAAACACATGCACAAAAATTTGGATGCAAGAATATTAAACAACCATAAATTGCTTTCCTTTTCTAACTATGGTAATCAGTAGTACATTTGTCAGTAGTGGGTGCTTTGGTATGTGCCAACCACCTAAACAAAAACCTATTCTCTGCAGGAGGTTAGTTAGTACTTTGGACCAATGTAGGAGACACTAATAGTGTTTTTAGGGGGAGTGAAACTCGATAGTGCTATGTTTCCGTTAATTAAAGTGTGGTGGACTTGTTACTCCATTTTCCCTCTGTATTCAAAGTTTAAAGACACAGCAGTCTTTGTTTAGAATTACCATTAAATCTGCATCAACAACACTTGTAGTTGAAGTATAGCTCACAACCTATTATTTTTGTTTTATTTCATGTCTGTTTTTTTAGCTAGTAAAAACTATTCATTTAGGTATCACATTTTCTGGGTTAAATATTTGGAAATGCATATTTTATTGCCAGAACACCCAGACACTCAGAATGTGTATACCTTCCATCCTGGAAAGTTTTAAAACATTTACAAACTTTGTTTTGCATAATTTACAATGATAAAACCTACCACAGGAGCCTGACTGCGAACAGAGCAAAGTATGAACTTTGTTGTGGAATACAATAAAATTCTGTTAGTTGGAGTAGTTATGTTATTCAATGGCTCATAGAATTACAATAACTAAATTCTAACTAACTAAATAATTCCTACTTACATTTTCATGATCAGAACCAGAAAAAATACCTTTTTTGTAAGCTTTATACCACTCATTTTGAATGCTATTTTTGTATCACCTGACTTATGTAACCTTTACTCTTTGCCCACCTATGGTATAAAATAATATGCTGTTTTCCATTTGCTCTAAAGAATGCACAAATCTGCAGTGACTGTAAGTGAGTGTTGGTACTAACCTTATAACTGCTATAGCTTGGTTCTAGGTAACCTCTGCTAAGAACAGCAGTGTTTCTGCTCTGTGAGCATTTTATGCTGCTCTTCATGGTACTGTACTATACAGACTAAGGTTTCTCACAGTTTTGCATGTTGTGAATGATAAAAGTTTGGATATGTGCACATACATTGTGTTCCTGACTGTCTGGGGTATTTAAGGTTGTTGCATGGATTTATCAGCTCTTTGGTCATTTTATGAGGACATATGAATGATGGTAATAGCCTTGTGCACTGGCAAGGCCACCCCCATCTCTTTACCCACAGTAGGCCAACCCTATTGCAAGTTGAAAATAGAATTTTGCTAATTTTCTTCATCTGCTGCTAACCTGATTTTTTTGCTACTTTTCTTCTGCAATAGCCAGGACTTTCCCGGCAAAGTGGATGTAGGTAGTTGCAGAATTATATTCTCACATCTGTCACATTGACTCTAGATTTATGAGTAGGTAGTGCCAGTAGTGTCTGAAATAATTTGATTTTAAGCCAATTCTGAAGCATCAGCAGAGGGTGTGATTGATTGGGAATCTGAGAATCTACACTTTAAATTGTCCATGGGTTTGGAAAATGTCCCACTGGGCTGTCTTTTTTTACTTTGTTTAATTCTGGGGATATTTTTCACTAACTGAGGTGATTTTTCTTTAGAGACTCTTGAAGAGAGATGGATTTTTTCACATATCTGAGTCATCATCTGTCTCTGTATATATATTGGCATACACTATCTAAATGTTTGATGTTTCTGATAAATGCCATTTGTACATTGTAACAAAAGCCTGCCTATTCTGATCCATGTTCTTACCTTTTTTAAGAATTGCACATCTGTTGAAATCATCTAAATGAAGGTTTAGTTTAGGGTCAGTTGTATACTTATTGAAAGCAAGATTTGTATTAGACATGCTGTCTTTTAAAACTATAAAGAAAATAGAGATTGAAATATTTTTTACGTCAAAAGGCATTATATTTTTTCTCAGAAAAAAATCTCATAATTCTTAACTTTGTTATGAAAAAAGTCAAACTGAATATCCTTTTGGAATTGAGTAGAACAATTCTGATAGAACTTAATAATGACCCCATCCCAATCTTGGCTTAGGTAACCCATATCTACTTGAAGGTTTAAATGAATATTAAAGCTGAATATAGATAACTGCCTTCAATATTAATACAACATCCAGAAAACAGGAATTTTCATCCCTATAGAAAATATTAGATACAGACATGCCAATAATACATTAACAATAATTAATGTAAAAACTGAAAATAGAAGGTGGAAACTAAAAACTACATTCATTAAATCGTAGAAATCAAGACAGGCAGATGCCATAGTATAATACAAGAAATTGGTGTTAATATCCAGATATAGAGTACAACCAGGCAAAAGTTGCAAAAAATCCAACTGTAAACCTACCATATCCAATCAAAAAACCCAGCCCCATCTCTCGTCCACATAGCCCATCACTATATTACAACATATATTGAAGAAGAAGTGTAAAATAAAAATACCTCAAGACCTTTTAATAAGATATTCGAAGACAAGGGTACATTACCTATGTGACGACCCCAACGCCCGCTGGTCAAACCAAGTATTTCAATTATATCATTAGGACTAGGGGATAATGTATGTTGTAAATATGACATCCAAGTGCCAAAAAAACCTTTAGGTGGGTGGGTATTCAAGTGCCAAGTAGCTGTCTTGTCTATAACCATCAAGGCCTGTATAAATTTATTTATCTTACCCAATGTAAGTTTTGCTTACATTGGGGATGCTGGCCGGCGGTACACTCATCCAGGGGATAAAAAAAAACAAGTGGGTCATTCTACTTGCCTTATTGACACTTTTTTTTATCCAGATTTAGGAATGTTGAAGATGCCTGCAAAAGCCTTAGATTCACCACCGGTCCCTATTTATTTGCTTTAATGAGAATTTTTTTTTGGGGGGGAGGGCAAGGTGCCCCCTCACCTGTACAGATATGCCTTTTATTTCAGTATGCTAAATTAATTTATATAATTGTATAGAACTTTTACAATTTTTCCAACCTCTATCACACTGCATATTATCTATAAAGATCAATGACCCCCTGCTTGTCTGGTCTGCTGGCATCTGTTCCTCATCAGGGTTATGTGTATTTTTTCTAGCCATTGTCTCCTACAACTAGGAGATACTGAATGAGTATTTTAATATTAAATATGTGTCTATATTATATTCTTATCACTTAAACTGTTGAATATGTCTACATGAGTCCATGTATTTTGTCTATGTATTTTGTTTAGATCTGTTCAATAATACTAACTCCCGGGGAAGCAGCCTCAGTGCTGTAAAATGCGTTGAATGAAAGTAAAATCTTCCTTCCCCCTCTGTCCACTGGAGACATCACTCATGAGAGATATGTTGTAGGGGTTGATATATGATATTATTGACACATTATAAAGAATTCAGTTTGTGAAAGGCAATATACTGCTATATGTTTGTTGTAAATAGTTTTTTGATACAAAATAAAATTCACTGCTTATAATGACAGCCCCTGAAAGTCCCACCTTTTGAACTCCATTGTTCACAAAAATCCTTTTCCATGTACTTACCTTGGGGACGTGGCTCTTCTTTTTCCTGTTTCTATTGAATATCCAGGGTCTCCTCCTTTCTTTTGCGTTCCTCTAGGCATTGAGAATAAGAATGTAACTATGTTGTCCATTTTATTATTAAAATATTTATATTGTTATTTTAAAAATGATGTCTGTTGTACATGCCACTATAAAATCCCTATGATTATGGAAAAAAATATTTTACATTTTGGTTAGCTCCCAGTTGAAGCAGTACACCGAATATACCTTTAGTAAGAAAAGCAGTGATGAATGCAAGAGTATGTTTTCAGGAAGATAGGTACATTATGTCTATTTGCCATATGGGTGCAAGGCTCTGAAACCATTTTTGACAAGGTAATAGTGGTCAAGAAAAACATTTTAAAATTCAAATTTCCTATTAAGCAGATCTCGAGTGGATGAAAATGGGGTTGCATGAGAACTCGCAGGGCCAGAGGCAAGTCCTATGCTAAAAAGAAATACTTTATTGAAGACTTCAACTGTATCACTGCTTTGAAGAACTGTTACAGTAAAGGATGTTCGAGCCACTAGGTGGTTGTAAGGGCAGGGCAGAAAATTCTGGAACCTGTGCTGGCGATCGATTAACAGAAAGCAAACCTTGTACTGTGCTAAAAAAATGTTTTTGTATATATTGTGGCATCTATTTATAGATGTTTAAAAGCTTTGAGTAGCAGAGAAAAGACAGATGCTAGGAGCCTCCACCTTTCTTACAAGCAGGCATTCAGTCCCCAGAAGTCAGGGATAAGATGCTGTCACCTGCTCTAAAGAAGGTTGTCTTGGCAAGAAAGAAAGAGCTGTCATCAATCCATCAGGTCCAACAAATTCCAACAAATTTCCAATTTCAGCCAAAAAGAAAGAATTGTTATTGCTTTTTCTGCCTCCTTTATTTATTTTTAATAGGACCCTCAAAGTCAGTTGTATTGGTGCTAAAAGGTAAAGCAGGGCACTTTCTTGTGAAAGAGTTATGGGCCAGCATTGAAGTTTGGGAAAACATTTGAACATTTATTTGAGATGTCATTAGGTCTATTGACTTGATAAACTGAAAGACAGTGCCTTCTGTTTAGAGATCACCCATGCTCAGATGATCCCATGCTTAGGATACCTTAAAATGTAATTCTTTTCTGTCCATGAAAAAAAAGAATGCTGTGACTTAATAGAAACAATCAATCCTCATTGCACCTTGTCTGCTTATGTAGGAGACCTCTATCTTGCCTACAAATGTCTTGACTCTCTGCTGATACAAGAGATAAATAAAGATTTTCAAGGCTTTCTAGAACTGATAATTTACCAGATTGGAGTGGGCCACCTTAAAAAAGGGCAAAGGTCATGTACTTGATGTCCAAAATAGTGGACTCCCCAACCTTTGAGACTGGTATTTAAGGTGACTGGAATTCTAAACTACTATTACGTGCATTGTACAAAGATGACTCTTCAGAGATTACCAGAGCCAGAGCTTCTTCTTGTGATTTCCAACTTCTTTCCAACTTGTTTTGGATCTTGCAAGCACCAGTACATCCTCCAAGTAGTGAAATAGGCCGACTCCCTAAAGCCAAAGAAGTGCCATCACTGAGACAAACATTTTGTCAAACATTCTAGGAGCCATGGATAGACTGAAGTATAGATAGGTGAACTGGAGGTGGTAAGTGAAAATGGCAAACAGGAAAAATGTCTGGTGACATTCCATAATTAAGACAGACCAGTAGAAAGGAAATATGAGGATTACTATTGAGGATAATTGAGGATAATATCCAATATAATATGAATATTCAATAATAAAACTCATCCTGGTATTTTGGAGGAGGTCATCAGCAAAGCAATAAACACACAACTAAAATAATACAAAAATATAAAACGAAATTAAAATCTTATATTGTTTGCAGAGTCATAAATGCAGGAAAACAGTAACATAACACAAAACAATATGATACATATAACAAATATTTATAATAATATAGACAGAGCCTAAAAACAATTGTGACCCTCCTTTAGCCAATACCTCTGTGTGTCCCCTCTCCATGGGTCACACCACTCCTGACTTTTTCCTTCTGCCACTTCAACCCTATGTTTCCAAAGTTGCTACCCATCAAATAATGTTAATGACATGCTGACAAAGACATAAAGGCAAAAAAACTTGTTTGGATGTAAAAGATCTACCAACAAGCTAAACCCCTGTCCAAACACAAAAGATGTGCTAATTACAGACCCAAATATACATAAGCAGTGGGTAAATGTCTTGTAACTAAGGTGCATATTTTAAATATTATCTCACCAAAACTGGGAAATCTTACACCAGTAAGCATCTGCTAGGTCTATTGAAATCATCCAGTAAGCCAGACAACAACTGACAGTAATTTGTAACAATAACATACAAAAATTGATCAAAGGAATTTCAGTCCTTCAGGTCCAGAACTGACCTAAACTCGATGGAGGTCTTTTTTACTAGGAAAAACCTAGAGAAAAGTCCACTTGCTTGCTAGTCTTACCAAAAGCAGCAAAACTGCTTGAATCTTTACACTTCTGTGAGTCTTTTGGAACTGTTGTCTGAACGTACCACAATCTCTGAGGGCTTAATAAAGAATTATTCAGGTAACCATGTGGTATGACTGATAATGCCCAGGGGTGTTACCATGCTAGAAAATATGTTCCTATCCCTCGATAGATCTGACTTCAGAAGGCTTTACTTAAGCCTTTTGCAAACAATCAACCTCTAATCTTGAGGTTCTGCATAAAGGATCTTTAGGTTCCCTTTACTGAGGATAAAAGGAGTCTCTTGACAGGAAACCTCTTGCATCTCAAAAAGATTTGTGAGAGGGCTGGATGGATTAAAGAGCTGGTAATGCATATGCCACAACTGTGGGATAAAACACAACTTGTCCCTGGCGAGCCTTTGTTTACTATACTTTATAAACAGTATCTTGGAAATAGGGCAGCATGAAGGACCTGTAAATTACAGAAGTAATTGTGGTGCTAAAAGTAAAATAAAATACAGTAATCTCCAAACTGTGGAATTTCATGGGATATTGTGCTTTTTCCCAAAAAAATGTCCAGCGCATTTAATATTTCACTAAAATTTCAAATAATGTCTGTGCATTTCCAGACAGTTGTTAGATGCCCAGTGCACATATTAGTGTGCTTGAAGCAATAAAATCTAGTATGTGAATTCATATAAAAAATATTTTAATAATATTGATATTTTCAATATCTTCCCAAAGTGCAAGATGAAAAATAATCTGGAGTGAATCTGTGCATGACAGCTGGATAATCATTTTTCACAGTGGAGATTATATTGTATTGGTTGGATCTGGAGTTGGTTTGGATCTGCATGATATACAATATGTATATTTTTTTATCTACATGACGGCAGGAATGTTGATGTGGTAAACCGATTCCCACAGTGGAATAAAAAATTTAGATGATATTGGTGGATTATTTGTTCACCTTAAAAATTTGAGTGAGATGGGAGTTTTGGAGGAATTAGAAAGCAAAGCACAGTAACTTGAATTGGATTCTGAGGTGAAATGGAAGCCGTTGTAGAGAACTACAAAAAGG
>NC_092858.1:120278848-120311532 GCF_032062135.1 Pyxicephalus adspersus
GTCCATGTTCATCGCTGTATTCTCAACCCCAAAAAATTTAACTTGCAATAGAAATGTTTTCCCAAGTTTTGTATGCTCTCTATTGTATTAGTAGTAGCTTTCCTATATCAAGATAGTTATTTGAACTGGGCACACAAGTATTTTAAAGGGTTTAAACAAATTTTTCAAAAATTTTAAAAGCTCTTTTCTAGAAACTGTAGGGCTGTGTTATACTCCTCGAGTTAGTATGTCTCCTTAATTTGTGCCCCTAAATTTTTTTTTGTAACAAGTGCAGAATAGCACCATGACAAGTCCTACATCACCTTAAAATAAGCTATTTACTACATTGTCCATTCACTGAGGATATTTGTTTATGTTTATAGTGACTGTACAGTTTCTTTCAAAGGCAGAAAACAAATTTTACAACATGCCATTAGGATCCAGTGATCCTGTATTTCCTAAATTAACCCATTTGGGATTCTGAGGAAACTATGTCTGTTTAAAAAGCAAAATATATGATGATATTATATCTAGAAAACTATCTGATATGTGCTTAAATATAACTAAATTTAAGCAATATTATCACATAAATAAAATTACTTTTTTGGGTATATACTAAGGTGTAACCAGGATTCTGGCCTCTTTATCCTCTCAGCAACCATTGTGCAATAGAGCGTCTGTAATGGGGCATGAAGAATTTTTTAAAAGTCCACAGTATTCCTGTTATTATAACTCTAATGTGTAATTTTTGGGGTTTGTGTGATGTTTCCATAGCACCAGTGTCATTGGAATGGTGGGGGTTCTTGCTTTCCAGCAGTAAATTGATTATCTTGTACCACCAACTTCTAGTAGTAGGTCTCCTGACCTTCTTCTGCACCCACAGTCATTCCTCACTGCTCATGCTCCCCAGCCAACCACTTTAACCAATCAAAAAGCCAATGTGTTCTTTTCTGTGATTGGTCAGTGCTGATGCCATAGATGTTAGCTGACCAGGAAGAAGGAAAAAAAAGAAGATCCCTGCTACCTGGTTATTATTTCAGCTGCCTCACAGAACAGGCAGGAGATACTGGGGCAGCACCACCCTGGGAATGAAGTAGGAAGCTGACATTACAGAGCAAGGAAAGATAAACAGGGATTGTAGAACTATTACAACTGCGCTGGGGATTGTGGGAGTTTAGGGTCAAACTGTAAATTATTTCTAAAGCCTTGGTGGGGTACATTTCACAGCTGCACTGGGGAGATGAATGTGGATTCTGCAGCCTAGCTGGTAAAGCTCATATGTGAAGGTTTATTATAGACAGATACTGTACATGAGATGCTGCATCTCTATGAGCAAACATTGCATTCAAATGAAACAGCCTGAGGAACTACACGGGCCAGCTGCACTGGGGCTTCAGCAGCTTGGTCACAATAACCTTTATTACCCACACACCATTTTATAGTATTTTTTATAACATCATGTTTTTACTAATCTACATTTTTAGATAGATCTTGGGAAAAAAATGTAAATTTGAACAGTAGTACAAAAATATTTCATTGATTTAACAAATATGGATATATTGTCTCCCTAGGAAGAAGATGTCATGATGGTGGTTACAAGTTACATTTTTAAAAATTCATTTTTAATTCACTGATTTTTAAAATTCATTGCAAAGTACCTGTTATATTTTAATTAGATACATAATTTTAAGGGGGGGGAGGGTTCAGCATGAAACAGTTTTGTCTTGAAACAATGAAAAAGCAAAGCATACATAACCACCCATGTATTCAAAGTTAAATGTTGCTTTTCCAACTTAACATAGGATAATTGATATCTGCTTAAATAAAAGTTATATGGCAGTGAAGGTCTGTCATAAGACATGGGAAACTTAACACCACTTAACACACCCACCCCACCTGGGGACTCTTCACCTACTTGTCGCTCTCACTGGGAAACGGACTTGAACATCACATTGGACACTGAGTAGCGACACCAGATAATCTGGTTGTTGCCTCACACCTCAGTCTGTAGTAGGTTCCAAGAACTCAATTATAAAATACACATCAGATGGTATCGTACAACATCTCAACTTCAAAGGATTTACTCAGCAGTCTTGGACTGATGCCGGAGTTGTGAAGCGGTCCTGCCCCGCTATACGTCCATTCTGGACAGGGTCAGCATAATCATACAAAAATTTACAGACTTGATAGTTCCTGGAATTTTTTATGCAGCCCGATATTTACTGAATGCGGCCAAACTTGGTATACAGCTCCCCTTGCGGTCAAGAACTTGTCCCTCCATGGCTCAGTGGTTTCGCATTAATAATGAAATAATGCTGATAGAAGACCGCACTGCAGGTCTCCACGATAGAGATAAAAATTTGGGAGCACTTGGTATTATTGGAAAGAATTCCTTGATTCACCAGAGTATAGGCACTATGTAGGTTCCCAATCCTCACACTAATGATGACTGTTTCAAAATTCAGTATTGCTTAATATTCAATATGTTTATATTCCCTGCTATGTCTTTTTGAGTTTGTTTTTCTTCTAAGTTTCTTACAATGTAAAACATGTTGGATTGTTTTTCTTTACCATGATTACGTTTTTTTGCTGGGTATTGATGATGTAACCCTTGAGGATTTCCCACTACTACCCTAGTTTATGTGTTTGTGTTTGTCCCTTTTTTTGTATTGTTGTAATATTAAAATGCAAAAATGAAAATAAAGAATGTTATAAAAAAAAGAATGTGTATTCACTGCGGTCTATTGCAGCTTCTGTTGAGTCTGCTCACCAAGTTTGGCTGAATTTGTGTATTAAATACATTTAGAAGACCATGTGGGCAAAGTAACGTTTTTCATTGCACTGCTTAGGTGCGAGATCGTGTGACGTAGCCGGCTGTAAGGGGGGAAAAAAAAGAGAGCCGATCTCACTCCCTGATTCGGATGTCTTTCACCTTAGTGGAAACAATGCAGCCAATACCTCTGGGATGTTTGACGTAGGTATATCGGGAGGCTTTGCGTTCCCATTCAGTCTAGTTCTCTGTGGCGATCGAGACTTAAAGGGGCAGTGTTCCACTTAAAAAAATCTAATTTTTACTTTAATATATTGTCAAACTTTTTATGTAAAACAAAAAAAAAAATTAGGTTTAGGTCCACTTTAGGAAGAAGTAGAAGAGCCTCTGTGGTGAATTCCTGAGGGATGTGGAGGCTGAATAGTCAGGGAAAGCTCCAGAAAGTCATTGCTACCATACCCACGTTAATCACCTTGATTTCCTTTGCCCTGTTGTGGAAATTCATGGGTAAGTACTGTTTCCCTGTGTATATCTGACTTGGGCTCATGTTCAACAAATTACCAACCTTTTGTGGTTCCCTCTATAGAACAAGAGCAATGTTTCAATTTGCATTCAATGCTGCATTTGAAGCCTCCAACATCCAAAAGGGGAAACAGATGAAGACAACTCTACCTCCTCCATTGATCCTCAGAGCCCTCTTGGCAGACCATGGTTGTCCCCATGACCATACCATTCCTCTTCCCAAGGTTAAACCTCGTCTTGGCCTGGCCACAACCCCATCTGCTTCCTCTCTATCCCCATTCTGTCTGATCCACACCTTCTCCAATCCCTGCCTCTGGTTTTCAGATCCCCCCCCAGCCAAAGGCAAGCCACACAACTACCTTCCTAAATCCCAATGTTCCTCCACCTCTGGGTCCCTGGATAATTATAATTAATATAGATATAATTATTTCTTGAGGTTGTTTTACATTAGCGATGATTGAAATCTGTTTGAATATTGATGTTTTGTTCAATTTATATTTTGGTATAGTTTGGAATAGTTATGTTAGGTTAATGTGGTTTGGTTAATTATGTTCTATAACCCCCCCCCCCCCTCCTTCTCTTTTCTTTATTTGGTCTGATAAATTTGGTACACTTCACACACATATATTTAGATAAGGTTTACAATAGGCACAGAAAAAGGACAAAATCAATTACATCAAAACTATTCATACAGTACCAGGCTGATCCTGAACAAGGAGTAAAAAGGAGTAAACAAGTAGTAAAAAACTAAGCAAGAGGAACAAACCACATGACATATTATAGTACAACACACAACATAACCAGAATTTGGCCTAGCTTCAAGCAAATATACTATAAATGTATATGTGACAGTGTTCCATTAAAAAACTATTTTGATATACCAGAAGAGTCCTGAAAATACACCATATTACACAATAAAATTGACATAAGAATTAGACATTAAAAAACATAAAAGCCACACAAAGTTGTAGGATCATATTAGCATACAAATTTAATTTGCATACTGAGGAATAAATTTGGCCTCTGCAAAGAGACAAAAAGCAAAATGGCAAAATTATAGGGACATAACAGACATGTTACACTAGCAAAACACACTTAATTTTATGTTCACAGTGCCCCCCCTGGCCCAATAACCTCTTAAGTGCTAGATAATGACAAACAGTTTCCAAATAAAATGGGTTAAATGACATAACTGGAACAGGCATACACATAATCCAGATTAGAACACCTAATCTGCATACTTTTTTCTAGGATAATGATTTAGAAAGCTTAATGTTCAGGTGGTGACTATTGCTATCACATAATTGGCAAGGTAATAGCTTTCAATTTTCTCTCAAGACAGGTTTCCTTTATTACAGAACATACACTGAATTTATGTTAATATTTTAAGGAGCCTCTATAGGCTGGTGGTTTTCATGGGTGGT
Organism: Pyxicephalus adspersus; assembly: GCF_032062135.1. Classification (NCBI taxonomy): domain Eukaryota; kingdom Metazoa; phylum Chordata; class Amphibia; order Anura; family Pyxicephalidae; genus Pyxicephalus; species Pyxicephalus adspersus. The sequence goes on from NC_092858.1 coordinate 120,283,544, forward strand.
ACTGTCCTGGACACCAGTAAGCCAATCCGGCTATTCCTGCAGTGTAGGTTATCAATTTGCAAAAATATAAAATTCTCTTGAGCTAATAAAATTCTCATCAAGAAACATGTCTATAAAGTAGGTCAAATAACTTTTCGGAGATGTGCAGAGCAGATGTGAGAACAAATTGTGATAATAACGATATAGTAAAAATTATTTTAATCAAAACTGCATTAAAATTGTCATAATCCACTAACATGTTATTTCAAAGTGTTCTACCTCCATTTCTAACATGAATAATCAGTCCATTTATAACCAGGAAAAATCCACAATTTTATAACATCCTAATCATCACCTTGATACGTTTATTTTTGTAATTTCATCAGGAGGTAACAAATGCATGAGGTGGTGACTAAAATGATAAAAAAATATAAAATTCTTGTTCTCAACAAAGTACACAGTATACACTCATATCATACATAAATATTGTAACCTATGCATTAGCACAAAGTTAGCAGCTGATTTGGACCACTGTTCATAATTGCCAACAACCATGTAAAAATTAATAGTGAAAACCCAAAAATTCGGATCACTGTTTGCCTTTCCAAACTTAGTGGAAGTAAAGAAATAAAAGTGATAAGAAAAAAGGAAAGGGGCATCCAGGCTATTGAAAGGTAAGTTGTATTCAGATTTTCATAGGAATATTTACAGCATTTAGGTCAATACATCAGTACATTGGTATATTAAATATAATAAGCCCCCTTCTATTATATAATCATGAGTTGAGCATTGCTAAACTAAACATACAGGTTCTGACACGACTGTGTATGTTCAGTTAGATGGATAGTTTTAAAAAAGAGATTCCAAGCAAATGTATGTCTTTAATTAATATGATTTTGTCCATAATTTGTAGGGTCAAAAATATAACCCCAACCCAAAAACATGCATCTCCTAAGAAGAAAAATTGTAATCTGATAAATTTATAATGCTTAGTTGTTCATTTGTTGGGTTATTTTCCTGAGACACTGATCTATTCTATTGTGGCAATGGGGTCCCTGTGGTTGTTGCTAGTGCTAAAAAAGCTGATTGGTTCAGCTTTTTTAGCACTGATGTGGGAAGTAAAGGTGAAAAAAAATGTACCTGAGCTTTGCTGCCCAGATTTAGAATGCCCAGAATGTTATCTTTCATATGTGCCTTAGTGTTCCGAATAATGATGATGAAACTTGGTGTTATTTGGTGGTGTAGCTAATATTATGAGCTGGTGATGTGTAATCAGTTGGATGTGCAGATTTATGTTTAGTATCATCAGTGTGTTGATGAGGCCAGCCACCCTTTGGTCACTTTATACCTTTTTACGACCGAAAAGCAGTGAATGACATGTATTTTCTAGGTGTTCGATCTGCATTTTGAGAAGAGATTGAAGATTGAGAAGATTGATCAGTATCATCAGTATTCATCTTTGAATCTTCTGAGTTTGAGCATCTTTAAATCTTTGACCATTGTCCTGCTATTTATTTAAGGTGCCATTTTTAGGCTACTCCATTTCGAACATTACTCTATTTATAGAGCCTTTATTAAAAATCATTTGTTTTTTAAAATTTTCCAAGAGTACATTAAGTTTACTTACGTTAATAAAAGCTTCCTATTGTACTAAATCCTTGTGCAGAAGCCAAAATTCTTGCAATTGTTTGTCAATAATAACCAATTCATTATTATAGAAACCAATCAGTACCTACATAAGTTGTTGTAAGCAACCTGGTTCCACTTGACACGTAAAATATCAATGCCCAGGATGTTTAGGAAAATATGTACATGTAAACCAGCCAGATATATATAAGTAATTTATATAAGTAACTAAGTATTTTTGAAGATACCTAATATGCAAAAATGTAATAGATTTTTTTTTGCTACAAGATCTTTCATTTTGCTGGATATTGTATCAAAATGAACGTCTTTTTGATATTGTATAGTAATTCTCATAATTCTTGGTCATCCAGGTATCCCAGGACCCCACAAAATTGATTATCAAATCAAACATGCTATGATAGCAGTAGACAAGTAAAAGACAAAAAGCAATTTACATTTTTTTTTTTTACAAAAACAGCTGTTACCAAACAGCTAATTCTGGTGAACATCACTTCTTAGCTGGCTGGACTGTGAACCTGACTGCATTGTTAGGCAGCTGCCTGTGTCCTTTGCTGGGACCCACCAAGGTAGTCAGGTCCATTTTGTGTCTATAATGGCAGCCGGATTCATGGCCTTAGCAGCCAGGTAACTAGGTGCAGGGTCAATCCAGTAAAGGACAGAAGCTGCCTGGTGCACTTTTTTGTCCATTAGGGAAGCTTAGTGCACATTATGTCCAACAAAATAGCCAGGTACATGGTATGTCTATCAGATTGCTTTTTCAAGATATCATACACAATTCTAAAAAAATTGCTGCAAACTGGCTGGTAAGATTGTCTGACACACTATGCTACCTGTCATTCCTTTGCATACGCAAAACCTAAAGTATGATATATCGAAGGGATAGGTGTATTGTCGGAACTACAGTACTTTCAGCAAATCAACATTCTCCCATTTTCATAGAAGTATTGCAGTACACCATAAGCAAAACAATACCAGTCCTAACTTGCAAGGAATTACTAACATAGAAAAATATTAAGTAAAGTTTCATTAGAACAGAAAGTTTATAAGAAAAAACAGAATTACCAGATACTTAGGCTGATGCCTATGTTGGTGTCTAAATTCAAAGCAGGTCAAGGACAGGGCAGACCTTGGTTTCCACCATCAGAGAAGAAAGTTTTGATTTTATTTTATCAATGGCAGGCCAGCAGCAAAATTGGTAAAGGTGTAAAAAGATCACAAGGCTGCCAAGGCAGAGAAGACTTGCTGGTTGTGGACCAAATCTGCAGGAACGATGCACTAAAACTCAACAGTGTTGAGGCATGATAAATTAATATAGTGAAATGCTACAACAGTTTTGCTCACTAAAGTGTCCTGCTGCTGGCCAGTTTTTACCAATATATCATCTGCAGACTCTTATTTTTTGTGTTGAAACATCTACATGTAATCTGGGTCTCTAATACATTAATTCCTATCTATGTTTGTTAACTGTCCTCCTGCTGGCCAATTTTACACTACTGCCCCTAAAACTGCCTAAAAAATTAAGTAAATCAGATTGGGTTGCTGCTACTGTATATATGCCAAGTTTTTTGCAAAAAAAAAACAAAACAAAATAAATATCCAAATACATGCTGCCAATGTACACAACAACAATTTTTTTTTTGCATGTCACATGAAGTTCATGGCCATCTGATCAGAGAGCAAATAAAAAGATGGCTGGATAAAATAAAATTTTACATATCTGCAATTATTATGTTGTGAATTTTTGTTAATGCATTTAAGTTAAATCAGGCTATTCCAACACTATGATTATTTATTCTCTAATATTACTGTTAAATGTGATGTTAACCACCTGGGCGTTACACTGAGGTCTAGATTTCTGTACCAAAAGTGTTACAGGTTTTCATGCAATTTTTTTTTTTAAATTGTAGACCTGTAACTTACAGAAATATGTCCGAATAGGGTTCTAGTAGATATAATGAATATAAAAAGTGGGGATTTTAATGTACGGAAAATCTCGGGCTTAACGAAAAGAGCAACTTTTTTGAGCCCGTACGAAGGTCGGGCTTAACGGCAAGGAGGTTAAAACAGTATCCAAAGGAGTATTTACACCAAAATCCAACTTTTGAAAATTGAGCCTTAATTAGGTTTATACTTTGCATTATTATCTCATATTAACAAGCATTTTGTAGTAATTAATGGATGTTTGCACAGTAAACTTTGTTTTCTAGTTAAATTACCTTTTTAATTATCACATTTAAATGCTATATTGCTTTTTTCTATCACAATAGAATTACAGTAAGAAGCTCACTACAGGAATTCAAGCAAAATGTAATTACAAAATGGTTAAATAATCATATATATATATTTACAGACTGAGTTGCTTAGTGAAAGATAATACAATTAAACTTCTGGTGAGTACAATGTTACATGGAATAAAACAGATTTCAAATAATTGCTTCAATAAATATTTTTTTAATATAGACTGAAAAATTAGGGCTGAAAGTAAAAAAGTTATAATAAATCATCCTATACCTAGGAATTTTTTTATAAAGCATACTTAGTAGAATGTACTGCTAATTACTTTAAAGATATGAAACTCAGAAGTTAGGAAGTACTTTAGTTCAGCTGCAAAACTACAGAGGGGACTTTGTTGGACATTTTCAATGTGTATCATTTTAGGTCTGTGGAACAAAGAACATGTCTGTCATAGAAATCACAAAGGCAGTTATCTTCTGATTTTTGCATGAGGCAGTTATCCATACTAGAAAGATATAGCCCATTGAGGATGGTAGTCAGGTGATGGAGACAGTACCCCAGAAAACAAGCCTAGTGCACCATAACATTTTTCATGGAGTTAGTCTAGGAAGTCTACTGGGATGCCCAGCTACTGTAAAGTCCAGGAGTATCACAAAAGGCCCACATCATACTAAACCATATGCATTCTAAAGTGCAAAAGACCTGAGAAAGATATGATTAAAGTAGGAGAATGCATGATATAAAATCCTAATTGAGAGTGCAGTAACTGTTTACATCATATACTCCAGGGTAAGAAAGGCCTGTGATAGAACGCAATGTTCGTTTGAATGGTAAACTTCATTGTATAAGTAAGATTCTTCATGGTAGGGTAAGATTATCATATGTTATGTGTATGTAAGCCTAAGATATTTTTTTGTGCAGTTGTTGCAAAGTTTCCTTGATTTTGCTATTAACAGCAAACATTTGACAACACAAAGCCACTGCTTCATAAATAATAGTCTGCTGTGTATACTGCCTGAGATAGCTGTTGAGCTGTCTGCCATGTCTGCAGGAGGCATACACAGACCCGAAAGGCAGCTCAATAGCCGAATGAATCGGATTCCATGCAGAATAACCTTGACTGCTAATTGTAAGAGGGCGGCTTGGCACTGAGTTATATGCTTCAAATTTATTTGTGCAACTGCATAGTAAAGCAAATGAATATAATTTGTGCTTTTACTAGACTGTAAGTGGACCTTATCAGTTTGTTAGCATGTGAGGGTAATTACAACTAAGTGAGGAGGGGGAAAAACCTTGCTTTTGCACTCCTAATTGGATCATTGGTGATCCCTGGGCTTCTGGGATAGATACAAAGCTGTGCATTGGTAAATTAATTTTATAGAGAGAAGCAAAGCTTGTCATTTGAATGTGCAACTGCAATTTACCTAACAGCATAGCTTAACACAGGACTATAGTTCAATATAACGGCATGGGAACTGAGGTTTTTTTTTTTTTACATCATTTTTGTTTTTTACATCATTTTACATTATAATATTTGTTACTTTGCCACAATACTTAAATGAGTAAAATAAAGCCCATTTAGTTGGCATACTAAATTAATTTGAAATTTTTTTTTCACAATATGTCTTTTTATATACAGTGTACTTATAAACCTGATGCACAATATCAAATTTGACTTTAATAGTTTCTTCAGTGAAGATCTTTGCAAGTGCATCATATTTTTACAACACGAATTCACAACTGCATGCACTCAAACATCTAAACTTGCAAATGTTTTTAATATAAAGAGTATTTGTCCTCAGCTCTGAGTGAAACGGGTGGGATAGGTGCTCTTTTCACCTTTTGGTGCTAGACAACCCTTTTATATAAGGTAAAAGTATTCTTATTTTAATAGCACAGATTGGGATAGGTCAGGGCACATGATGTCCCCATCGCCACGCCCTGTACCTGGAGGTATGTATTGTCATCAAAAGTAAACACAATGCCTGTGTATATCTCAGAAATGACAAAATTTATGTATTTTGTTTCTGAATTGTTTGACTTGTTTCTTTAAAAAATTAATTGATTACCGAAATGCTTTTGTCATGCAGAATGCTTGAATACAAGGCTGTTTTCAAGCATTCCACATGAAAAAGGCATTTCGGTCATAAAATTATAGTTAATTAAGTGTGTTATGGTTATAAAATCATATGTAAGCAATGTAACCATTAATCTTTTATAGAAAAAGTACAGGAAAATAGATTGATATTATTATGTAAAAAATTGGTCAAAATATAGTCAATTTGGGGGATAAGATATTACCTATGGGAATACATGTTGTTATAGATTGATTAATATATTGAACATTACTTATTAAGCATAAAACTAAAAGAAAATGGTTTTGTGATAATAACGTTTTGTATATGTGGTATTTGTTGTGCGGACATACTGAACCATCAGCTGAGAGTTAATGAAAACATTGATATTGGCTATAACTGTCCATCTTTAATAATGGCAATAGAAGCAAAAGGGATGGCAGTAATTGATTTATTTATGAATAATTGATTTATTAAGAACAACTGACATTGGCGATAATTGTCTATTTGGAATAATAGGGATAGATTTAATAGCGATGGTAGAAGTAAATCATTGGCAATCACCTATCACAAAAAAAGTTATTTTTAAATGGAAGAACAAACATCTGATCAGCAATGCCTGCCTAAATTGGAGGACATTGGAGAGAGGGGGAGTGATCCACAAAGAGAAACACTCCCCCCTTTTTACTCGAGTGAAAAACGTCCACATAATTAAAATATGTATGATCACCATGTAAACTGAGCCAATGTCACACGGCCAGCGTCTGAGCAACTGATTAGATATAAGGACACCAGTCTACACATGAGATGTCGTTACTAGTGTTGGTGCTCGAATTCGGGTTGTCCTTATATTCGACCCGAAAATGGCTGTTCAAATTCGGGTGGACCTGACTCGAAAAAAACGAGATTCGACAGTAAATATTTGGATAAAGAAAATGTAAAAAAAAAAAAAATAATGTTAAAATAATTTATTGATTGTTTGTGTATTTTTAACTATTTTTTTATTTTTTTACTTTACAGGTTATCCTACAATGACATGATATCTCTTACTCTGTAACACACTTTCCAGCACAGAAATATTATGATACATTTGTTACATTTTTCTTTTCTCCATTGTGAGAAAAATGTAACAAATGTATCATACCCTGTTTCCCCGATGATAAGACACTGTCTTATTTTTTTTGGAAGGCCAAAATATGCTCTAGGGCTTATTTTCAGGGGGATGCCTTATTTACCCATGAAGAAGACTACAGTACACAGTTATTGTTGGGTGCCGCTCCGTCGCTCTCCCCCTCCCCTCTCCATAGAGCAGAACGGTGCTGTATGTACAGCACCGTTCATGCATCGTGCAGTCCTTTGTCGTTGGAAAGGATCGTGAAAGATCCTTTCCAACGACAAAAATTGCACGTGTGTACGCAGCCTAACAGATATCATGTCTGAGAAACTCTATCCAAGAACACATACAACTAGTAAAGGACGGCAAGAGCAATCTGATTGCTCTTGCAGCCCTTAATAGTCCCTAAAAAATAACCCAAATTCTCCCACCATTGACTTCAATGGTGTTCGAATCTGTTTTTTTTTTTTGGTTAAAGGTTGATCAGATGCAAGTGTCCCAATGCAGTTAAATGGTTCCAAACCTGGCATATATAAATATATATATATATATATTTAAAGCATATATAATTGATACATCTTCTGAATGCTCATAATACTAACCGCGATCATAAGAACTGCTAATAATTGGATAATACAATGGACAAAATTTTAGGTGGATATACACTAATAGAAGGTTTAATCACTTGGTGGTACTTCACTCTGGGTGGTGAAGGAATGAAGTTTATTGCTGTGTCTTAATAGAGCAACTCAGCACTAATAGGAAATTGTTAGGCACAATAAATTATAATGTAAAACAGGCACTTTTGCAGCTAACAAAAAGGGTGGTATATAATAATAAATTTTGAAATATGAACACAGGCATATGGATTTTTGTGTGTAGGTGATAACCTAATGAAATATTTAAAAAGGTACAAATAGAAAATGTTTATATTTTATACATAATCTTTTATTAGATATATAACATCAATGAATCACTAATTTAGAAAATTAACTCTTTTGCCGCCATTTCTCCTCAATTTATCCTGCTAGGAGGGTCTGCATGTTCGCATACATCAGGTACATTCATGTGTGAAGATGACTTGTATTGATTTAAATGTGCTGTAAACAATAATATTGTATTTGAAAAATAACTATTTGCATTTTTTTTGAGTGCAGATCTCCTTATTTCTCCTGATAAAGTCTCTAAACAGTTGAAAGTTCCCTGAAAACTATATTAGTTGCCATAGATATAGAAACATTATACAGACGCATTTCTCATGAATAAGAATTGGACACAAATTCTACCTTTCTGGATGAACATACCCAAACCTTCAGCACTTACAATATATTCATCCTTTCTCTATTTAAATGTATTCTTTGAGAAATATTTTCACCTTTGACCACACAGTTTAACTCCAAATACAAGGCAAAGCACCGGGCAAGATGTGCAGGGAATACAATTTTACATGCCTCATATGCTCACCTCTAATCACTGTTTAAGAGCATTGCTTTTAGCCAATATTAAGACAAAAAAGGAACTGCATGACCCGTGAATAGATGTTGCTTTTACTTTTTTGTCTAATATCTGATGAATTGTTGTTCTTTATTAACCCCTTGCCACAAAAATAACAGATTTAGCTTTAAACCTGTTTTCAACTTTTTGCAAACATAATGGCATTTTATTCACAATTTAAAACATTAATGCTCAATGGAATATAACCACCTTATAACAGTAAGTGTGTATGTCTAAACCATGGAATAGCAACAAAGCCATAAAATAGATGCTGAGTTTCTGGAGTTTCACAGACCCTAGCAAACCAGATTCTAATAACCTTAGACCTAAGCAAACCATATGCTCATTCAGTTTAATAAACAGATTAAAAATGTATCAACCTGATAAGTAGCACAGTAGAGGGTGTGAGCCCTACCTTAACAAAATATGCAAATGTTTTGCCTGCATTTTGGAAGTGTTCATTTTAGGCAAACAAGATCTTTAAGATCAAACCAACAGAAGTGAGGGTGTCATAACCAATATATGGTTTATAATGCTACACAATCCAATTAAGAACATAAATATTAATATAACAAATTTCTGTCTCTTATTCACTCACTTGCAAATGTTTATATAAGTAAATATAGGTTTTTATTTTTAGGCCGCATATCCTTTTAGAGGAAATAAAACATATGACATTTGTCTGAAACCAATAAGACATTTTCATTTTAAGTTGTCTTGGCACCACATAAGTGAATGTTTACCTATTCCACAGGTAACACTGAAATTTAAACAACTTCTAAATATTCTCAAACTATATAATGCGAATGTAACTTTTTATTATAGTAAACCAGCAATTACACTCCAAAGGAGCTTTCAGTTGTGCAATACATGTAGCTGCAGCAAAAAATTCATACTGCTGTTATTTAACTACCCACTGTGAAACTCAATTTACTTTCGAAAACTTGTTTAAAAATAACATTGCTGCAAGCAAAAAATGTCAGAATCACTATCGCTCATCACTGGTTCATCAGTCTTTGCAATGGACTACACAATTCAAAAAATCAGTGTGCACAGGATACCTCTCTGAGAAAACCATATAGTTGAAGATAAACTCCAGATAAACATTGAATTGCACCGGTAAAGTATATGAGCACTTCACTTTACCAGACTTTGTAAATAAAGCATCTCTGCCTATATCAACAGCAACATTATCTATGTCGAGTGCAGTACCAGTGAAACATGAAAGAAAGGGGGAAAAATGCACATCCCAGCTGATAGAAGCACCAGCACTTTACCAAGATTAGTGTTGATGTTTGAATTCGGGTTGTCCCTATATTCGACCCGAATATGGCTGTTCGAATTCGGGTATACCCGAACCGAATTTTGCTGCATTCGACAGCAAAAATTCGTGAGGAAAAAAAAAAACAAAATTTTTTTTTTTAAATTATTTATTTCGTATCTGTTTTTTATTTTAAACTTGTTTTTTTTATTTTTTACAGGTTATCCTACAATGACATGAATCATAATGTCATTGTGGGATTTCTGGACCGTGGGAACTGTGGTCACAGTTAATTGAAAGCAGGTGCCTTCAGTTAGCTGTAACCGCAAGCAATAGGAGGGCAATGAATGGAAATACTATGTTCATTCATTACCTCTACTTCTCTGTGATTGGCTGAGAAATAGACCAATCAGAGAGCAGTAGAGGTATGAATGGACATAGTATTTCTATTCAACCTCTATTGCCCTCGTATTGCCTCCAGGATCAGGGGAGCAGAGCTGTCAGCATAAAACTCCGCTGATTGCTCTGCTCCCTGAGGAAAGGGAAAGCCTGATCAGGATTTCCCTTTCCTCAGCAACTCAGGGAGCAGAGCAATCAGCGGAGCTTTATGCTGACAGCTCCATGCTTACATAAATCTTGTTTAGTGTCTACCATGATTTATCTGATAAATACCTAGATTGGTAAGTTTAAAGGTAGGGTACTAATCAAGGTAAGTATTTGAACAATAATTCCATCATCTGATTACATGATTCATATTTTGTAATAATTACATTGTCACATTACATAAATATTACAGTTTTTACATAAATCTTGTTTATTATAAACAAAATTTATCTGATTAGTGAATATAGTGTGGCACATGCATGATAGTCAAAATGAGTAATTCTAAACATGTGTATTAACATCTGATTCAGATTTTGAAGTTATTAAATTGTTTGTGTGTGTGTTTTTTCCCAATTTAACATAGTGTACTATGAGTAACACTGTATTTGTTCCAAAAGATAACTTATACTCTACTTAGTCTATGTGAATAGTTGTATTGGTTTGTGTGTCTGACTATGGTTGTTTAATCCACCAAGTAATAGTTTTTTGTACTTCTAAGTTGCTTATGCTGGGTCATTGCTCATATAATTTTATATCCATGATTCTTGCTTACCCCTAGATGGCACTGTGCCTTAGTGTTACAAATAGTTTGTGTTTGACAGCTCTGATCTGTCAAACTAGAGACAAATGCAGTCCCCTGACATGTCACTAGATGTCACCCGAGTGTAAACCAAGATTTTTTTTCTAATGGTATATTGAAGGCAAGTCTGCTGAGAACATCAGTGATAGTAATGTATTATTGGTATGAATATCTATATGCTGTATTCTTGCTCAAAACAGAAAATATTGTGATTCATTTGAGGAGTTTAAAAGGCAAGCATGAAGCAGGTAAAAAGTGCATACCCTTGCAGAGATGTAGCTTGTCTTCTGCTTCCTACCTCACACATGCATTTCTACAAATTAAGGAACCAACACAAGTCAGTAGGAATTTGAATACTAATTGCTGTGTCATGAGTAGGGATCCCAGGGAGCCTGAACTTTATCCCATCTGCTAACAGCCGTGCTAACAGCAGAGTCACATTAAGGCACTACTTTACCTAGGGAAAAGAAATATATCTTGCTTCTAATTTACATAATTGAACAGCATTTACAACCTCTGCATCTACTCTGTCATCTACTAGATCATCTATGCTACATAGGGAAAAACAAAGGATGATACCTAAATGGACCCGTAATATAGCCAAAATATGTCATGTACAAATAGTGACTGGTGGCTGCAGGCTCTGGGATTGTCATTCCATGTCTCCTATAAATATTGCTTAGTAAACAATTTAGAAGATTTTAGGACAGTTGACCTGGGGACATGTGCTAGGTCAGTGACTATACCTTAAAATCTATAGCCTGGTACAATAGTAAGTTTTGTGGATGATCAACTGATCCCATCAATAATCTGATAGGTAAACAGTCCTAATACAATGGACACATACAGTATGTTTGAGATTCTGCCCTTTTTATAATTTCTTCTTGCTTCTGGCGAAGTTCATTTGGACAGCTACCCGCGGCCCACCACTATACCACCACGTAAAACCAACATAGTGCTGCATGTCATGTGGATGCCACTCCCCAGCTGACACACTACTGCATACGTGGGTACACCTACCATCATTTATCGGAGCAAAAATATAGAACCCAGTACTAGATCTTAAAGCTCATATATATTAACACTATGACCTATATTGTCAGTAAAAATTTACCTACTGAGGAATTATCAATTAAACGCCTTTTAAAGAGCCATACAGAGGATCTTCTATGACTAACAATAGGGCTACCCCTTACTTTGCTTATCCTAAGCACTATGGCTTTTATAACCAAATCCTTTCACAAGTAGTATGAGGACAACTGGCCTCCACAGAAAAGATTTCAACAATACGAACAAGTCTCCCCAACAAACCCCTGAGGAAGCCTTATTAGGCAAAACGCATCAGGTGGTAAACAAAACTAATGCTATCTGAACAGGACCAAAACTACTTGTACCATAGGCTTACCTGTTACCTAGCTTAGTTTTCCTATGTTAGCACTAGGACTAGCATAGGTCTACTCTGTCTAGTTTTAGAAAATCTTCTATTGAAATAAAGTTTATGGTTCTATGAAAAACACTCTGTGCACTAAAAAAGCCGGTCTCTTCTCTGTCTCTAAAAACTCCCCTTCCCATTATAATTCCCTGCCTGGGCACACGGGAAATCATTCCCTCTCAAAGTTCTTGGGTTACCACCTTTCGTGAAAACAACCTTCTCTCCAGAATTCATTTTAAATTTATCTTATGTTTTATTGGATCGGAAATCAGATTGATATTTAAAACCTGCACAAGTGTACTAGCCCTAACATTACAAATAAGCACTAAGTTTTTCTGGTTTAAAGAGCGGATTATTTTGGTGGCTAGATTAAAAAGATCTGCAACAAAAGAAAATTTTTTAATAGTATTTTAACATTTGCAATCAAAACAGACCTGTTACTTTTTAAGCATCACAAAGGAAAATGTGCTTCTAACCTCCAATTATTTTTTATTTGGTTTAAAAATATTTCATACATTACTGTAGATAAATTTGTCATAAACATTCTTTTGGTTTTCTTTTATCCAAGTGGATTTTCTGAATAAAGGCTTGAACTTTAAACCTATTGAGGGTTTTTTATTCATATTTTAAATGATCTGAATTTTTTGTACTTAACTTGACCTCCTATTAACATATCAGCTATGAAGACAGTTTGCTTTTCAAAGGGCTAAAATTCTATGGAAGCCAATGTTATTCAAGGGCATCACTGAAATGTAAAGTACATTGATGGTGTTTAAGTCGATTATTGTGGTCAACACAGATTATCTGGTTTTCCAAACAATGTTCACCTAAATTCATATAGATACAACATTTTGAAATATTCTCATTTACATTTGACATTCCCATTAGTTACAACTTCTCTCCATCTTGTTTGTTTATAGAAATAGAAATCGTGAATTGTTTATTCATCACGTATTAAACACAATACATTTCCTTAGGAGATATGTCTTTAAAGTTGTATGTATAAAAGTAGCTACATTTTTCTGTTAGAAGTCTGCAATCATAAAGGATAAAAAAAATTTTGGAATGAAGTATCACCCCCTATAATTTAATAATATTATTATTTAAATGCAGACTAGATCATGACATTTTTGATATATGGTGATTTGAACTAAGACTACCTATTGTTAAACTGTACCCATGAACACTGCTTCACTTTCCAGTACAGCAATTTACCATTCCACACTTTCCTGGCTAGTGGTTGCATATTAATTGAAGGTCTATGTGGTTCACTTGGCAGTAATAGCAGAAACAGGATGGTAGAACCTGTATTTAGAAAACATATCAGCAGTGTCACATATCACATTTTTTTACCTAATTTTAAGATCTTATATACATTTTTAAAAACCTTTTCACATTAATACAGTCTAAGACCAAAGGTACAGTCAGTGGCCAAGGGTCATTATTGCCTAGAGTTTCAGGTCAGCAGCAGCAAAATTACAGCAAAAATAGTACTACATTTTTAGATTTCCACACTAACCATGTATGAAGAATGGTCAAGGTCTTTCAAAACATAACTGGAGACTAATTTTTATGTAAATACTTAAGCTTTTGAGACTTTTAAACAGTTTAGAAAGCAGATTTTATTTAAGGTTATACACAAACAGATCAGACATAGTTACAGATTTAGTGCATAAATACAAAGCTGGTTTCTACTATCAAACTTCACCAATAGACCTCCTTCATTTCTTAAGCCTTGCCTTGGCTCTCTAACCAATCAGTCAGCATGTCTTCTGTGATTGATTGGTGCTGATGTCAAAGATACAGATCAGGTCCACTACCACAAAACACAGATCATTGACCCCATCCAACTGCCATATCAGACCCTTGCACAGAATCATCCTCATCATCCTCATCTGTGGAGCTCCTGTCACCCTAATCTGTGTTGTAACCTTATTATGCATTGTCAGCATGATCATGTTGTCACCGTAATCCATGTCTTCACCCTAATCGTGATTTTCAGCCTAATTTGTGTTGTCACCCTCCTACATCTGACATAAACAGACAGCGGTGGTGCTACAGATTAAAAAGTATCATCAAATGACAGGGAAAAAAAAGCATGAAACTTGTGGCCAATCAGGGAGGCGGGAGTGGTTCTAAACCACTCACACTGCTGATAAGCAAGTTTTGTGCTTTTCTTTCTTCTTTGACTGGTGATATTAATCTCCCAATTGGCCTGTCCAATGCCGCAGCTATAGAAAGCACAGGGGAAGGGACTGAGCAGTTTTTTGGGTGTTTAAGGGGTTTAGAAACTTTAAACAAATGTAAAACCCCAAAAGACAGATCAGTATAACTTAGGTTTACTATATATATATATATATATATAGTTATATAGATTTTTATTTATATTGTAGAGGAATATAAAAATAATTTATTTTTGTTAAATTTCAGTTTAAATCTGCTAAAAATATATAATATTGCCATTAGGGGGGAAGGGGGATCTAAACATAAAACAACTGTATATTAATCCATAGACATTAGATTAGACAAAATTGGAACATATCTATATCTGCTGAACAGCAATAGGTGTACGTTATAGAATATGAGGGAAAAGCATGAGCAATATAAACAGGTATTACTGCACTAGTACTTAATACTTTGTTAAACTATGTTCAATTTAGAGAGATGGACAATTCTTTCTGTATTTTCAATGTTTTCTTTAACTAATCTTCCATCTAAAGATTTTGGGCAAAGAAGAATTTGCTAAGGATTCTGCAGCCAATTGTTTCACTACTGTGTAAGCGTTAAATTCAATTTCCGCTGCCTATAAGATTAAACAAAAAGTGACGAATTGATCGAAAACTTATCAATAAATATAAAATTATGTAATTAAATTTATAATATCTATGTATGTTTAATTGGTTTAATTGGTGTTGTTATACTATTGCTGTTGAAATTAGTCACACTTAATTAAAACTTGCTTCATAGTTTTAAAGGTCAGGTGTATTTTGAATATCCAGGCAAAGTGCTAAAGAAGATCCTTGACATTCATTAACATCAGCCATCCTACCAACACACAGGCACACTCAGACACACAAACACACACACATGCCAAACATTATTTACCTATTTATTCTGCCTTAAAAATTAAATAAATAAATTAAATAAAGTTTTAGGTTTAAATTGATAATAGATCTGGATGCATGGATCTTAACCTTCTAGGCTTTATGAAGGAAACAAATATTAAATTTGTAGATGTACATGGAAAGGAAAGAAACTACTTGTAGTCCAAATTTCCTCTCACGGATTCCCTGGCATCCTAAATGTTCTTTTTCTTACTCCCAATCTTCACTAGCCTAAAGTTTTAACCTGGTTTAGATCCTTGGTGTGGAGCCAGCAGATCGAACCCTGTTAGTATATGGTCTGTAGTCATGCTTACATACATACAGTCCACAAGATTACAAGATCGGCTTCCATAGTTCCACACCTTACATAGTTACATAGTAAATCAGGTTGAAAAAAGACATCAAGTTCAACCACTAGAGAAATAAACATATCCCAGATATAAAACCCTATGGACATAGTTGGTCCAGAGGAAGGCAAACAAAACAACCCTGGTACAATTTGTTCCAACAGGAGAAAAAAATCCTTCCTAATTCCATGAGGCAATCAGATGTTCACTGGATCAACAGCCTGTTATCTTTACTTCAAAGCTTTAATACCCAGTTATATTCTGTGTTTATAGAACAGCATCCAGCTTTTTCTTAAAGAAATCTATAGTATTTATTGAAACTACTTCCTGAGGGAGCCGATTCCACATTTTCACAGACCTTACAGTGAAGAATTCCTTCCTTTTCTGTTGCTTAAACTTCGTTTTCTCCAGACGCAAAGAGTGCTCTCTCGTCCTTTGTATGATCTTCAGGTGAATAATTGGGAAGAGAGTATATATGGACCTTAATATTGTTCAGACTGGTAGTGAGGTTTTGCTGCAGTAATCGCTTCCTCACACCCCTGAACCACAGCCCATAGAGAATAAATAGTGAGCCATTCAGTATCACCCAGTGCCACCCACTAAACTATTTTCAGTTATTTATATTTCAGTTATTTATATTTAAACTATTGCTAGTTCTTTAAAAATCAATGTAGCCGGGTACAAATGCTCCTTTCGCCAGTCTTAACATAACTTTATATTTTTAAGTGGCAGGAAAAAGTAAAATTTTTAAAGGAAGTGGTTCAAAAAATGTTCTTAAAACTTCAAAATAAAATCTCGGTTTCTTGCCTATTACATTGGGCCCAAATTTATTAAAGCTCTCCAAGACTGGAGAGGATACACTTTTATCAGTGAAGCTAGGTGACACAGGAAACCTGGAATGGACCTGGGCCAAGACTGAAAACGTTTGCTAACAAATAGCAATTTACTTTTAAGAAATCCATTACAGGTTTGCTGGATCACCCAGCTTTACCAATGAAAGTGTATCCTCTCCACTCTTGAAGAGCTTTAATAAATCAGGCCCATTGTAATTATTAGCAATGTTACCTCTGCCTTGAATCTTGTTCCCTAGCAGTAACCCCGAGTGTGACTCGGGGTAGAAAAAAGTTGCTAAAAGCGGTAACCCCAAGTCACACTCAGGGTAGGTAAACCTATGGGAGGTAATAGTAACTATAATAGTAAAGCGCTTACCTGATCCGCCGGCGTCCCACGACGTCCATCGCCGCAATCTTTGTCTTCTTGTTTCTTCCTCCAGCGTCTTCTGCACCCGATGAGTCACTGGTGGAGTTCCCAGTGACATTGGCGCGTCTGTACGTTGCGGGAAATTAAAAATCCATTTGTATTGCATTCAATACAAAATAACTGTATTGAATGAAAAACATTGGATTTATATGTGTAAAAGCAGTACATTGTTTTCACGAACATTTATTTTACAGTATATATAACAGTATGCGTATAATATGTATTTTATTTAAAAAAAAAATAAAAAAGATTTTTTTTTTAATATATAGATTCTTTAATTTATTCAATGTATTATTTTTACATGATTTTGTGTTTCAAACTTTATTATTCTCATACTATTATATTATACTGCAAAATAAATTTTCATGAAAAACAATGTACCGCTTTTAGACATATAAAACCTGAAAGAAATGAACCGCTAGGGAGGATAAACTTGAAACTCCTGCGACGGCCCTAGTATGCTAAATATGTAATTACACAAACTAAATCATGAAAATCTGTATGAATTTAATGAAAATGTGTAGGCGAGGGGTGTTATAAGTCTAAAAATTATTTCTATGCTCCCAATTAACTTTTCAGGAAGTGTAAACTAAGCAATTTAAACTATTCTTTATTAATTTTCTGCATGACAGATATTTAAATATACAGACACATAACTGAGAACAAACAAGAAAATAATAAAATTAATAGGTGAAATAAAAAAAAAATTCTGTGAACATTTTTTTTTCATAGGGAGAGGATGAGTCTAGAATATTAGAATCAGTATTCTTTCTTTTGTATAGGATAACTTAGCAGTTTTACACAAATATGTATACTCACAATAATTAACAAAGCTTGCAGGTACAAGTATTTGAGATTGCCTTTTGTTGCATTAAAATTAGTACCTTGGCTTATACTATATGATTACTTTAATCTTTTTACCTTTGATTTGTAAATGCCATACATTTGTAAATGCCATACATTTACATACTTCAGATCCAACCTTCTTAATCATTCAGATCATCAATTCCAATACAAATACTTTGGACAAGTTAAAACAATAAAAATACTGTTGTAAACAGGCTATTTAACAAATGCCAAAATATTCATTCAGATAGACACAGACCCTAAGCAGAACACCATGCTTGGCGGGAGGAAGTCAACCTACCCAAAAATATAAAGCATACATTTTAGCTACCGTATTTTTCCGTATAAGACGCTCCGGAATATAAGACGCACCCAATTTTAAAGGAGGAAAATCTAGAAAAAAAAAGATTCTGAAAGATTATTCCCCTTCTGATCACTCATGTGCCATTCATACCGGTATTCCCCTTCTGATCACTCATTTGCCATTCAAATTCCCTTTCTGATCACTCTGTACCTTTCAAATTCCCTTTCTGATCACTCTGTGTCATTCAAAATTCCCTTCTGATCACTCTGTGTCATTCAAATTCCCCTTCTGATCACTCTGTGCTTTTTTTCCACTGTACGGCAGTTAGGACACGGAACAGCAGGTGGCGCTGTGCCGGCTTCTTTCGCTCTGCTTTACAGACAGGAGAAGACACGATGCTGGCAGAGGAGAGAAGAGACACGCTGCATGCAGCCAGAGACACACGCAGGATCGGGTATCGGGTGAGTATATTATTTTAAATATTTTATAACACATTTGTTGTATAGGACGCACTAACTTTCCCCCCCAGTTTTGGGGAATAAAAACTGCGTCTTATACGGCAAAAAATACGGTAATTAAAATATAGGGCCTGATTAAAGACTAAAGCTGATACACTTTCATGAGTGAACCTGGATGATCCAGGAAACCTGGAAAGAATCTTGTCTAGGAACATTTGCTAACAAATAACTTAAGAAATCCATTCAAGGAACATGAGAGAACATAAGCTCTTGACTTTTTGGCCCAGTTGTTAGGGTTCAATCTCATCACAACTTAAAACTGCACTGAAAAATGTAACATGGTTCACCAATAAATGGTAATTGTTTTTTAGGCAAAGTAACACTGTACTATGATGCATTGCTGCTTTTTGCTGGTAATATTGCATTCTTAAAACAAAAGGACAGATTTTGGACACAAGGCACAAAAGGACAGATTTACCCAGTCCTATCTACTGCCGTCAAAAGCTTGTTTTACTGTTTATACTATAACTTGCATGTATGAAAAAAACACACCTGACCCGCCATTCTTATGCAACCTGGTGGGTATTGCACCACAGGAGCTAGATGACCCGGGATGCCATTCTGCTGTCGGAGAAAAAATTTGGAGGTAACTCTCTGTTCGTTCAACAGTCTGCACCAGTGTTTCTATCTACAACATAATAATTTATAATAATTTGACTTATTAGTATTTATTTTTATTTGAATAATAGGGATATTACTTTTCCCCCCACATAATTCCTAAAGATAACTAATTCTTAAAAAAGCACATATATACAGTAAATTAGTTTTGACATTACATTATTTATAAATGTAAACACAAGCTAGCAGATATGCTGTATGCAAATATCTCCTTCATATATTTGTGCTGTTGAGACAATCGTGTCCCTTTAAATGAAAATTTAAATCATATATAGTTGAAAAGCTTATCTTCCAAAATAAGTAAGCTGTATAAACATTAGTACAATAATAACAACATATTGAACAGAACAAACCAATCTTATTTTTCTTTTTCTACAAAATAATGCACATTTTAGATAATAAAAAACATCAACGTTAAACATAATAGATAAAAAATATTTATTGCTTGCCCATATGATAAACAATATTTCAAATTCCATTTCAAGTTCTGTATTTTCTGCAGCACCCACAGTTTTAAAAAGTAAACACTTTTTCTGCTGATAATACCAGGCAGAAATTAGGAGTGCTGAACTACTGCAGTCGGTAATGCAGATTTGGCACCCATCCTGGTTCTTCTACCTCTTTTTTAGTAGTTCCCATGAGATTTTGTGTCAAAAGGGAAGTAGTTGCGAAATATGCCAACCATGTAACATTATGTCTATGAATGATTAAAAAGATTAGTTTCTTAGTGCAGTTATTTTACATTTTGTCGGACTATTTCATCATTTAGGCTATTGTTTTCTAGGGCACACTTTTTAATGCTTCTTGTTTATGTTGTTTATTTTCTCCCTATAAATCTGATTAGAGTACCTTCTCCTGTTTTAAACAATAAAAAGTAAAAAACAGAAAATAGTTAAATTTTGTGTGCAAAAAAAGTACTTCATCATTAAGTATTGAATTTTGTTTATCTTATCTAAATGGAGCTTAACTAAACAAAACTTAACAGAGTGTAAAACGTTTTTGTTGCTGTGATCCAACTGTAATATATATAAATAACTGTAATATATATAAATATATATATATATATATATATATACACAGCGGGGGAATTAACTAATAAACAAACAGTAAATATCTTTCTAGTGGGAATCTTAGAAAACAAAATATTTATATATATATGCGTTGTGATTATGGTTGCTTTATAAAGGCATTTTTGCCAATCCAGGGAAATATAGAGTGAAAAACAACAGAGAGTAGGCTTTGGGGCAAATATTGTATTGTATTAATGATACATTCTCATAATACAAAGCAAGTTAATGCTAATTCACAGTATTGATTGAATCAGAGTATGCACAATATAGGCCATATAGGCACTAGACATAAAGCCCCTGATTCATCATTGAAATCCGCGATCGCTGGAAGCGCGAACGTACGCGCGGCCAGCGATCGCGGATTACCGCGGTCCGGACTCGAGTATGCGCGTACACGCGGCTCCGTGCGCGAGCTTTTCCAGTTGTTGAATAGCGCGATCGCGCACGATTCCGGATCGCTAATACAAATGCGCGAGCGATAATCCGATTTTGCTTGATGAATCAGGGGCACAGCATCTGTCATAATACATGCTCAAAATTGCAATTGTGGTATCGGCTATGTTGATCCGATGAACCCAACATGTTTTGCCCAAAGTGGGCTTCTTTAGGGGGTAATAGTAGGTTTTGTGATACATTAGGTACAAACTTGACAACATCTAAACATTTTATAAACATAAATATTGGTTTTAAGTATCCAATGGTTATAGTTAGAGATAATGGAATCGAAGCTAACAAAGTGGAATTCCATCCGAATTTCTGGAAAAATTTGATTCGCAACGAATCAGAATTTCCTCGCGATTCATGGTAACAAATTAAAATATTTCCTAAAATGGAGGCTACACGTGTGAGGACATGGGGCAAACAACTCTGGGAAGGTGGGATGACCCATAATGCCATGTATGCAGCCAATCACAGCCCTATAAATAGCCTAAGCCATCTTGGATTAAGACATAAACTAGCGTTCTGAGTGCAGGGAGAGACATGTGCAGGCGCTAGGGAGAGTGATAGCAAAAACCTCATTGTGAGAAAAAAAACTTAAAAAACGATTTATAAGTGCAGGGAAAGGATAGGGAGGAATCATTTCACAGCATCCTAGTGCAGGCAGAGACATCAGAAGGCGCTAGGGACAGAGGTAGAAAAGCGATTTACAAGTGCAGGGGAAGAATATTTGAGGATCCAAATGGCCATTATACAGCTCTGTCATTCCTGCAATTTATATATCCAGAAAAATATATACGCAGTTCACTGTTGCAGTTATTTGTAGTGAAAGCATTTAGTGGCCTATTTCAGTACAAAAAGAAAAATATATATGCAGTTCACTGTTGCAGTTGTATGTGGTGAAAGCGTTTAGTGGCCTATTTCAGTACAAAAAGAAAAATATATATGCACTTCACTGTTGCTGTTATTTGTAGTAAAAGCGTTGATTGGGCTATTTCAGTACAAAACCAAAAATATATACGCACTTCACTGTTGCAGTTATTTGTGGTGAAAGCGTTTAGTGGCCTATTTCAGTACAAAACCAAAAATATATTTTCAGTTCACTTCTGCAGTTATATGTGGTGAAAGCATTTAGTGACGTATTTGAGTATCAGGAGGAGGCCACATAGTGGCACAATGACAGAGCCTGGAGGTGGCGGCAGCATCAGGAAGCTACAGAGTGGCACAATGACAGAGTCCAGAGGTGGCGGCGGCAGCAGCAGCATCAGGCAGAGACCACAGAGTGGCACAGTGACAGAGCCTAGAGGTGGCTGCAGCAGCAGCATCATGAGGGGACACCAGAGTGGGACAATGACAGAGTCTGGAGGTGGCAGCAGCATCAGGAGGCTACAGAGTGTCACAATGACACAGAGGAGTGGCAGAGACCTAAATGTTTCTGGGGCAGGCTGAGGTCGCAGCAGAGTAAGGGGGCAGGAGTCGCAGCGAGAGGCCTGAGCTCCCGGTGTCATCTAGCAGTCATGTCTTGACCAGCAACCCAGCGGTTCTTGATTGGTTAACTTTACTTGGCCATCCACTTCATCCCAAGTGACATCAGACACCCTCAGCCAACAGTCGGTGGGTTCGTCAGACACAAACCTTAGTTGGCATGGCCCGGGACCAGGCCCTATGCCCTCACCTGTCCTCAACCTGCCTCTGTCCCTTGCTGTTCCCCCAGCCACAGAAGTATTGTATGCTGTGGGCTCATCTCCACTATACAGCCAGGACGAGCTAGTAGAGGACAGTCAGCAGCTACTGGCCAGCCAAGATCTGAAGGAGACTTCCGCCACTTTCTCCACTTGGCGGGCAAGTAGTGATGAGGAGAGTGGCGTGGGAGGTGGTGTTGCGAGCAGTCAGGCTCCTTACCCAGAGACCGTTGAGGAGGACATCAGTGACGTGCAGACACTACTCGATGATGATGCCGATCGCACTTGGGAGCCGGGTAAAGAAGGGGCTTCATCATCATCAGGAGAAGGGGCTGGCAGCTTGCCCGTGAGGCAGCAGCTAAGCCAGCAAGGTGGTAGCATGGCTGGTAGTCAGCAGGGTGGCAGCAGTGGGAGGTTGGGAGCCAAACGTACCCGGGGTAGACCACCTGCTTCGCAGCACCCTATCTGCCCGGGAAATAGTGGTGCAGGGGTTCACGGAGGCAGCGGCGGTAGCAGTCAGTCATTGCGGAGTGTTGGGTGAAAAAATCAACTACTTGGCGGTGTGGCAGTTTTTTGTTAAGCCGCCGGAGGAGGTAATATGGCCATATGTAGCGTGGCCAGGGTGCCAATGTTGGCACCACAGCCCTGCGTGAACATGTGTAGCGTCACCATTAGGTGGCTTGGGAGAACCAAGGCTCTCCACATGTGCTGGACCATGTGGTGGTCCAGCCTGCCGCAACAACCGCTGCATCACCCAGTGGCACGCACCGGGTTTCAGGCAGTCAAGGCTCCACCACTCCAGCCGAAAGGAGCTGTATGTCATTTCCTTTTTTTGCTGGTCAAGATGCTCCTCCTACTCCTTGTCAATCATTCTGTCAGCAATCGATCACCGAAGCGATTGCCAAGAGACAACAGTATGCGTGCACTCATCCAAAGGCGCAGAAGCTGAATGTGTTCCTGTCCAATTTGCTGGTCCTGCAGTCCCTCCCTTTCCCATGTGGTGGACTCTGCACCTTTCAGAGAACTGATGGCTTGTGTCGAGCTGAGGTGGAGAGTCCCAAGCCATCATTTCTTTGTGAAAAAGGCAGTAGCAGCCTTGCACAAATATGTAGATCTGAAGAAACATTCTGGTTTGCCAAGTTTACTATTTTTATATTTGCTGGACTCTCATTGAATCAAATTCCATACATTTTGCTTATCAAAAGAAGTGCTAAGAAAACGTGTGAAATTCAATTGAACACGTAAATAAACATTATAAACTGCTCCATGAGTTTTGGGAGGAGAGGTTGCAGTACTAGTAGTGACAAAGGGTAACAAAAGTGCTAAAACACCCATTCCCAGGACTATGCATGCTCAGGTTAGTTGACAAAGCTTGCAATGCTGCATGTGCTTTGTGTGGTCCCAAACTGATGATGTCAGAAAGTGAAAAATACAGATGCGTGGTTTGTTTGTTTTAAGCTAATTTTCAGCTAAAATATCAGGAGTTACAAGTGAACTTTGATGTTGCAGGCTACTAATAATTAGCAAGAAAATTTGTTCTGTAATAAAATGTTTTTTTTTATGTGTTTATTTGTTTGGAAAATTTATATGCTGATGAATTGTATTGCTTGGTCTCAATGTTTTTCTGAAGCAGCCAACAAAGATCAACGAAACGCCTAGAAACCAATAACAGCTTGAGACCACAGTAACAATGTTCAACGTTTTAATATTTTTACGATAATTAAATAGAAAGTGTTATTTTATGTATTTTATTTCACATTGAATAATATCGTTCTTTCTGATGCCTTAAAAGTCCTGTTACATCTGTTTTGTTTTATATAATTACATAGTTACATAGTAGGTCAGCTTGAAAAAAGACATAAGTCCATCAAGTTCAACCACTAGGGAAATAAACATATCCCAGATATAAAACCCTATAAGACATAGTTGGTCACAAGGAAGGCAAAAAAAACCCTGGTACAATTTGCTTCAACAGGGGAAAAAAAATCCTTCCTGATTCCATGAGGCAATCGGATGTTCCCTGGATCAATGGTCAGTTTTTTGATGTAAAAATTGATACTAATTTGTTTGCATAGAAATTTTTGTTTATATTGTGGGCATTTAATTCTTATATAATACATATAATACATAATTAAAGATATGAATTTAAAAAAATAATGAAATAATAGACAACAACAATGTAATTTAAAATAAAAAATTCAAAATGTACATTTTTTTATGTTGTATATTGTTTTTTTTTACTGTAAAAACCATTTAAAAGCAGATTACATTGTAATCTGCTTTTAAATTTCCTGCCCGGCCACACCCCCTAAATACATCACCACTCGCATCACCCGGAAGATGTCACATCCTCCCAGGTGATGCGAGGGGAATGTCCCGCCCTGCCTCACCCCAACGCTGCTGCTGCTCTGCATCTTCAGGGAGATGCAAAGCACAATGAAGACTTTTTGCATTGTGCATCACATCTTCCAGGAGATGCGAGAAGCAATAGCAAATTCCGGGGGTGGTGCCAGCTGGCATCACCCCCTGAATTTACTATTGCTGCTCGCATCTCCAGTTAGATGTGAAGCACAATGCAGAAGTCCTGTGGCCGGGACCCGGTTGGTATTTAAAAGCAGATTACTCGGTAATCTGCTTTTAAATTTCCCGGCCTTGCCCCCCGACAGACAAGCACCCAGGCATCACAGCGTGACCATAAGATCGCTGCTGGAGCGCCGGGCAAAAGTAAGGGGGCATTCTAAAGTTACCCCGAGTGTGACTTTAACTTTACCGCTAGGGGGGTTAATACCCAGTTATATTCTGTGCTTTTAAAAAAGCAACCAACTTTTTCTTAAAACAATCTATAGTAGTTGCTGAACTACTCCCTACTTCCCGATGGAGCCTTTTTTTTTACATTTATACAGACCTTATAGGCCCCTTGTTGTTTTGTTATGATCTCAAAGTGAATAATTGGGAAGGGTTCTCTATATGGACAATTAATATATTTATACAGGGTGATCATATCCTCCCTTAAATGTCTCTTCTCAAGGGAGAATAGATTCAGTTCAGCTAATCTCATAGAGATCTCATAGAAGCTCATAGAGTCCCTTCATTCCTTTTATTAGCTTAGTTGCCCTTCTCTGCACTCTCCCAAATTCCACAATGTCCTTTTTGTGAACTGACCATAACTGGACTGCATATTCCAGATGTGGTCAGACCAATGTGGTCTGTACAGGGGCAGGATTATGTATCCATCTCTGCAGCTATTCCTCTTCTAATACAAGAAAATATTTTGCTAGCTTTAGATATTGCAGCTTGGCATTGCATGCTGGTATTAGGTCTATGGTCTGGGGGACCAGAACCCCCAGATCCTTTTCGATTCCTAATTCTCCCAAATGTATTCCCCCTAGACAGAATAAAGCATGGATGTTGTTAGCCCCCAATTGCATAACTTTACATTTATCTATATTAAATTTATTTTGCCACTTGGCTGCCCAATCAAACAGTACATCCAGGTCTGCTTGTAGATTATAGACATCCTGTATGGACTTAATTCCATTACATAGTTTGGTGTCATCTGCAAACACAGAAATGGTACTTTTAATCCCAAACTCTTTATCATTTATGTAGGTTATTTTACTCATGTATACAATATTAAACAGTAAATGTCCCAACACTGAACCCTGGGATACACCAATAATAACCTTAGTATGAATCATTAATTACTACTCTCTGGATGCGGTCTTTAAGCCAGTTCTCTATCCATTTGCAAATTGACTTTTCTCAACCTATTGACCCTAACTTGCATACTACCCATCTGTGGGGTACTGTGTCAAATGATTTAGCAAAATCCAAGTGCACTATATCAACTGCTATTCCACTGTCTACCTGTTTACTTACTTCCTCATGAAAAGAGAGTAAATTTGTTTTACAACTTCAGTTTTTCTTGAAGCCATGCTGACTATCACTATGTTCCCTACGTAGGAACTACATTGGTCTTATGCCAATCCATTGGTACCATGCCAGTGATTAAAGAGTGTCTAAAAATTAGAAATAATGGCTTAGAAATAATGGGCTCAGCTCTTTGAGGACACGTGGATGTAATCCATCAGGTCCTGGTGCTTTGTCGATCCTAATTTTGCTCAACTGTTTTTCAATCATAGCAATTGTGAACTATTAAGGCAGTGACATTGCCTTAATGGGCTCTGCCATTTCCTTTGTGTAAATCCGCTTTTTCTTTATACCCAGTTACCAACCCAGAGACATCCTTTAGGGGCCTACTGTCAGGATCTCCTCAGGCAGCTTACACAGAATCACCCAGAGTCTAAGTGACACCAGGTTTTCACCAGGGCACCCTGCAAGGGGTGATGGGCTGGAGCGGTCTTGGTGTAGAGACAGGTGGCAGGAGAAAGCAGTACGGGACCAAGTGAGGGTCAGGGCAGGCAGCAGACAGACTTGGCCAGATTCCAGGCACAGGTCAGGGCAGGCAGCAGGCAGAAAAAATCATATTCCAGGCACAGGTCAAGGCAGGCGGCAGATAGATCTGGTCAGGTTCCAGGCACAAGTCAGGTCAGAAATTACAAGGGAGCAATGCAAAGTCACAGCACCAGCCTCCATTACTGCTGAGACTAAATAGCCTCTGCTCCTTTAAGGAGCTCCTCCTCCCTGTGCTGTGTCAGTGTGAGCAAGACAGGAAGTGCTGCATGCTCTGTCAGCCAGAGAGTGAGTGCTGCGCTTGGCAGCTCAACAGGGTACACAGGAGCGGGATGCAGCAAGACGGTTTAGCAGGGACAGCTATGGGAACAAACAGGTATTGTGACACCTACATGCTCAGATATGATCTTTTTGCTATTACTATATTTGATAACATTTTGGGGGTTTGCCTTACTTTCCTTTGCAATCTGTCTTTTAAATTAATGTTTTGCACATTTTATCTCCTTTTTACTTTTGTTATATTCTTAATTCTTCATTTTTATATTTTTGGAATATACTTTTCAGTGTGCTTGTGTAGACATTCACATATCTGTTCTGTGTTCTTTGAGGACAATATTGTCTCCCAGTCCAAGTCACAGAGAGCCGCCCTTAATAATGGAAAATTTGCTCTCTTAAAATTTAATGTTTTTTTCTTTCCTGTTTTTATTTCCTGTTTACAGCTTACATTAAATTAAATGAAATCATAATATGGTTACTGCTACCCAGATTCTCTTTTATATAGACATTTGTTAAAAGTTCTGCATTGTTAGAAAGAACTAGGTCCAGCAGAGTATAATTTCTAGTTGGGGCTTCTATAAACTGTACCATAAAATTATCTTGTATTAAATTCATAAATGTCCTCCCTTTTGTTCCTGTAGTGCCATTACTCCAGTCAATGCCCCTGATTCATCAAGCAGAATCGGATTATCG
>NC_092858.1:120314986-120315619 GCF_032062135.1 Pyxicephalus adspersus
CGTACTTTCGCGCTTCCAGCGAGCGCGGATTTTATTGATGAATCAGGGGCAATGTCCAGATAGTTGAAATCTCCCATGATTAAAACATTTCCAGTTTCCAGCTGCTTTTTCTATCTGTGCTTGTTGATAGTAGTTGATTCTCTATTTCTTCCTTAGCACTGGGGGGCCTATGGCAGACTCCAATAATTAATTGTGCGTTATGCATCCTCACATTTAACTCCACCCATAATACTTCAACCTCATTGCTTGCTCCATCAACAATTTCTTCTTTTACATTCACTTCCAGATCACTTCTCACATACAGACAGACACCACTACCCTTTCGTTTGACTCTGTCTTTATGAAAGAGAGTATAACCAGGAGTGTTGAGAGCACAGTCATGTGAAGAACAAAGCCAGGATTCAGCAACACCAAGTCATAATGCTCTTCATTCATTAAGGCTTCCAACTCCCCTATTTTGTTTGGCAGACTTCTAGCACATGGGCAAGTTACTAACTAAGGCAAAATCAGAATGGTGCTTTAACAAAGTGTAAATATATTTTAAAATGGTTATTTGAAGAAGATTCACACATATTTTTGAGCCTTAAAAAATATTTTTGCTACTAGTGACAAAAAATAGCAGTAAAAAAAAAA
>NC_092858.1:120316078-120318652 GCF_032062135.1 Pyxicephalus adspersus
CGTTCGTCGTTCGTTTTCCAGCGATAATAATTGGAAGTGTGTACGTAGCTTTAGTCAAAAATTGTTACAGCCTATTCTATATATTTAAACTAATTTTGTAAAGCACTCAAGCATACTCCTTTTTGCAAGAGCAATTTGTAAAATAATTGTGGGCAAAGCCCCATATTTAGAGCAAAGCAAGGTTTGCAAATGAAACATTGTAAATCAGTTGAAAAACTGAAGAAAATATATATTTTCTTGCAGGAGAATTTTTAAAAGGAAGCTTTGGAAGAACCCCCTATTTAAAGCAAGGACATGAATTATCCAGTATAAACAAAATGTTTAATGAGCAAAATTATACAGGAAAGTAAAACTTTTTGGAAAGATTTTTTTTAGAACTAGCATGGTCCCCTATTTTGTATTTACAGAAAAGTCCTGCATTACCTACAAAAAATATAGGATGATGTAGCTTTTTCATAACAATATTTTTAATCCCTTTAAAGAAATGCTATCATCCAAAAATTAAAGATATAAAATATACATTTACTTGCTTTCTCATGTCTTCATGTCACTTTTAATATCAATCAATGCCAATTATTTTTCATGATTTAGGTTTCCTCTCATTTCAGCACTATTATCTACTTAAGAACCATAGGAATGAAGTCACTCTTCACAACATTGCATTTCCTATTTATAGTAGTAAATTAGATTACTTAGCTGTCACAGAGAGAAATTCTGCTGATGAAGTAAGCAGCTACACATTACAAAATAGTTGCATTTGTTTCTTTGCTCCTAATGTTCATGCCTACTGTGCAGAGTTGTACTGTACTACTGGTCTTAAGATTTGGCTGACTTTGCTCAAAAAGTTCTAAATATGGTTAACATTGTACACTCCATCCTGAAGAAACTTGTCATGAAAAATCAATACCTTGAAAGAATAGTCACAAACAAAATGCAAAACAACTTTGAACAAGTCTTATTTAAAGACATACGGAAATATAAAGGCTTATTCTACTATCAGGGACTGATTCTATGTTGGTGAAAAATAGATGCATTAAAAAGTTAAACTAGAACTACAGAATATGTTCCTTTGTTCCTTCTATTTCTTTGGACAACTTGATTGCCAGCCCCGGGATGACATAACTCCTTTGCAGATGTGTAACCAGTGCAATCAGGCTGGGTATTGCAGAAGGGACATATTGCAGGTTATTACAGAAGGGACATAGTCTGCCCCTTTCTGCAATGAAGGTTGCAGAAAGGAGCAGATGGTGTATGCTCACAGAAGAATCAGATACTCCTGTATCCTGTATGGGTATTTTTTATGTCTACTTGTGATTTTTTATGTCTACTTGTGATGATTACCGTATTTTTCGCCGTATAAGACGCTCCAGAATATAGGACGCACCCATTTTGAAAGGAGGAAAATCTAGAAAAAAGAGTCTGAAAGAGTATTCCCCTTCTGATCACTCATGTGCCATTCATACCGTATTCCCCTTCTGATTTCACTCTGCCATTCAAATTCCCCTTCTGATCACTCTGTGCCATTCTTACCTTTTTTTCCACTGTACGGCAGTTAGGGCATGGATCAGCAGGGGGCGCTGTGCTGGCTTCTTTCACTCTGCACTGCAGCCAGGAGGAGACACACGCTGCAGCTAGAGAGGACAGGAGACACACGCAGGATCGGGTATGGGGTGAGTATATTATTTTAATTATTATATTATTATAACACATTTGTTGTATAAGACGCACCAACTTTCCCCCCCCAATTTTGGGGAAGAAAAAGTGCGTCTTATACGGCAAAAAATACGGTACTCTTTTACCATTTAGAACATATGCAAACACAGGGTATGCTGTGGGCAACCAGGTGCGAAGGCTAGATGCATCATTTGTTGATCTGGGAGAAACACTGTGCCCAGCGAATCTTGTTGTGTTCCTCTCATCCTTCATTCATCTTTCAGAATGTCTCAGATCCCCACAAGTCTAGGGCATTTGTGCCTCCTTCTGACTCACCTATCTTGCACTCCCCTGCTGCCACCACCAACTCTGCTTCAGGATCCAACTCTCTGCACACCAAGGTGGGCAAAACATGGTACCGAATCACAAAGCAGAAGGATAGTCGAGGAAGGCCGGGGTCGAGGCAGGCAGCAATGAAGAGAGGTTAGGTCACAAGCCAGGTGATCAATTGCCAGGGATCCAGGAGACAGACACTAGTGACTAGTGTTGGTGGAATAGCTCACTATTCGATTCGGCAGCTATTCACTCGAATATAGCAAAAAAATTCGGGTGGTCGAACATCGAATTCGAACACCATTAAAGTTAATGGGAGGAAAAATTTCTGTTTTTTTTTCGGCACTGTGTAGAGCTTCTACAGCCTCCAAACAAATGTAAAAAGATACATTATAAAAGGATACATAAAAAGATACAATATAAAAAGATACATAACACTACCCTGTTTCCCCGATTATAAGGCACTCTCTTATATTTTTTGAAATGCCAAAATATGCCCTAGGTCTTATTTTCAGGGGATGTCTTATTTTTCCTTGAAGAAGACTACAGTACACATTTATTGTTGAAAGTCACTCATGATCACTCATG
>NC_092858.1:120321205-120389489 GCF_032062135.1 Pyxicephalus adspersus
TTTTTCATTTTTCCCTAAAAAGGGGGGGCTGTCTTATTTGATGGCCCTGCCTTATCATCGGGGAAACACGGTAGTGACACAGGAGCCACTGCAGGCACAGGGAACATAGGAAACACTGGAAGCAACAGGAGGCACAGGTGATGCAGGGAAATCCATAGACAGACAGGTTCCCAGCCAACTTCCCTGTGCTGTTACAAACACTGTAACAGCACAGGGAAGTTGGCTGGGAACCAACAAACTGGACAACGAGAGGAAATGCAGGAGCTGGACAGAGGAAACAATTAAGCACCAGGCGAACAGGAACTAGCTCAACAGAACTAGGGGCTCAGTACAATTGAGACATGTTGCACGAAAAGTACAGTATGTGAGCTAGCTAAATAGACATGGGTGGTCATCTACCATCCTCTCCTCCTTCCTCCTTCTTCTGCTTCTGTAGTCATCATTGGAAAATGTTTGACCAGGAAACAGAAGTACAGTCCTCACTAAGCTACTGGTGGTAAAGTCCTTGATGTACAAGTTGGTGGAAGCCAGCTCCTTTAAAGAACCCATGGAGTGTTCTCAGCCCTGTTTGAAGATTCCAGGACAACAATATTTTTTAAACCTTGGCAAACATGGAATGTTTTATTGTGGCTTGTTTTTGCAGTGACAAGTGTTTTGGTGATATTGCATTACTACTGGATAACCACACTCAAAGATTCTTGCTATGACAGCAAGTTTGGCAATTTTTTTAAGGCTACCAAAATGAAGGCAAAACTGCATAATTATGAAGAAAATATTGTGCAGCCATCTTAGCACAACATTTCCTGTTGCATACCAGTTCATCATCCTGTCAGCAGCCATCTCTCCATTCCCCACAGCATTGGTCTCCTGCCTCCTGTCTCAGCTAGCCCTTCCAGCAGCAACAGCACCAGTCCGAGTATGGTCAACTACAGTCTCTTGAACATGATAGACAAGCTGTTTTCAGCAGTGTCAGAAGGGAGTTAGATATAATCAGGCTAGACGGTATCATCGTATTTTAGCATTTCCCAAAGCGTCCAATTACTTTTGACCTCTATGCATTACTGGGCCAAAAAAATGGACATTTAGCCAAACTTGTCGATTATGCCATCCAAAAAAATATTGTAATAACATAGATAAAATTAAACTTTAGGCAGGTATAAAACGCATTTGCCTAAATTTGGTTTCATATACGTTTGTTGCAGTCCCCTTTACAGGGCAATTTGGACTAGAAGAAGAAGGAGTTATGTTGCAGTGTTTATGTGCTAAGAAACATTCTGAAAGGAGGAAAAAGCCGAGTAACAAAAAGGTATATAAGTCTGCTACTTCACTTTTTATTGTCCAGTTACAGGCTGGAGAGAGACAAAACATGTAAGTGTTACCTACCTGCAATAGAAAACGTATCCTGCCATTTTATCTGTATATTTAGCTTTTACTCTGGAATTTATTTTTAATATGTAATCAAAATTCTCAGAAATTTGAGTTTTGAAATACATTATGTTGTACAGAAAAAAATATAGTCAGTTTTTAACCTATCATTACTCTGTTACAACCTTTTATGACTGTAAGGTAAAAGTAACAAAACCCCGAAAAAATATATTTTTGCTGTATCTGCTCTGGATAGTTGGAAGTTGGTTAAACCTTGCCATTTTTGTCATGTGATGAGCACAATGTTTTCCTGAGCAGCACTTGTAGTATACAGTATATTGGAAAGGAAAGTATTTCAGTGAGTTTCTGTAATCAGTGTAGGGTAGGCCATGTAGTGAGATTGCTTTAGATCCAGTGTATGCTAATTTTATTGTTTAGTGAAATCTTATTTTTACTTTTTGTATCTGATCATGTTACACAAAGCAACAGCTGTACTGAAAAAGTTTACTGTGCAGAACATTGTAAAAGTAAGAACAATGTATGCCTGCCCTTTCACGTTTAACCAAAGGTAAATGTGTACAGATTAAATGACCAACAAAAGTAAAGTACAGCCTAAAGTATAGGTATATAAAAAAAAACTTTACATACAGACTAGTCTTTAATGTCAATGTCATATTCTGTCCAGCTGAGTTGATATGATGTTGGATAGCCAATTTTGGGCACATTGTAAATTCAAGTAAAATAGTAGTAGTGTCTTAGTATTGTCTTTATCATTTAAAAAGATTAAAAATGTGGCAAAGACAATACCAAGGAAGATATTACTGCTATCATATACATTTTTTTCTAAGGTACCTAGTGTTTGCATATCCTGTACTTTTAGAAATCCCCAAGGGTATCTTTAGAGCTCCCAGAGGTAGAGTAATTTTGTTCTAATATATATGCCTAATATATATCAATATATACATCCCATTTAGTGAGCAATAGTGTGTAATAGTTGTTGTGGTAAGGTGTGGACCAAAGCTCTGACACCCTGGTTGGAGTCTTAGTTGGCATAATAGAGTGTTGTGGATTTTGAGCTTCCTGTGGTCTAGAAAAATGTTAAATTATAAAATAGTTTAATCCTGCTTACTGTCGTTTTCTTTTCCTGAGAGTTCTCTAAGGCAGAATATGTGTAGGTTAACGTCTCTCTTAAAAATACATTCTCTGAAATTAGGATCTTTAAGTAGTCTAAGTGTAGTAATATACAAATGTATTGATTCGTTGAGATTTTTTTTGACAAGAAAACCTTTTTTTTAATAATTTTTAAGAGTTTCTATTGATATTATTGATGCCAAAAAAATGGTGTATTCATAATTCCAAAAAATGGAAAATGCATGTTAAAAAGTGCATTTTCAAATTAACCAACAATTCAAAACCAACAAGGTGTTCCAAAAGCAAATAAGCAATCAGAAAGCATGCCTGCCTTACTTAAATCCCAGATCAGTGATCTGATGTTCTCTTTGCTATTGATGTATTTGGCCATTAGAAAGAAGGTGGAGAATGTCTATAAGGCTAGCAAAAGATTTTAAAGATTGCCAAATGTGTTTATGTGTCCATTACTGAAAGTCCTAGCTGACTACTTGTTGCCTAAAAAAGTCAGCATAATTATATTGCAGAATCTGCAGGTAACTCTTTTAAAAGTTGGAGTGAAAGTTCATGCATCAACAATTAGAAATAGATTATTTCAGATGAAAATTGCATGTGAGGTGTGCCAGAAAAAAAGTCTTTACCAGGAATTACATTACAGCAAAACTATAGTTTGAAGTCAAACAGGGGAAAGACCAGACTTGAACAATGTGCTGTGAACTGATGAATTAGAAAAGGAGTAGTTAGTCCACAGGAGCAATAGGTATATCTGCACAAACCAAAGAGGGAATGTCGGGAAAAGGAATGTATACCACGTTTGAAACATGGCAATTGGAAAATATATAATTTGGGGTTGTTTAGCTGCATCATGGTATGGGCAGCTTGTAGTTAATGAGCCACTATGAATTCTACATTATGCTTGATGGTAATGTGAGGCCATCTGTTGAAAGTCAAAGTAGAAAAGGATCTTTTAATAACAAACCAAAGCACATAATTCAAAGAAGAAAAAAAAATAAAGGTTATGGGCTTGTCAAAGCTCTCATTTGAATTCTACTGAAATGTTGCATTTTAATTGCTCATAAAAGATACCTAAGTGAATTTTGAGTAGTCAGTAATGTCACCTGGTCAATTCCAGGCACTGGTGGTAGGTTTTGTAAAATGCATATGAGAAATATTTTTTCCTAAATAGAGCAAGACCAGCTTATGAGGCAAGGGTCTACTTACTTTTCACAGTACATCACTATATGTAACACATCTATTGATATTCTTTTTGTCAAAATGCACTGTTCAAAGAAAAAATTATTGTAGCCTGTTTAAATATGTTAGCAAGTCAATATTTGTCATTGAGTGTCCATACTATTTACATACCTGTATGCTGACAATGAACTGTATATTTACATTAAATATGGTCAAGCAATATTCTTATTTTCAGACAACTCAATTTCAGCAAACATATGCAGATAGCTAGAAAAAAGCACAGGAAGGTAGTTACACACAAATGGAATTTCAGGTTAAACAACAGCAGCCTGCACAACTTGTTGACCAAACTGAATAGCCAGAGCTGCAGAACTCCTAGTTGTGTTACTTTACAAACTCATATGATGGAGCAGCAGAATATCTATCCATTTTTATTCAGACTAAAATTGAGGAATGCTTTATTCCTTACAACATGCTGAAAAAGACTGGGTTAATAGCATTTATTGATGGTTTATGATACTTACAACATACCATGGTAGTATAAAGCTATCCAATTATTAGGTCTATGCCTGGCAGGTATGTTTTATGTATTTTCATTCCTTACTGCAGGCAACAATTGTACAATACAAAAGTAGCTGAAAAAAACTGAAAGTAGAAGTAAACATTAAGAAGTCATTTAAGATCTTAGACAGAATATTGGTCATTGAAACATGGATTTTTGTGATTATGATTCAATATAAAATGTGAAAATAACCTGAAGTGATGCAAAATAACATTTCCTAAAAGAAAGCTTCAATAGTCTGTAAAAAGTAAAATAGTAGAATTGTTAGACTTTACAATTTCATTATAAAACACCACTTTTTCAATAAGGATACAAAGAGACACAAAGGTAATAGAACTATACAGAGAATGCTAATAAAATATACCAAACCCCTTAAAAAAAAATATAAACTTTTTAAGAAAGTTGATGAGTAAAACTAAGATTTTGCTTAGGTGAAAATGGCAAGTGGTAATATCTTCATTTTGCAGCAAATGACGCTTGTTAAAATCACTGTACTCACTGGTATTATTGTTTATTGCTTATTTAGCCCAAGATTTTCATTTTTTATGTATTTTTATCTTTCTAAAAGAGTAGCGGGACTGCTACATTTTTTTGGACTGTTCACTTATGCCCTGCTGTGTATTTTCTGTTCTGCTTTACTTTATAGTTTTGAAGCAAAGCAACAACAGTCAGTAACCAAACTTTTTAGTAGGACAAATAGCAATAGCAGCCTCCATAATAAATCTCATCATTAAGTGCTATAGTGTATTTATTGTACTTTTCTCTCAGGGCTGCAATAAGTTAAATGATGAGTTTTTGTTCCTGGTATTTGTTAGCACAGGATCTGGAACAACTTCTTAGTGTATTTGACTACATTGGTCTTTTGTTTTAACATTTCCTCCCCTGGAGAGTAACATTTTTTGTTTCATTTTTTTACAATAATGTACTAAACACCTATTATCACCAGAAAATAAATATAGACAATGAACATTTTTATGTGAACATTTGTTCAATTTTTATGTACAATTTGAACATCTGTACATGTACACCATGTAACATTAACTTTATACATAAAATAATTAGCACCTGAACAGAATCCTTGAAAATTTTAATGTGAGAGTGCTCCTATTAAGAAATTTGGTCTATTTAATTAAGACATTACCAGTTACATCAGGTTTATAGTTTGGTTGAATAGCTTTACCCTAAACAACAAAATTTCATATATAAGCATTTAAAATAATTTAACAAAAATGCCATTTTAATTATTTTTTATCTGATTTGTATTCCTTCAATACCTTTTTAGTTACAGTTTTAAATGAGCTCATTAGATTGAAATAGCTAATAAGTTTTAAAGGGATTGTTGAAAATGTCTTCAATCTATTTAATAGTTAAGAGTTTGATAATCAAGTGTTTTCTCCTTCTTAACAAATCTAGCCTCAATTGAACAGTCAAAACACAAGCTACTCATACCAGATATAGTGCATTAAAAATAAAGACCATCCACTACAAGAAGTATATCAAGAGCACTTAAAACAAATTATTTTCAGGAAAAGAAACTTAATCATCTAACTGCAATCACACATCTAACAAGCCTTTGATAGAAATTGGTTGATCTGATTATCATGGCTAAATCTTGGCTTTCATTACACATCAACAAGATGAACATCATATGTATACTTGTGCGCTGCAATATATATATATACATATATATATATAAATATATATATATATA
Source organism: Pyxicephalus adspersus (assembly GCF_032062135.1). NCBI lineage: Eukaryota > Metazoa > Chordata > Amphibia > Anura > Pyxicephalidae > Pyxicephalus > Pyxicephalus adspersus. Next base: position 120,327,166 of record NC_092858.1, read on the forward strand.
TATATTATTTTTTTTGACAACTCAATACTGTGCAGATTCCACTAACCCCATAGGAGCATCATCCTAAAAATTCAGCCTCTGTTGTGTAAATGTTTTGCCCTTTTTAGAGAGTAACCCTTAGAATCAGCATGGTCCTCAGCCTTGCAGGGTAAAACTCTGGCCATTTATTATTGGCAGCCTGATACCATTTGGACAGTTAATTATGGTCTCCAAGGGCAGAGTTTGATTGGATTCTAGCATGTATGAATTATGTATTACTAAGTAGCAGTCTTTTAGTACTCCTTTTTTTCTGGCTGGACTATCTGATTCACCACAGCATATAGACAATAGGCTTTGGTTTCCTGCCACATGTTGATGTCTATAAAAGAAGGAACAAAATCTGCAGCTGTGATGATGTTAGTGGGAAGTGGGACTTTTATGAGGAGTGCCCATTGCACCATTAGGTCAAGAGAGGTGAGTTACAAGAAGAGGAAGAGGTGGAAGAGCAGGAGGAGGATCAAGAGAAAGAATGGTCAGGTATGACGTTAGGAAGAAACACTGGTCATTCACAGTCTTGCAGACACCAGTTGGGGTTAGGCTAAGGATGAGGTGAAGAATTAAGGCCCAAAGTGGGGGGCAGAAAGAGCAAATTCCCAGTTCACTTTGGAAAACATGGCAAGTTGTATGCCAGCTTTCCTTTACAAGCAAATTGTTGATATTAGAAAAAGAAAACCATTGCTATTGATTTTTCACCAAAAAGTTGTCAGAAAATGAGAAAACTGGCAAATTTTCTCAGCATCAATGTGGCAAAATGGTCTGTGATTGATTGCAAAATGACACTTCAATTTGCAAAGTTATAGTTATACATACATTTTTTTATTCAGAATTAGTGTTAAAAAAATATCATAAAATTGGATTCAGACTGTTTTCAACTACTAAAATTAGGTAAATAAAAAATTCCTAGTGATTTTCAGTCAAAAAATAGCATTTTAAAGCTGAAATGCCAGATTTTTGGACTGTTCAAACCAAACTTAGTCAAAGTTGAAATTTCACAGTTCCGAGCACCTCCAGTAATATTTATCCATTATGGTGATTGTTGTTGATGATTATTGTTGGAATGGACAAAAAATTTTAATCAAAAATCCAAGTCAGATTCCATTTTTCTTAATGGTTTTAAAAACCTTGAACAACATAGGGGCAGTGTGAATGCATTTTGTGTAAACATTTTCCTGTTATCTCATATTGTGGCTATAATTGTTGTTACCTAAATCACTAGGAGTGATATCTTTAGCTATTATATCAGGAACCTTGGATAGCATGGGTCAAGTCTGATTCCATTTTTTTGATAAATTCACTTCTAATTGTACAGTTGGAGGCTGTGGTGGTGGTGGAGCTAAAGTTTTTGAACTATTTTTGATTGGGTTTTTGGTACAAATACTCCTTAGCATCGAGTTTCTCAGCCCAAAAATCCATTGGTTTGAAAGTTAGGTTGTCTGGCATTTCAGGGTATGTCAGATAAAATAAAACATCTGCCCTGTCTAATCTCTTTGCCTTCATGTTGCAGCTGGAGATAGTTGGCCAATAATATAAAAGTCTATGGGACTGAAGCTAGCCCCACTCATGCTGCTGCTGGTGTGGTTATTTAGTAGTCAATTTGCCATTGTTTTCAAGGTAGAAACTTAACCAGCTCCCGCTGCCCCTCATTGTGGGCCACCATCACCATGACACCATAGGTGTCTACTAGACTGGTCTCATCCTAACATAGGTCACATACCCGACAATACCTCTTCCGGTACTTCTTCATTAACTTTCTTCATATCTTCTTCATGTAGACCACCTTACTCTACCTTCCCATAAAAGTCCTATTTTACAGTAACACCTCCACAGTTGTGAGACAAAGCATGAGAGTATTCTTCCTGTCGAACCTGTTGACCCTGGAGGAGTTGTAGCACCTACTCTATACCCACGTGAGTACAGAGTACGTGCTACAAATCCTCTAGGTGCAGTGAACTCACACGACCTCTCCCTTGAGAGGTTGTGTGAGTTTGGCACCCGCAGCCCCTCAGCCATTCAGCACAAGAGATGAATGGGGAAACTTGTCCTTATTTGCACTCTAGTGCCTGGGGATCCCGCGCTGTCAGGAGTCCCACAAAACACAGACATATAATAACGATACTTTAACATAAAAGTCTTATCCTTTTTTGTACATACATTTTTTCTCTTTCATGGAATGAGTAAGGGGTTTTATGTACCCCTGTACTCCTTACCCCGGGTGGGGCAGCAGAGATCTGGGAGTTTCTTATTAAAGGGGGCTTATAGATTCCAAAGTCCTGCTAAAACGCCTATAAAAGCCTCAATTGTTTTCAATGGAAGCTTTACTAAAAAGCTTAAAAGCACTTGAAAAAAGCCTGCATTGAATTTAACGGTACCCTTTATTGACGTTATTTAAGCGCTTATAAAGGCGGGAAAACGACCCCATTGAAATTGTGCAGCAAGCAGCATTATCTAAAATGCTCAAAAACGTGTCACCCTGGTTTATATTAGCATTGGAATTCATGGGAATTTCAAACATGGGTTTTTAAATGCTCAAGTTAAACGCTGGGAAAACAGTCTAGGCCTTACTTGGACATAGTCCCCTAGGGCCCCCTCAAACCCCAGCAATGTTGGAGACAATACCATATGAATCAGCTATATATACAGTTAGGTCCATAAATATTTGGACAGAGACATTTTTTTTCTAATTTTGGTTTTGTACATTACCTCACTTAATTTTAAATGAAACAACTCAGATGCAGTTGAACTGCAGACTTTCAGCTTTAATTCAGTGGGTTGAACAAAAAGATTGCATAAAAAAGGGAGGAACTAAAGCCTTTTATTAACACAATCACTTCATTTCAGGGGCTCAAAAATAATTAGACAAATAAAAAGCTGAAAATAAAATGTTCATTTCTAATACTTGGTTGAAAACCCTTTGCTGGCAATGACAGCCTGTAGTCTTGAACTCATGGACATCACCAGATGCTGGGTTTCCTCCTTTTAATGCTCTGCCAAGCCTTTACTGCAGCGGCTTTCAGTTGCTGTTTGTTTGTGGGACTTTCTGTCCGATGTTTAGTCTTCAACAAGTGAAATGCATGCTCAATTGGGTTCAGATCAGGTGACTGACTTGGCCATTTAAGAATATCCCACTTCTTTGCTTTAATAAACTCCTGGGTTGCTTTGGCTGTATGTTTTGGGTCATTGTCCATCTGTATTATGAAACGCCTCCCAATCAATTTGACTGCATGTAGCTGGATTTGAGCAGACAGTATGTCTCTGAACACCTCAGAGTTCATTCAGCTGCTTCTGTCCTGTGTCACATCATCGATAAACACTAGTGTCCCAGTGCCACTGGCAGCCATACACGCCCAAGCTATTACACTGCTTCCGCCATGTTTTACAGATAATGTAGTATGCTTTGGATCATGAGCTATTTCACGCCTTCTCCATACTTTTTTCTTGCCATCATTCTGGTAAAGGTTGATCTTGGTTTCATCTGTCCAAAGAATGTTTTTCCAGAACTGTGCTGGCTTTTTTAGATGTGTGTTTTGAGCAAAGTCCAATCCAGCCTTTCTATTCTTGAGGTTTTTAGGTGGCTTGTACCTTGCAGTGCACCCTCTGTATTTCCTTTCATGCAGTCTTATCTTTAGTATAGACTTGAATATTGATATGCCTACTTCCTGGAGAGTGTTGTCCACTTGGTTGGCTGTTGTGAAGGGGTTTCTCTTCAACACGGAAATTATTGTGCGATCATCTACCATTGTCTTTTGGCGTTGCGGAGTTCACCAGTGCTTTGTTTCTTTCTCATGGTGTACCAAACTGTATATTTTGCCACTCCTAATATTGTAGCAAATTCTCAGATGGGTTTTTTCTGTTTTTGCAGCTTAAGGATGGCTTGTGTCACCTGCATAGAGAGCTCCTTTGACCGCATGTTGTCTGAAATCAAAATCTTCCACATACAAGCCCCCTCCCCCCCCGTTAACATAACGAAGGAACTGCTCACACCAGCCCATGAAATAGCCTTCAGTCAATTGTCCAATTACTTTTGAGCCCCTGAAATGAAGTGATTGTGTAAAAAAAAGGCTTTAGTTCCTCACATTTTTATGTTATCTTTTTGTTCAACCCACTGAATTAAATCTGAAAGTCTACAGTTCAACTGCATCTGAGTTGTTTCATTTAAAATTTATTGTGGTAATGTATAATCAATATAATATATATATCAGCTTTGAAATATTTTAAAAGCTAATAAAAATAAATATTTGTGTTATATTTTCCTGACTCTACTTTAAGTTTTTATTTTTAAAAAATAAGGGGGGAGTTCTCCTATGGGAAATTACTGCCATCGAAACACATGGACCATGAAAATTTCACGAGGGAATGTCTGATTACATTTTTTTAAAATAGACCCCTAAACATTTTTTTTACCTCCCCCTACAGATTTGCATAACAATTCCATGTTCTAAGGCTTGGCAATCACTCATTGGCAGGTGGCTTCAAATAAAAAAAAAAAAAGAGATCACATAGGTTCCATAGGGACATTTAAGGCTGCAAACACTTGATGTATAATAAAACAGATATATATTAGGTCACAGGTTAAAAAAACATGATTGTAACAAATATAAACCCAAACCTCCAAGTGTCCCCATTCATTGTACAATTCTCACCCAAGTAAAACAGACAGGTAGCAATTGTAGGTATCAAATAAGTACATATAACATCAATGCAGGCATGTACAATGAATGCAAAGTATCACTCAATGATGTTTCAACACGTTTTGTAGATACGAATGGGCTTCATCAGGAAACAACTACATATTAAGAGGAAATAAGTGTGCCATTTAAATCCACCGCTACTAGTGTCTGGTTGGAAGTAGTTCAGGGAGGGGGTACTGCAATCATATGAACGTATATCTTCAAATATACACCTAGACATTCTTCATGAATCAGCCCGAGAGTGCTTTAGCATACACAAGTTTGGAGATAAGAAGACATACGAAAACCTATCCATTTAGTAGTATCAAGATGAGAGCAGTACAAGGATGGCAGACTTCCCTCCATGCATATCAAGAGCAAAGAAACCTGGCTTCAAATACACTTTTCCACACCTTTTTAAATTTTATTTGTTTATTTTCTGTTTTTACTTGTGACATACTCTCGCTTGCTTCGCTAAACCCCAGCAATTCAATGACAATAATATTCAGGGGCTTTGTATTTAACAAAAACGTATCTGCTTCCAAAACCAGATTGAAATTCCTTATTAAGGAATTTACTTACAATCAGTACAATACACATTTCTAAGCCTGACACTCTGCATGATACACACTCCTGATCCCTACACTGTATATGTTACATATTCCTAATCGCTGCACTCAGTACATTACATACTACTGAACCCCTGCATTTTTTAAAAAACATAGTCATGACCCTTCTTATTACATAATTCTCCACCCTCTTTCATTAGCTTTAATCTTGGTCAATGATAAAATACCTTACTTGAGTTTGGTTTAACAAAAGTTCATAATGTTGAATTTGTTTGCTGCAAACCTAGGCTGGTGAACATTTTCCACCATGTACCTTGTAACCAGCAAGGAGCAGGGTCTGTAATGTAGCATAACTACAGGGCAGCCCCTATCAATTATCAGTCAATGGGAATACTGCCTGCTGTATGTGTTAGCAAGAAGCTGCCAGCATCATTCCCATTGTTAAGGTAGCTAGTATTTACCCACACAAAAACTGCCCATATATTTGCTGAGAGGGCAAACATTTAACATTGAATTTTTACATTCAAGCTTAACTGTGGTATTTAAAATCTATAATGGATCCCTGAGGGAGAAACCTTGAAACACAGGAGGCTTGCTTGGTATAATGATGATGATGATAACATTAATTGTACACATGATATATAAGCTTTGATATTCAGGTGGTTGTTGTTGATGCCTGAAGTTGAAGAATGCGGATTCTCCTATATATAATTAACTGATTCATGTAATAATATCATTTATAAGTGGTTATTACTATTAATCTGTGTCATTTTGGAGCAAGATGAAGCCAAAAACCACAGGTTTAAACTTTGTTTGTTACTCCTACTCCTCATCAATATTAGAGTGGTGTTAAAACTACTTAAGTGTTGGGTCACAGCATTTACAACTGCTATAAAGTGTGATTTTATTATCATAATAATCATATACACAATCTTTTTTGCTGGAGTATATATGTTCAATTGTTCTTGAAAGGAACTTTTTTCAGAGTTTGAACACTAGAAAAAGTAGGTGCAATTCTTTGGGCCTGATTCATCAATGAAATGCGCGTACGCTCGACGCGCATAAGTACGCGCCGGTCAGCAACCTCTATTAGCACGAGTCGGGCCCGAGTTCTAGTGAACTCGCCTGCCTGTTTCCTGCAAAGATCTCTAATACACCAATTAAGGCGACTAATTTTCAGCTGCGCGATTCAGAAGAAGTCGTTAACCTTATTAAGAGGTGATAGCAATTGATTAGCACACACCTGCACCCTGTTCTGTGCGCATCTCCAGTCCATTTTACAGGTCAGTTTGAATCTTTAATGCTTGATGTTTTTTTTTTTGTGTTACTTTTTTATGTTACATTTTACTCAATCACAAACTTCATTTATAGTTACATTTGTTGCACTTCTTGTTACTTTGGTTTGGTTGCAACACTGCAAACTAATATCTATCAAGCTGGATATATACTAAGTAGCACAAACATTTGTGACCTGATAAATATTTTGTTCTAGTTTGACTTTAGAGAAATCAAATATTTTAGTAAAAGATTATAGTCAAACATGTTATAATACATGTATTAAGGAACATTTAGTGATTTCACTTGTGTGTGTATGTCAAAATACATTTAATTGTACACAAATGCATATGCATTTCAATTAGCACTATTTTAACTGGACTGGTTTGTGTGTGTGTGTGTGTGTTCTATGTATATGTACACACACGTTTGGCTTTATGTGCACTCATGTCTATACATACATGAGTGCATATGAAGCAAAACATGCAATATACACAAAAAAATAAAAACTTACCTGAATGAGGACTATGCAAAAGTGCGGTGCATTTTTCAACTGATAAAACAGTTCAGGTGCACATAGCGGGTCCGCTATGGCGCACAACTATGAGCTACATGCGCCTGAAGTTTGACGCACAACAATGCACATCAAAAAACTGAGTTTTAAAAAGACAATTGTGCTGTTTTTAGCCTTACACCCTTCACCTGTGGAAAGTCGCAAGATTTACCCCCAGGCGGCTCCTCCGATCAGGCATCGTAAGCGTTTAGATAGGCGCCTATGTAGAGGAGCTGAACTCAGTTAACTCTTGCCAACTGGAAATAAATAAGTCATTTTAAAATATGCTTTTTTTATTAGCGCATATAGGTGTTTTAAACATTTGAACAGCACAAACATTTTTTTTAGGGCTAAGGGTAATATGTGTGCCATTAGAAAGAATGATTTTTAGGGGAACAGTGACTTTTAATGCAAGCTGGCCAGTGTAAAACTGCCGAGGATGGGCGGCTCCAGCAACGAGCACATTTCTGTTACTAACTTCTGCGGGAATACGCCAGCGCCTGAAATTTAGTTGGTGAATTGAGCGAAGGCTTCCAATTTTGGATCGCGAATACGAATGCGCGACCAAGGCTCCAATTTTGCTTAGTGAATCAGGGCCTTTGTTTCTATGGTTTTTGCTGTTAATATTTAGGTCAACCAAATGATTGTAGCATTTATTTGTTTTGTCTATCTTTTTGCTTTAAAATATCTAGATAAAATTGGTGATACACTGTGTCCTTCTGACGGATGTAACGCATCAAGGACTTTAGAATGCAAACTAATAGGAATATAAATGTTTGGGAACTGCATATGTAATGTATATTGGATTTGTGGATATGTATTGTTAAAAATCCCTTGTTGTTGGGTATGTTTTGAAAATATTACATAATAAATCAAATATATGTTTTTAATAAATGTATTATATTCTTTGGTATGTTCATAAGTCGGCACCCAAAAAAATCCCTATAAGACAAAAGAAATTGAATTTAACTCTATTTAGCAGTTAACTGAATCCTTAACATCATCCTTGCTTGGTGACTACACACTACACTGTGTTTTTAAGTTCCTAGAAATTTCAATTTTGTTTATAAACATTTTGACTTCAAAGCAAATGGATAGTGGACACTATCAGTATGTGCCCCAAAACTCTTTGTTGCTTGTGTCCAGTACAACTATTTACTTCATACTCTTTCATTACCACTATAATACGGGACAGCCAGTACAGGACAGTGGACTCCATGGGTCATAAATAATTAAAATGCAAGATATGCACAAAATGTTCTGGTCTTTTTTGTGCTGTGATTCCTTGGTCCTATTTCTATCTCTCACGGTATATTTTTTATTTTTTGTTATGCTTTGACATGGCAAACCCCTGACCAATATTAAAAGCACTACTTTTAATAAAGAATAATGGATGGGTGGATGCGTAGATAGTCAGAGATTTCAAAGCAAAATTATGGCCAGGCTAAGAACATTCACATGTTTTTTGCTAACAAGCAGTAAACATGTTTTAATACAAGCATAAAAGAACAAAGAACAAATACAAAACTAACCACTGTAATGGTAGACCGTGTGGAACAGTGTTCTCTCTGCTGTTAACTACATACTGTTTGTTAGAGCCCCTGGTTTATGAGAAGCCTCAGGTAGGTTAGCTCTCAAGCTTTATGTCTATTCAGATATGTGTCCCATTGTAGATAGGCCTATTGTTTATGTAGGGTGTGTTTAGCTTCCACCATTAATGTAGTTACCCCTGAATGAAATTAGTGTTGAATTATTTGCATGTGATCTGCATCTATGGGAACATGTCCCAAATAAAAACAGGTTTCTGTAAGTCCCCTTATCTGTTCCTTACAAATTTGGCACTTTGCATGGATTAATTTTTACTCCATCCTGCACACTTGTCTATACATATGATTATTACTAAAATAATGTAGAGGTTAATTGAATAAAATTGAATTAAATGAATACTAATAATGAGCAAATCACAAAACAGAGTTAGTTGTTCGTTTGTTTATATTAAAAAATTGTCTATTGGTACAAATGGTGAACACACATTACACCCGGCTCAAACATGGGGATAACAGACAGTTTACTAAGCTCAGACTGCAGGACTATACTAGGCAATTGAATTCCCCCCTAGTGAAGTATATCCTACTGAGTGGTTTGGTCTAATAGTGTATGTGGGACTTGGCAGGCTAGGCAAAGTGCAATCGGCATGTCAAACACTAGTTTGTTTACTATCGTATAATACAGGCTGTATAAACTTTGCAGGCGGAGATACCCATTGCATATTCCCCAACCACCTATCTGACACTCTTGAACTGAATAGATTAGGGAAAAGCAAAATGCAAATTTTAAATGTTACTATTTATATTTCAAGCTGCATTGCCATAGCCTGTGTATTGATGACATAAAACATGTAGCCAATTTATGAAGCTATAAACTGGAAATGTTTTACAGAGAAGAAAAAATAATATAATGCAGGTCTGCCACAGGTTGTGTTTGGAAAACAGATTATTGCTTTTAAAATATGAAAGATCAAAAAGACTTTTCTGGATAAGCACCAAGATAAAAGCTTCATGTGTCTTCTTTGATAATAATAGGCTATCAAGATAAGTGAACAGCTCACAATAGGAGACTTGGTATAACTGTACAAAGGCTCACATGTGATTTCAGAACACACCATTTGAAATTCTTGTGTGCTTGAGGTTTTAAGTAGCTGCATCTGCAGTACACATTAGAAATAAGAGCTCTGAAATCAAATGTTTGTTTGTTAGTTACAAAATGCTAGAAGATAATTTGTATTGAGAAAATCTAGGTCAGGGCTTTACAACTCAAGTCCTCGAGGGCAAGGATCCACACACATTTTTAGTAATTCTCTAACAGATGGCAGTATATTCAATGTTTAAGTATCAGAAAATGACTGTTTATATAAAAATCCTGCCCTGTATGTGGCCAGGATTTTTGTATAAACTTTATACGTTATATATAAAATCTTCTACAAGAAACATTAACACTCCACACACACGCAAGCAGTTGATTTTGCGATCACAGAGTACATTAATGTAATATAACAGTAAACTTAGTATTAGTATTAGTAACAGAAATTATTACCATAGAAAATGACTTTAAATAACAATTTCTTCAATGTGCCTGCTGCTAAAAAGATTAGTAGGGGTTGTTTAAAATGTATTTTACTGCTACATATGAATATGAACACATCATTGTTTAAAGTTTTATTATTTTATTATTTATTTCCTATTTTATTTAGTCTAAAAATTACTGAATTAAATAATGTAATCATACTAAGCAGTCAATTACCTTTAATAATACAAAATGTTCATGCTAATCATAATTGTTTTATCAGGCAACTTGTATTTTAAATACTTTAAACACACAAATTCTGATAGAACCTCCTTTTTCACATCCACATTTTTAAACAAACTACGTAAAAAAAAATTACCATTTACTGATTTTTGTTTCTAATAAAAGTCTTGACTCTCAAAAATCTATCAGTATTATCAAGAGAATATCCTGACAGGTACGGACATTAAATTTAATACTTACTAAAATAATAAAAATCTCCCCAATGTGAAAGAAAATTAGTAAAGTCAATCTTTACAAAAGTGTTTAAACTCAAAATTTCCAGACAATGCTGCTACTCTCAAAGCTTGTTAAAAATATGTTTTAATTTGAAAAGGCTAATTCAAATTTAAAGTAAAATATTTATTTAAAAATAGCACATTTTTATAATATTTATATTTATATTATTTCACATTATAGCAATGTGAAATAATACACATATTTACTGGAATACACACGGTTCTTTATCTTTTAATCCTAGAGATTCTTCTGATCACCAGTAACTACAGCTGGAATACTGACAACTTTGATAAGATAGGAAAGCAACTTATCCAGGTTTGCTGGATCACCCAGCTTCACTGATGAAAGTGTATTCTCTCCAGCCTTGGAGAGCTTTACGAAATCAGGCCCTCTGAGTGTCATGTGTAATTTAGAAAGTATTATCTGTAATTTACCTGGCATCTTGGAAATACTGTGGTGAGTGAAAAACATCATCAGATTAAATAGATGCCTTTTTTAACTTTATTTACCTTGATTTATCTCTTTAGAGAAATATCCTTATAAAATAGCCAATGGAAGCATGCTAAGTATCGTTGATAGGTATATATTAATACATTAAATTATGTTTAGCATTTTAGAATGGTACGTGGAAAGAAAATGATCATTGAATTGAATTAATTTGCATCTGTAGAGAAATATGAGCTGATTTGAAATTTCTTTCAAATTTTTAAATTTTTTTTAAAGTATAAAATTATAGGTGAAAATCACTAGAAATTTTTTCCTTTGCCAATTTTAAGAAACCTAGATTTTTTGGTCTGTTAATTTACTGTTTGAGATGTATCTGGCACTTTAAGGCATGCAGTGTTGCAGTGGTGAAGGAAGAGATACCTGTTGGTGAAAAAAAGGAACCTTTATGGCAAAGTATATTCTGAGATGGCTGCTCAATGTTTGTTCAGTTTAGCATAATTTACCTCCCTTTCAGAAGGCTTAACAAATACCCCATATTTCCTGTAATGGTAAGGGTCTTAGGGTGTGGCTATCCTGTAGTCAACTGTCTTTTGTTTGATATGAACAATACATTTATTACTGCAAAAGCAACCAAGCATGCAACATGCCATGTTTGCCAAGGTAGACACTGAATCCTCCTCCTCTGGTTGCCACTGCAGGCTTTTATCCTGTCCTTCACCCCCCTAGTGTTACCCTATAGATGTCTAGTAGACTGGTAATGACCTGTGTTGCCTCCTAGCAAAATACCCAACAATTCATTCTCCTGTAGTTATTTGTGCTCCTCCATCTCATCCTCATCATTCTCTTTTGCTGCAGTGGACACTTTCCATAAAAGTTCCACTCCGCACTAACAGCTCCATGATTCTAAGATTTTCTAATGAAAATTAGTGGGATGATCATTGATACAGATTTTTTTCTGGCTGATATAGTTGCCTTCTTTTTAAGCTTCAACAAAGGACAAGTGTCCCTAATAAGCTACCAGTTTGTCAAAGAAATCCACAATTTGCCATCACATGGACCTGGCCACACTTTGCAAATTTTAAAGGAGTTGGCACATTACAGTCCATATGTTCTTTTTGACCTAAGTGGTGTTTAAAGAAGCTGACTGTGATAGTGATTGTACCAACTGTAGCTTGGTCACAAGAACATTTACGGTAGCTGGTATGCCAGAAGATGGCTGGAAGTGGGGGTGAAGATCAAGTGTAGTACCTGTTACTATCAGTGTTTAGGAGAGGAAATACACCAATATCCATGATTAATTGAGCTGTGGCTGCAGAGTATGCTACCGGATATGATGGGGGACTTTATAGATTAGAGGTATCCCCTCTATAAGCGGATCTTGGAGAAGAACATAGCCTGACGTTTCCCCAAAAGAGAGGATCTTGATAGTGCCAGTGTCTGCTGATAAGATGGGTCCACTAGGTCTGGTCTAGTCAAAGTCCATGAAGGCTTAAAGCCAGCTGTGTCTGTGCACCCTGGGATTTATGGCCCCACTCCCCACTGTTATTTCTGATATGTTGGTTATAGCAAAAATTTCTATTTAAGCTTAATACTTTAGAGCTAGGGGGAAAGTCTGACCTGCAAACTTTAAAGGAAGCCATGCCTTCTAAAAACTTTTTTAGATGGCTTTTGCTACACAGTACCTGGTTCTTTAGCCCCATCACTTTCCTTTTCATCACTCTCATTCCTCTTCACATCTTGTCCAGAACAATATCATCATAGTCAAATCTTAACTCATAGTATGACAACAATGTGACATCAATTACTGCTTGACTACCTACTGTTTTCTAAGACCTGATTTTTGTGTCCTACATTTTTGTCACTACTACCAACATCAGTACATCTCCACTACAACCATTAATAACACCACTACTAATACCAATACCACAACTGCTGCTACCAGCACCACCACTGCTACCACCACAACAAACAGATGCAGAACAGACAGCAAAGAACATGTATACTATTATTGATGTTAGTGGTTCTTTCTTGCAGCTCTTTCTGAGTTATAAAATGTTGTGGATCATCACACAGCACCTTTTATCTCATCAACTCTAGTTTCCTGTAATACACACACACACACACTATATGTCTCTATTTCCTGAGATAAAGAAATACTGTCTGAAAACAGTAGAAGTGATTGAGAATCTAAGCCAGTGTAGAGAATGGCTTTGAGTTCTGTGGAGGGAGCAGAGGTACTCTGGCTCCAGAGTAATGCATCACAATCATTAGGCCTGATTCAATAAAGTTCTCCAAGGCTGAAGAAGATACACTTTCATCAGTGAAGCTGGGTACCCAGCAAACCTGGAATGGATCTGGTCCAGGATTGAAAAACTTTGCTAACAAATAGCAAATGACTTTTAAGAAATCCATTCCAGGTTTGCTGGATCACATAGATTCACTGATGCAAGTCTATCTTCTCCAGTCTTAGAGAGCTTTAATAAATCAGCCCAATTCTCTTAATCTCCCTACTGTGACAGAGAGGATGAATGAGCCAGTCAAGGGGCAAATCTACAAGAAGCAAAGCTTAATTAGAGTTTTTGCTGCCATGTAAAAACATGTATAGCGATACCTACTTCAGTCTTCTATCACTGGGGGTGTGCTTGGTAGTGGCGCTAATGCACTTCCTCCTGCTACCCATTATTTGACAAATTCTAAATTCAACACCAGAGGTTATTTGAGTTAAGGATTCACTGGTGGCTGGTCTCTTTTGAGGCTTATTTGTTTTGCCTCTCCTATTTTGATCCAACTTTGACATAATAAATGTAGACCAATTTGTGACAGTCAACATATTTATACTCACAAAGAAAAAGAGAAATTAGAAAATAGCCAACATTATATCCAACAAAGTAAAAAAGAAATGCGTAACTGAAAATTGCTATGGGTTCACTTGTTTGGCAGTCATGTGGTGGCATAGGATTCAAATATTCACTTTGAAGACAGTTAACATTATGATGCAGCCTCTGGAAATTACAGGACTTCTGCTTAATGAATGGTGATATAGGTAGAAGAAGCCCTACTTAAATAAACAAAACTGTGCTTCTCACAGTATGTAGTCAAACAGTGGACACAAAAATGCTACTGATGGCAGCATTTGTGGCAATTCAACTTTAAACTATTAATAAATATTAAAAATATAGTTGTATTGAATATTACAGTAAGTTCAATATACCGTGTTTCCCCGATGATAAGGCAGGGCCATCAAATAAGACAGCCCCCCCTTTTTAGGAAAAAATGAAAAATAAGCCCCCCCCCGCAAATAAGCCACCCACCGATTACNGTATTTTTTGCCATATAAGTTGCACTTTTTCTTCCCCAAAACTGGGGGGGAAAAGTTAGTGCGTCCTATACGACAAATGTGTTAAAAAAAATAATTAAAATATTATACTCACCCGATACCCGATCCTGCGTGTGTTTCTGGCTGCAGCGTGTCTCTCTTCTCTCCTCTGCCAGCATCGTGTTCTCTCCTGTCTGTAAAGCAAAACGAAAGAAGCCGGCACAGCGCCACCTGCTGTTCCCTGTCCTAACTGCCGTACAATAGAAAAAAAGCACAGCGTGATCAGAAGGGGAATTTGAATGACAGAGTGATCAGAAGGGGAGTTTGAATGACACAAGATGATCAGAAAGGGAATTTGAAAGGCACAGAGTGATCAGAAAGGGAATTTGAATTGCACATGAGTGATCAGAAGGGGACAATGATTGGCACAGATTGATCAGAAGTGGACATGAATGGCTGTAGTCTTCTTCATGGGTAAATAAGGCATCCCCCTGAAAATAAGCCCTAGAGCATATTTTGGCCTTCAAAAAAAAATAAGACAGTGTCTTATCATCGGGGAAACAGGGTAGTATTGGTTTACAGCTATTTGTATACTACTTTCTGCAAATTAAAAAAAAACATTTGACAAAAATTTGTCAATGAACTTCACTGAATAAAAAGCAAATGGAAAAACTACAACCCCTAAAAACCAAAAAAGTATTGCCTAAACTTCGAAAAAAAGGTCTGTTCTTCACTAAATATGCTAAAATTTACAAAAAGGCATACTGCTTTCTAATCTTGCAAATTTTTTATTCAAAACTAGAAAAAAACAGCCCTTTGCCTTTGAAACCAATCAAAGGATTTTTCCAGCATTTACAGCTCTGACAGAACATCAAGGATTTTTCTACTCTCTTCATTAGTCGCTTCAACAAAGCTAAGGGAACTTCTTAATCAGGTTTGTACAATTTGATGAAGATCGGTTTGACTGGTGCTAAGGAATGGGATAACAGATGGATTGAGACACACAACTTGATTAATGTCATTCTGTAATCTGCATCACTTAAATTGACACAGCGCAATTCTCTAGCTACTACATCTAAGCAACTCTTAACTGTGCAAGAGCTGCAAGTATTGCATGTAAAATGTCTCTTGATCCAGTAATTTACTATTATTGTTACTTTTAAAGTAAATAGGCACATGCACAGAATAATGTTTATCACATGCTGAGCACAAAAATGATTAGGATTAGCAGTTTTAATGTTTAAATTATTGGTTTGGTAATTATTTTTTTTTAGATTGTAGCTAGGCTGAGTTTGGAATAGGGAATTGTATTTCATTGAGTTAACATAGCTGTCTCATCTTGGAGTAAGAGAGTTATGAACATAGTTATTATAAGTGTTGTTCCAAGTTATTTTCTCAAGAGAGCTACTCCTCTCTCTCTGAATGAGGACTAGATGGCAATTGAGGATCATTACTAAAGAAACAATATTCCACTGGGTCACATAACCATTTAGCTTCATGTAGGAACTGGGAACAGAACCTTCTCAGTAAAGAAACCCATCATTTGACAGAAATGAAAATGGTTCTGTAAAATACTGAAAAAAATGAACAAACACACAATCTTATAAATACAAAGATTGAGAAAAAAGTCACCAAGCTTCTTCATGCTGATTGGAACACAGTGATAACAGTGTGGCTTGAAACTGTGCAGAAAGATACATGTCTATCTCAATGTTTCCTTTGAAGCTCTAGATAATTCAGAAGATACATTTATTACACACAAATGGTGTAGTAAGATACATGCCTATATCAATGTTTCTTTTGGAACTCTAGATAATTCCGTAGATACATTTAATACAAACAACTGTACAGCAAGATACATGTCTATCTCAATGTTTTCTTTGGTGTTCTAGATAATTCAGCAGATACATTTAAAGGTTTCATTATACCTTTATTAAAAAAAAGTGATCAATCAGTTAAAGTGGAACTAAACCTTTTAAATAAAAAAAATTGCAATGTTCATTCTGTAAAAAAAAAACACATACTTGTCTAATTTAAATACACTCACCTGGCATCGGTATCCTCACCCAGTCTTCTTCCCGGTGTCAGATAAATAGCTATCTTCATTGGCCAAGCATGAAAAACTAGTAGTGCCAGAAAATGCCAAGATACCCAGCATATCCCAGCATCGTGCAAAGATCTGTGCATGCAGTCCAGTGTGTTTAGTATGTTATGTATGCTTGTAAGTATGTTTCATTGCAAAAGAGACATAGCCTGTCCCTTCTTCAATAAAAAATCCTGCCTGCTTACAGTTAGTTCTTCTTTAACTTATGGGTTTTGGTGACAAAGTGGTCTCCTGTGTTAATAGGTAGAATGACGGATGGACACTATGTGGCACTAAGGTATCCCAGATAGCATATCTGAGTTAAAACTGGCATTATGTTGTCAGCTGCTTTCTCTGCTGATTGTTTTAAATGTTCATTCTTGGGCTAGTTTTACTGGTAATCTGCAAGAGAATGTAGGGTGAAATTCCAAATTTGGTGCCCCACATTTTCCTAAAGCTCGGAGGCTTATTTAGCACACCTAAGTGCCAATCAGCAGGTGGCTGTAGGTTCAAAAAAAAAACATTTGTTTATTAGAGTCAGGAACATGCATATTTTTGTATTATAAAACTGTATTTCTTTGCTGACACCCTCCCCTAATAGATAAGATTTTTTTGTTTTGCCTTTTATCTCTAAAAAATAGAGGCAGGAACTCTAAAGTAAAAATGGTGTGTAGCATTGCCTCAGCACCATTCTCCCAATTGACATCAATCCCTCAGATTTACATATACGGTAACAACATGGGCAGCATGGTGGCTCAGAGGTTAGCACTCTTGCCTTTGCAGTGCTAGATCCCAGATTCATATCGGGGCCAAGACACTATCTGCATGGAGTTTGCAGGTTCTGTCCCTGTCTGCATGGGTTTCCTCCCGGTATTCCAGTAACCGCCCACATTCCAAAAACATGCAGTTAGGCTAATTTGCCTCCCCCCAAAAAAACACCTTAGACTATATTAATGACATATGACTGAGGTAGAGACATTAGATTGTGAGCCCCTTTAAGAGACAGAGTCACGACTTTGGACATTGTACAGCGCTGCGTACTATGATGGCGCTATATAAATACTGTGTAATAATAATCTCATAAACAACACTGACAATGGAAACTTGTTTGCTAAATGTGTAGGAAAATCATTTTGTTGTAGCTTTGAATAGAGTGGGGATGGTGAGACCTTCTGCATATTTTTGTGTTTTCTGTGTTCCCATTGGGATGATTCATCCCTGTTTGTTCTGTTAAACAGTATCACTAAAACAGAATATAATTGAATAATTTCTTAACCTAAGAATTGCCATGAAAGCAAGACATAAGGGAAATGCTTCTAATTTGGACTAGTGAGGGGAATTCCCTCCAGCAAGAAAGATAGGAAAAATATTATGATAGAAGTTTTATTATTCAAAGTTTGGGGATCCACATAGGCTAGATCCACATTAGGGTATTTAATCGCAAAAAGAGTTGATAACTAATAAATTAATTTAAACCAGCATAATTAGTAGCTTGCAGTCTAAAAATGTACCTTGATTCAAGTTGTAAGTCAATTATCAGAATTGCCTTCCTGTTTACTATTATGTATCATAGCCAAAGCCCAAAAAGATAACATCCTTTTGAATATACTTGTGATTTCTGGCAAAGTGCCAGCCCACATGTACTTTCTATGTTCACATGCAGCTTATGTTGACGAAATGAACGACGAATGTTGACAAAAGAACTTTAAAAATTTGACTTACAAGGGCATTGTAGGATACAAATGACATTGCAAGTATCACAACCTTACAAAAGTCTAAACATTCTCCCATTGGGTAAAAATACTGTACGTGTTGAAGGTAACTACCTACACTGTTTACATTTTCCACTGGGAAACAAATTATCTATACATGGATCAGTACTTTTTGCTAATGTGTAAGGACTTTTTAACAGTTTATCTTTTATAGATGGACATCTCCTGAAAGTTATTTGAGGGCTTCTATCAATGTATTTGCGTATAAAAGGATCTGCCTCCAAAATATGCCAGTGTTCTTGTAAAACCTTACATATCTCACCTGATTGTAAACACTAATCTATAATATTCTTGGTCTTATAATCATGTTTCTTTGGTTTGTAATCAACTCTTATATGCTTTACTGATTCATTATTAACTATAACCACTGTAATCTATCTCTCAGTAGATCCTAAATTGTTATCATCATTGTTATCGTCCTTTATAATCTGGTATCCCAGAAAAAAAATCTTTTGTATCGCAATATAAAAAATATAGTTTCTCCTCTTTGATTTCACAGAATCAAAATATCGTCAATATACCTATACCAGCACAATACACAGTCCATGTATTCTTATACATCCTGGCTAGCAAGGAGTTCACATTTCCTTCCCTCCGGGTACAGGTTGGTGTAGGAGGGGGCACTAGGGGGCCTTATTGCCACATCCTGTACCTGGAGGTAATGGGATCTATTAAAAATACAAACATTGTGCATCAGTAAAAAATCTAGCAAATTGCACAAAAAAACATTAAACAACCATGTTTGTTGGCTTTATGTTTTTCTTCAAAACCTTTGTGATGTAGGGTACAATTTGTATAAATATTCTACATCTATTGTAACTAAGATGGTATGTGAAGGTACTTGGATGTAAAATTTGAAGGATATGAATAGTGTCCTTTACATAACATAGAAGTTCAACCACATGGGGCCCTAGATGGTAATCAATAAAGCTAATGGCATTTGCTGTTAGGGATCTATTACCAGAAACAATGGGCCTCCCTGGAGTATTTCTGACTTTTTTATGTGTCTTCAGTAAACAATAAAAAGTAGGTGTAAATGGATGAACAATGTTAAAGTAATTCCTCATTTCATCAGTAGGGATGAGCGAGCGAAATTTTAAAATTCGATCTCACGGCGAATTGGGCCATTTAGTTTGGTTAGCAGGAACGGCCTCTGCATATTCGGCCATCAAGATCGAATTCTTTGGGACCTTCAAGAGCAATTAGGGGAGCAGAGCTGACAGCCCAAATGACCATTCTGACTAATTGATGAAAAAATGACAATTTAGGCACAAAAGCCTTTTATTTAAGATCCTTCTCCACAGTTTCATCATCATCATGTAAATCATCATGTAGTTCTTACTATAATTAGGCTAGGTGATTCTTCTCATAATACCCTAGTTGGAGTCAAAAATTGCTGCTGACATTGTGCTTTTATTTGGGCATATTCCATTTTCCTAGCAAACAGCAATAAATCCTTAGCTGTAATAGGTTTTTGTGTGTTATTATTTGGCCAAAAATTAAGCCCCAATAATACCACCACCATTTCCTCCATCATTAATTGGTGTGCCAACAAATGTCTTTTTTATGTCCTTTAATTCATCTTCAAGAAATATTGTTCTGTGTTGGTTTTTTGTTGGGCAGAAAAAGAATGGGTTTTATTGGGGCTTCTGAAGGAGCTGGTTCTTTAAAAAAAGGTGTGGTTGATTGCGTGTTTGTATCAAGGCAAACAGATTGTACTTAGGTGAATCCTTAGATGCGGTAAGAACCTTCTGTTTATGTGCCTGTATAGTTTTTTTTTTTTTAAATTGAGTATGTTTCTGTTTCAGTTTTACCTGAAAAAATTTTTAATTGATTTTTTTTTTCTAATCTATTGAAAACTGATAACAAATAAATTACATACACAACAATATAGAAGAAAAGCCAAATGATCTATTGAGTCTCTCCCTTTTTAAAAAATATGTTTACTTACAGATCTAAATCTGTACTTACTGTTGGCTCTCTATTTCTATTAAAAGTTTGTCTCAAGCATCAGCTACTCTTTTGGAATGGTATTTTTAAGATTGTTTTTGAAAAATTCAGCTACTAGTTTGAGGTCTTGTTCTCCTGTTTTTGATTTTTTTACAGCAATTTAGGAATTGTAAAAGCAGTTTTTTCAAACAATAACAAGAACATGTAATTTTTGGAATTGATTTTTAAAAACATGGGTAGAAATTGCAAAATTATCCAATATTTTTTTTTAGTTTACAGAATCACTATAATCTCAGAACCCCTATTCCAGCACCAGAAAGTGGTAAAGTATTTTTTTAACAGTTACAAGAACGTGATTTTTGGAACAGATTGTTTGAAAATGATACCGTTTGCAAGATTTCCTAACATCTTTTTCAGTGTACTGAAAAAGAAAACAAAATGATTGATGATTATTGTGCAGTAACTGAAATTTTGGTTGGTTAAAATGACATGGGGTTTCTATAAATCTTCATGATTCATTGAGCTGTTATATACTAAATTTGAGTATCATTTAAAAAGAGCTGTATGGCCTAGTTATCAAGCAGTAAACAGTTGGATTGCCACCTAATACAAAAAAAGTGAATTATAAGTAAATTTTCATTGGCTACTATAGGATGCTGCGCTAGGCACATGCACTGCTCCTTACAAGGCTTTACTATATGAGCCTGATGATGTCCATGTTCACATCACACAATGAGAAAATGAGTGATGATGTCTTCAAACAAAGCAGTTTTAAATGTAGTATAAAGGTTTCCATTACTGTTTTTGTTGTGTAACATGCTGACCTTCTTTTTTCTTTCGTTCCTTAACTTAAAATTCTACACCAAGAGAAATTTAAAAAATTTTAGGCAAGGATACAACATAAAGCTGGTACTTATTTAATGGTATGAAATGTACACGGTCACACTCTCTCTTGTATGATAGTTTTCTATAGTTGTCAACACAATCCATCATCTGGATAGTCATAGTTGTTGATTTTGAAATATTTATCTGCAAAAATTTGGATTTTATATCCCCTATAAATGCATATAGATATCCAATAAAAGAAGGTTCCCTTGTGGCTATGGAAGCATTAGCCACACTAGAACACTGATTGTTTATGTCTGGATTCCATTCATCGTTCTCAGTTCTTTAGTTATTAGCATATGCAAAAAACTTTCTTTGAAAGTTAGAATTACTTTTCTGATATGTTAAAAAGAGAAAGGCAACTTAGGTAGTTCCCCACAGTCTATTGTGCTTTCCTAAACAGTCCAAAATTTTCATGATTGTGGTAGAAAAGTCCAATATTATAGATTTATGCCCAAGCAATCCATCAATCAAATCCATCATATGCATGGGCACTCTGTGCCTTTATTTAAAGCATTTCTTGATTTCAGGCACTCACAACTGTAGGTTGGTAAGCCTTGGAATCCGCCTGTCTCCTAAGGATACTTAGGGCACATGCATTAAAATGGGCACATGTCACTTCCAGGAGAAGCCTTTGTCAGGCCTAATGGGCATTTCAAAACTTTATGTCAATAATACTTTGAGTACTCAGGATTATTGTTTTAAATGAACAAAAAATATACTAAGACATAATTCTGAGGCCTGTCACATTGACTATACTATATTATCTATATATCTATATTACCAGCTACACTACCTGTAGCCATCACCACATCATCAGACTACACACCTTTCATCAGTCTGGCAGTATGCCTTCCAATCCCTTTTTCATGCCTTCCTCTGTGCAGTAAGCAATACTAACAGTGTACCGGAATATGTGTCTGGCTTGGCATGATCCCGAGCTGGGGATTGACCATTACCTTGTGAAGCAGACACCTTACAAGAATATGCGTTCAGCTTGGCAGAGTCCCAGGCTGGGGACTGACTATTACCGTGTGCTGCAGACCGCAATAGTGCACATACCTCATGGCTTGGGAACTCAGGTACACTGACTCCTCTTGTTCCTCTGGGAGAAGTTACATTGATAGGCAATTGCAAGGAAGCAAAACAAGTTTATCCAGAAGCAAATATGGAAGCAAATCCAGAAAAGTGTGTCTCAGGAAGATGTCCTCAGTGGAGGCTAGCCTCAGGCAATGGTAGTATAAGTACAATGGTACTGATTTATATCACTCACTATTCACTAAGGTCTTATCAATCAATTTAAGTATATCTGTACCCATAAACAAGTCTGATCCGTTTAACTGTGTATCTATACCCAATATGGCACATAATAGAACTGCACTGGGAAGTTGATCATAATCAATACTCAAACAATCCATAAAAGTATGAAGAACTGAAACACTCATTATAACCAATTGGTAATATTTTCCTATTTTGTGGAGTAACTCTGATTACAGGTATGACCAATGTAAGGGGATCTTCTTAGATAATGAAAAAATATTATTAATATCAGGTGAGAACAAAGTCAGGGGAGCTTCTCAGATTATGCGAAAATATTATAATATTATTATTATTATTAGGTACACTTATCTCCCCTTCCTTGTGTAACTTCCAGTAAACACACCTCCCCTTTGAGTAAATCCCAAACAAAGAAATATGGATCAGATATAAAATAAAGAAAATACAACTGTGTGCTTTTCTCAGAGACATTCTGGCAAAACAACAATAAGGTAAAAATTCCAAATACTTTAGCACACAGGAAAAACGGTAATATAGATTTATTACTTCCTTAACTTCCTTTCTTTACCCATTTAACTTTTATTGTCAAGGAGCATTGAATCTATATTTTTAACCAAAAATTAAATGTCTGCCTTTTAAAAACGAACAACAAAAAAAGTCCTGAGAAGGAATGACCTTCCCTTTAAATGGTCCTTTCCTAAAGGCAGTTTCTCTAAAAGACTAGTGATTTGTGTGTTAATGAATTATTTAACAATGTGCAAGTCAGGCCCAAAAGGGAAAGGACAGCAAAAAGGATACAGCTACCAAAAAATGTTTGAATTGTTTTCCAACCTGACTGCAATTATACAATTGGAGGCTTCTCCTTAAAACACACCAAAAATTTAAATGAAATAAAATATTAATATTGCAATAATATTAATTGGTATTAACAGTATTTATATAATACCAACATATTATACAGCGCTGTACATTAGGTAGCACTGTATATAAAATGGACCAAAGCCAAGTACTGTGTGTTTTAGGGTCCTCTAGATTTACCTGTCCGGGTCATATTGAGATTCCATCCTTGATTCTTGACCTTGATTTTTCCTAAAATACAAAACTTCCAAGTTCATTAATAACATTGCACTCTCTGTGGGAGGTTCCCAACAGCTTGGTCAATTATTCCTGACCCTCTAAAATTCATAGTTTCCCTGTACTCTCTTTTAAAAGCTCTGAACTCTTCTAGGAAACTATTTAGTTGAGTTTTCAATTGGTCATTCTGAGCCTGTAAAGAATTGTTTTGTGCCTTTGTATTTTTGAGAGAGACTCCTGGCTTATGCTATAAGGATGGTTCCCCCAACGTGGTGAATACACCTCAGTATCACGTCTGTATGTTTTAAATAGACGTTGGTTTATCCTTTTTTCAGTACAAAGGTACAAACAAAATCTGGCAATATGGCTGAATAGTCCACAAGCATATCATCTTATCTTGTGAAAGGCATTAACACATTTACTTACCTCTGACACAGGTTTAGGCTGAGGACCTCGAATATCCGGAGCCTTTGATGACTGTTTACAGTACAAAGGAATGGTTTTATTAGAGTTCTGACCTTCACATCAAACACTGGATGAGGACCCAGTCCTACTATACAAACAAGGCACACCAGTTTCATTTGCATGTGGGGGTTGTACAACTCTCTCCTTGCCTGAAGATATAGAAGGACCTTCTATTTAATTAATAAACTGGTCCTTCTCCAAAGGCAATGTTTTGTTCTCTCTTTCCATTTGCAGGTTACTCTTGGCAATGGCAGCAGCCATACTGATGGACATGTCATCTGCACAAGCTGGTTAGCAATGGCTACCCTTCCTTTCAGAACAGTAATGGTTTGTATCAGCTGTGTCTCTCTCTGGTTGCACTTGGTGTGGTCAATGGGTTTGCATTTTTTCATTTCTGCGATTTGTTCTTGGGCAACTTTATAGCCACTAGTAAGGCGACCACACTCAGTCTCAGGTTTCACTAATAGCTGCTTATATTTGAATAATTCACCTTGAGCAGATCCATAATTTTTACCTTGCTCTTCATGAGCAGATCTGATCATCTTATTTAAGGTGGAAGTGGTATTTAACTAGTGAAGTAAATCTTGGTTTCCATTTTCATAATTTTCTCCTCATAACTTTGTACCAGGTCTTCTAATGTATTAATTCTGGCACTCATGGTCATGCAGGCTTCATACAAACCTGCCATTGCTAGGCTTTTTAACTTTTTATTCTTTTTACAGGTTTTACTTTTCTGGTCAAATAGTTGCTGCACATACCCATGGAGACTCTTTAAATATCGCAATTGAAGCAAAATTGATGCATTTATGCAGAGTGTAAGCTGACACAAACCTTCCCAAACTAGATAAGGATGCCATTTCCAACAAGCCTGTACCTGGAATTTGCAAACCTAGTATATTCTAAAACTTGTTAGATAACTGATAGAACATATTAAAGTACAAGGTGACCACTTGTAATGCCAGATAAAGTTATGCCACTCTAGGCTAAAACTGTCAACACAAGTTTTAACCCAACAATAGACGTTGACTGGAATGCACAACATTTGAAGAACAAAGACCTGATAGAACAAAGGGTCCTGGTCACCATGAATAGTCAATACACTGACAACAGTCTGATAAGAACAATGGTCAGCTTCACAGAAAATAGTTAACAATGGAGGGTGATATCAAGGATCACACCTCCGCAGGGAACAAAAGGGCTACAGCTACAATTAATCCCGCCTGAACAGAGTAATAAAACTTAACTACTGCTGACAATAAAGCAAAAATCTTAAAATGCAATGGCTATCTGAACCATGCTCAAATTATATCCGTTTAGGATGCTTTTGTCCAAAACCAAAATCTCACTATATGTACTTTAGTACATCAATCAATTTTGTTAATACCTGAATTCACCAACTAATGTGAACATTAACATCCACTTATTTTGGGCTTCACTGAAAACAGCACACAATAGTTCACAGATTCACAATTCAACTTCTTATCCAACTTGCTTTGTAACAAAAAACTTCAGTGAGGGGTTCTTAAACAATACCTTATTCCTACTAACAACTTCAACAGCTCCTACTGAGAATATATCCCAGTTAATGATCCCAAGTGTATCCTCCCCTGCTAATTTAAACCGGTTTATTAGAAATACATCCAATACACTTTTATTTTGGAATTTCTATTCATACATATAAAAAGTATTGCGAATACAGCAAATACTTCAGCATGCAATGATGTATGGCCTCTTACCAATACCCACGCAGCATAAAATATCACAGACAATATCACTGTGGTCTCAACTTGTCTGAATGGCTGACTCAGCCTGTATTCACTTAACTCTATTTTTACATAAAAACAACAAAAAAAAAGCTGTTTGAATGAACCACTAAGTTGTGTCCCTTCATGGTCGCCACTGTTGATTTTGGAATATTTATCTGCATAAATATGGATGTTATATCCCCTATCAATGCATATAGATCATCAAAAAAAGGTTCATGCACAAATGACAGCTAGTCACTCAAACAGTTTATTAAGAAAACAAGGTGAAACATAAAGTACACAGCAATATTGTTTGATTATACAGATATAGGAACTTCAATCAATAATTTATACAGCACATGGAAATAAGGTTATTAGTAGTAAACCCCCTATGGTAATCTATCAATGGTTAGTACAATACAGTAAAACAATATAACAATATTAACAGACATAATGGAAAATATAGGAATGTATTCAGGAATGTCTTATAGCTACCTGTAAAGATGTAGATGGGTACCCCAGGAACCTCCTGTTATTATCTCAGCTCCCCTTTTATATAGTTAAGTCCCAATAGGTAACATTGGGGACTCCTGGATTGGTTAGTTAGTGAGTGTGTTCTGTACGATGACCATCAGTTGACACACACCCCACTAGATTGGGATTGGTTAGTGTAATTTGATGGACCTCCTAACTAAATTTGATATGTGAATCTCTCAGCTAGAATTTATGTTTAGGGGTCCATAAAAGTCCAGCTGGCTCATCACCCCAGCCCATCTGTTCAATTATACATCCATCTTCTGCTGACTCAGGGTTGATGCATTTAGTGCCCCTTAAAGGCCCTACTGGTGATCTGTTTTATCATCTGTTTGTTTATTGTTCCTTGGCAAACCTAACCCTGTATTAGTATTTATTACCCTTTGTTACTTATGTGAAGTCCTGGAATTGGAGTCCCCCCTAGGAGGACCAGAGGCCAGTACAAATATAAAACAGGTTTAATGTTTAAACATCACATTCCTAGCCCTGCGTTCGTTCCTGTATTGTTTGATGCTACTTACTATACAGTCTAACTATTGGGATATCTCCTACAGTGTACATATAACACGGAATATCGGGTACTATATACATATATACCCGCTCACATACCTATACATATATGTATACATATATATATTTATATATATATATATATATATATATATATATATATATATACACATATACATATACATATCTTTTTACATATTCATAAACAATCTTTGGGTGCAACAATAGTCACAAAGCAAAAGTCTTTACAATGAGTGAAAAGCCAGTATCACAGTGGAAGTGGATAATATAGTGTCAAGAAACAGGACAAGGTAAATGTCCAGGAATGTGTAAAAGTCAAGATGTTAAGTGATAGACTTCAGAATCAATTAACGTTTTTTTAAGTGTTGAGGATGAACATATTTCCCTCTTGAAGGAACAGAGACTCCTTGCTACACATGTAGTTTTTACAGACACGTGTGAGAACAATCAAAGGTGGTTATTTTTCTGTTTTATTCAGAAAAGGCGGTGGTATTTATACAAAGTGAAGAATTACAGAAAGGTAATTTAAAAGTAAATAGTAAACTGTGATCTTTCAGGAATCCAGAGTCATTGATGGCCCCAAACAATGCATGTCTCTGATATACAGGTTATCTCTTCTCATGCCCCAGTTTATTAGCCATTGTTTCTTATTTATAAGTTGGTCATTGTCATTGTTGTTATTGTTTCTTAGTTATACTTTGGTTATAGTTACACAAAATAAACTTAATGATATTTACAGGACAATCAATCTTCACAATGCAATCAGCTTTCCAGATATTTAAAAAATGGTGAAAAATGGTCACTTGGTCACATGCCTGATCCCAGGAAAACAAAAGGTGTAGATAAAAAAAGTATTTTTCTGGTATGAGGCAAAACTTTATATATAGTATACTTTATGTTCCCTTCTTATAGATCAAAATATATATATCAAAAAGTCCACATCACAAGTTTCTCATATTCTGGTTAAAATATATTCTTTTGGCAAGGTACAATCTAAAACCACTATCAGATTTTGGCAACTATTTTACACTCTATTCATGATTTGGTGTGTTTATATTTATCATTTCTTAAATGCCTTGTTACAGTGGTAATTAGGACAATTTTATTTAGTTAACTTCAGGGGTTGCACATTTATTTGTTAAAAAGCTTCAACTGGGGTTAGTGTTAACACAATATTAACATCAATGACAATATGCCCCAAATGAAAATAAATACATTTGGATTTTTCACTACTTTTTATTCAGAATTTTGACTTGGAAAACCACTAATTTAAAGCGTACCTATACTCACAAAATTAACTTTGGCTTATGGATAACAAGCCAAAGTTATATTCATCTGAATACTTTTTTTTCAGCTTGCTTTTAACCTTTAAACATTAAAAACGAGTTCTGGCCACACTCCCAGGTCTCTCCATTGCCTAGGCGGTGAACTGCAATCTGGGAAATGCCATCCATTGTGGGAGTGTTTCTAATCCACTCCCACTGGCCGAATTATGCAGATTATTTTCGTCACTGTGCGACTGCTCCATCTGCAGAGGTTGAGTTTGTGAGCTCCTGTGCAATGAGGGAGGGAGGGGGAGTGGGTGGAGGAGAAGGTCAGGAGAGGAAAAAAATTAAAACTTGCCAGTCACAAGCTGGCCACTTCTAAACACTTAAGAAATCATTATATATTGCATAGATACAAGCTGACCCAGCCAGAGCTACCAGGGAAGACTGTCATTTTAGTGCAAGCAAGTGAGAATAGATTATTAATTGAAAGACTAGTTTATGAGTATAGTTCCTACAATATAGATATTACCAGATTTGCCACATCCCTTATTTAACATTACACAAAACACAAAACAGCAGTGAGGATGCACAGGAGTATTCCTCAGGAATGTTTAGGCATTTCAAATAGTTTTCATTGCAACACAGTTTATATAAAACCATAAAACATTGATTTATTCAAAAATACAAATAAAATACACAAACCATATTAGCCACTGTATCATGTATTAGGTCTCTTTTACATTGATGTCATGTACGTGTTCCACACGTTTTTTGGAGCACAGCCTGCTTCATCAGGAACGCAGAGATCTACAATAGAAAAATACCTTTTCAGATACCACACATTTCACATTGACCCAAAAACACATGAATGTTAACAAAATTATATTTTTACAAACATTTTTACAAACATTAATAAAATTAATTCATTAAATCAGCGTGGGTAAAATGGTTTTATATGTATTTTAGTTGTATTTTTGAATCAATCAACGTTTTATGGTTTTATATTAACTGCGTGGCAATGAAAACTATTTGAAATGTCTTAAAAGTCCTGGGGAATGCTCCTTTAAATCCTCACTGTTGTTTGTGTTTTGTGTAAACTTCAATTTTAATACACTGGGGATTAGGGATGAGCGAGAAGGCCTCTGACAGTCTAGGACATGAGAAACGGTGAATGCAACCCACTAGCAACAGTTTCCGCCATCAAAACAGCAAGAGAACGCCTTGCTATTTAACATACACACCCCTAATTAATGTAACCAGCGTTGCATATTATGGTAACGCTCTAAAAATCCTGTTTATTATTATTATTATTATTATTAATAATAATAATAATAATAATAATAATATGAATAATAATAATTGCTAGCTGACATCATGACCTGGATGACATGTGTAGGAATGCCACCCATAAAGTTGTTGTTTTCCAGAAAATGGCAGGCAAAGTGACAGCAGGCAAATAGGATTTTTGCATGATGGACAGCGTCCAGAAGGCAGCATAAACATTAGGACATTGGGAAATGGTGAACTCAACCCACAAGCAACAGTCTCTGCTGTCAAAACAGCAGAAGAATGCATTGTTATTTAATGTACGCACCCCTATTTAATTTATATAGCTGCATTATTTGTTTACACTGTATAAATCCTGTTTTTTAATATTAATAATAATAAAAATAATAATTGCTAGCTGGCATCATGACCTGGATGACGTGTTAGGAAAGCTACCCATAAAGTTGTGGACAAGTAGCGCGGTGACATTAGGCAAAAGGATAGAGGACCAGACGGAGACGGAGCGTGGGTCAGTGAGAGCAGTAGCAGTGTGGCCTCTGGTCAGCTATCGCCAGGGAGACCGCATTGGTAAGTGTCATGGGGAGCTGGGTGTATCGTCAATGCCACCCTGAAGTGTGTAATACAGTTTTTGTGAATGGAGTACTGACAGGCGGCAGCAGGAGGAGGCGGTGGGTGCTGAGACGGAGCGTGGACCGCATTGGTAACTAGCATCTAGGGCTGGGTGTAGTGCATCATCAATGCCAACCAGAAGTGTACAATTTTAGTGAATGGAGTACTGACAGGCGGCAGCAGCAGGTGGAGGCGGTGGGTGCTGAGACGGAGCGTGGACCGCATTGGTAACTGGCATCTACAGCTGGGTGTAGTGCATCGTCAATTGAGCACTGACAGGCGGCAGCAGCAGCAGCAGGAGGAGGAGGTGGTGGGCCCTGAGACAGAGCGGGGATCGCATTGTTAACTGGCAACTAGAGCTGGGTGTAGTGTATTGTCAATGCCACCCAGAAGTGTACAATTTTAGTGAATGGAGTACTGTCAGGCAGCAGCAGCAGCAGCAGGAGGAGAAGGAGGCGTTGGGCCCTGAGATGGAGTGGGCCCGGCATTGGTAACTGATATCTAGAGCTGGGTGTAGTCCATCCTCAATGCCACCCAGAAGTGTGTAATACAAATACATGAAATGTGTGAAGGGCCAGACCAAGATGTTTTTTGCACCAGCACTGTTGATGTGGTCTGTGGTGCCGGAAGTGGTAGGGAGGTTATGGACGATATTGCTAGTTTGCATCATGAAGTGGATGGCATGAATGCCAACCCTCAATCTTACAATACTTAGCTGAAAAATTAGGCAAAGGCAATGGTACCTATCAGTGTGGCAGTACTGGGGGTTTTTATCTGCAGTTTGTCAGCCTCCCAGAAGCAGCAGAAATGTAAAGTATATTGCTAGCTGGCAAAATGGCAAGCATGAGAATGGCAATGAATGCCACCCCTGGACGTTGGGATAGCTAGCGGAAAAATTCAGTGGAGGCAGGCTCAGCTGACAGGGTGTTGGTGATAGGCAGCCACAGACTCAGCACAGGAGCAGTGTTGGTTCACAGAGTACTTGTGTCAGTCAATCAGTGACATCTGCAGTGGGGATATGATATTTGTTAGTAACCCACCTTTCGTTCATTTTCAAAAAGGTGAGGCGATTGACATTTTCTGGCGACAGCCGTGATCAGTTGTCAGTGACCACTCTGCTAGCGGCACTGAAAGTTCTTTCGGACAGAACACTGGATTCCGGGCACAAAAGAAGTTTAATGGCATACTGTTCTAACTGGGGGCAGATTTCAAGCCTGTTGACCCAAAAATTAATGGCGTCACAACTGTCAGGTCAGGCATTCTCCTCATAACTGCTGTCATCAACACCACCACCAGCAGCCAAAAAAGAGCCAATGTAATCATGCATCATGTGCTTCATCTGTTCTCGATGGTTTTTCCCCTGCACTTCACTTGTTTCAGGTTTTGCCAGGCATCTAGAAAATCCCCCCTGCCTAGGCCTAGATGTGTGCGGCCTGCTGCCACTACTGCTGCTGCTGCCCCTATTGGAGGATACAGTGAAGACAGTGTCCGTCTGAGCTCCCTGTGTGGAATGTGGTGAGCGGAACTCCTCATACAGCCGGTCACATATTATTCTGCTCAGGTGGGTCACCCTTTGTCCTGCGCCCGGTTGGGTAGAAACTGTGACTTTTGTCTTTGTAGCAGTGATCCAGAAGGGTGGCCAGACAGTAATTATCTCAGTTTTTGATGCTGCAAATGCGGGGGTCCCTCCAAAGGCATCGCAACATGTGGACACGCATATGAAAGAGGGGTTCTGTGGGCTCATCCTCTTTCTGTCCCTCAGTAGGCACCAAAACATTTTCCTCCTCATCACCCACCTCCTCCTCTTCAAGCTGCAACAGTACCTGTTGTTCCATTGCCTACACAATGACTATGGCGTGATAGCACAAATGTGGGTTGGATGGGTCCTGTCCAGCAGCCCCACCATGGTCTACCTCATCATCATCATCATAATCATCTTCCTCCTCCTCCTCTTGAAAATTCTGATGCTGGCCAGTGTCCTTTCTTGCTCCTCCTGATGCTGGCTGTGCGCTATGGAGTATAATGTCACCCTCATCCTCCTCCCCCATTTCTTCCCCTCCCCTCCCATCGCCATAGCCTGACCGCTCCCGACTTACAATGTTTGTGGCCTGCTCAAAGGGGGCCAGTACCTTGCACAGCGTCTCCACCTGCAGCCACTGGTAAAACAGCTCAGTTGTGTGGCTGTACTAAGGGCCCCGCTGCTTAAATGCACCACAATGACCAAATAATTGCGGGTGGCTGGTTTTTGCTCACACAGACGCTATAGCATGTGCAGGGTGGAGTTCCCTCTAGTCACAGTGTCACAAATCAGTCTATGCCGTGGCAGCCTCTGTTGGCACTGTATCTTGCTAAGCGCCGGGGCGGCAGTAGGGGAATGAGCCTGTCTCACTAAGTCCTGCAGTCCTGGGTACGTGCGGAGGAACTTTTGTACCACCAAGCTCACTACGTGCGGAAAGCTGGGCACATGTGTTATGCGGGCCATGCACAGCGCGGCCACCAAATTGGCCCCGTTGTTACACTCTACATTGCTTGTTGTGAGCCAGGAGGGCATCAGCCAAGCCTCCACTTCTCTGTGCAAAGCAGACAAGAGTTCTCTGGCGGTGTGACTTTTCTCCCCCAAGGACACCAGTTTCAGCATTGCCTGGCAACCCGTGTGCTTGAGGGAACCGTAGTGACGTGTCCACTTAACCACAGTGCCCTCCGCTGCTGGCCTTTCAGGAGGAGTGTTGTAAAGAAAGGGGTTGACAGTAGAAGGAATGCAGCAGGAGGAGGAGGAGGGAGAGGACTGGAATGGCCCATGCTTTCCCACCACACCCCTTGGCGGGGGTACCAGGTGCTGTAATGCCTCTTGCAGGCTATCGCCCACTGAACAATGTGAGGCCAGCCAGTGAGCAGTGAAGGACAGGTAGTGTCCCACTCCATGCCTGGTTGTCCAGCTGTCCATGGTGACGTGGATTTGGCTAGACACAGAGAATGCCAATGCCCGGGAGAGGTTTTCCATTACATGTGCATGTAAACTGGGAACAGCTGTGCTGGAGAAGTAATGCCTGCTTGGTATATTCCACTGCCGCTGGGCACAGGCCATCAGGTCACTGAAGGGAGCAGAGTCCACAATGCTGTATGGTAGTATATCTGCAAGGCCAATAGTTTGGCTAGATGTGAATTTATTTCGATGACTGTTTTGTTGGTTGGCCCCATAGCCTAATGCCTTGTGCAGAACCCTGGACATACAAAGGAGTGGGCTGAAGTGAGTGGGAGCTAGGGGAGCTGAAGGGGTCACCTGCGGGCAGAATCTGATACTTCATCGCCGCTAGAAGTCTGGCTGTCACCAACCTCCTTAGATGTAAGAGCAATGACAGTTGGAGGTGGAAAAGGAGTCATTGTAGGTGGAAGAAAAGAGGCTGACGTGGTTGTACCCCCTTCAAGGGCACGCTGCCACTTTAAAAAGTACTGCTCCCACTTTGGTTTGTGGTTCTTGTGCATGTGGGAAAGCAGGGATGTTGTACCCAAATGTGATCCGGCCTGTCCTGCAGATGTGCCTGTGGCACAGGATGCAGATTGCTACGCACCCGTCATCGGCTTTCAGTGTGAAAAAGGACCACACTCTGCTGCTCTTTCTCTATGCCTGCCTCTGCGTCTGCTGGGTGCCCTGTGTCTGATCCAGCTCCACCTCCCCCACAGTCATATCCTCTCTGACTGTTCCCCTGCTTGTGCCCACTCCTCTGTCTCATCTTTGGCACTCACATGAGGCAAATTGGCTGCCCCTTCCATCCCCAGTCTTTTGCTGCTGCCTTTCCTCTACATCTGTTTCGGAACTGCTGCTAGCCCTTACACACACTGGTGGTTCCCAGGTGACATCACGGTCATCATCATCCTCATTTTCATCTACTCCAACATCTGCAAGTGCAGCCACTGATCCGAAACCGTCACCCAGCAAGTGCAAACCACACTCTCCAAGTGTCTTAAAGTCTGCCTCCTGCTCTGAAATTCGCACGGTCAGATCCTCAGGCTGTTCGTCAAACAACAAAGGAGAGTCATCGGGAGGTACAGGCACATTAGCCACGCTAACTCCTGTCTTTGCTCCTGTCATAGCTGTGCTGGTTTCTGCTGCTGCTGCTGCAGAAGAGCCTGCTGCAGAAGAAGAGCCTGCTGCACTTGAGGCCCCTGAGCCCCAGTCCACAGTACTCTCCACATGACGTGGCTGTATGATTATTTTCCGCCCTCTCAATACATCTACCAGCGTACTGGTGTTTCCCACACATCCCAGACCACCTGTTTAACAATTTGTGCTGCTGCCTTCAACAGTTTGCTGCTGCTGCTCTCCTACAGTGGCAGACTCCCAGGGAGTATGCCCCCTACCAGTTGTGGCAGGTCGCCCAACGAGAGTAGAACAAAAATTTTCTGTAGCAAACTGGCTTTTTTGGTACATAGGAACAGGTTGCATCAAAAACTGCTATAATTTTAAATATACAGATGTGCAGAAGGCTCCTAACCTGTCCCTGTCAAAATCAATGTCCCTCCCTGCTTCTATCCTTCACACAGAACACAAGATGGAGTTACAAAATGCCTGTGATCAGATCTCTCCTGATTGGGCTGCTGGGGATTGCTGTGCATCCTGGGAGCAAATGACTCGCTTCCTGCTCTGATTCTTGCTGGAAATAGTGGGCATTACCGCCCCCTGCTTTTTCCCTTGTTTGTTCGGCGAGAACACAACCTCATGGTCAATCACAAGGCCGTTACCGCCTAAATGTTTGGTAAGGGAGAAAGGCCCGATTCGCTGCGAGATCGAACTTACAAATCTCGCTCGCTCATCACTACTGGGAATACTTGTAGCCACTGCTTAGAGGGAAATATTGCAACAAGTTGTACATGAACTCCTCAAATAACATGTCTGGGGAATAGAGAGTATTGACACATGATGCCCAGGGAGCTAGGAAAAGAGGAGATGAAGGAGTAAGCTTGTTCCTTCCTCCTGTCCATACCAGACCCTTTGCCTCCTTTAGTAACAGGATTTCATCCCCACAACCTCCCAAATGATTTAATGGCTTTGCAGGAAGGGATTAGTGAAATTTAAAAACCCCTTTCAACAAAAAGATAATCTTTATTTATGTTATCAGAAGTTATCCTGGTCACTTTTGTCATCCAGAATTCTAAATCCAACCGAGTGCCGAGTACTGAGTTGTCTTTTAAAGAGCTTCATCTTCCCATGTTTGTACCCAGTACATTTTTATTAGTTATATTTATAACTAGTATTGAATTAAAAGATGACATAAGTTTTTTATTTTATATTATTCAGAAACATTACTGTAAATTACCCTTTCAGACATACAAAGGAATGCCTATGGTATTGAAATAGACTGGGGGAGACTGTTGTAGTATAAAACAATACAAAGAAAATACTTTCATGACATAGTGGTAATAATAATACTGTGTGCCCCCCCCCCAATAATAAAAGCAGCCACAGAGAAATTGATATTTAGAGGATCTCAACTTTGCACATTGTTGAACTCAAAGGCAAAAAAATTTAGGAAGATTATTTTTTATGTTTGAGTTGTATTGTGTGTTTATTTCCAGGCTTGATATATCTCTTTTTGGGCATCAGTAAAAAGTTTTCCTGGGACTCCAGATTGCATTAAGCTCCCCACTGACTGACCTCATGGCACTGGGCTAATTTTTTGGGGTTGAGGACCCTTCCAACAATTTTCCTTGTAAATAACGAAAAAATATAGAGGTGGATTCTCACGGCTCCATTTTTGAATGCAGCCGCGATAC
Source organism: Pyxicephalus adspersus (assembly GCF_032062135.1). NCBI lineage: Eukaryota > Metazoa > Chordata > Amphibia > Anura > Pyxicephalidae > Pyxicephalus > Pyxicephalus adspersus. The sequence goes on from NC_092858.1 coordinate 120,362,867, forward strand.
TCCTCCTCTCAGAGTCCCGAGTCATGCAGCTTACATTTATGACTGAACGCGGCCGTAGGAAAAATCAGAGGATTTTTCCCACGCTGCATTCATTCATGAGCAGCCAGCGAGACTCACACTGTGTTCCTGGATAGAGAAACTATCTAGGAACACATAGTACAGGACTTCAACAGCAATTAGAGGAGCAGAGCTGCTCCGCTCCCCTGATTGCTGTTGTTGCCCTGTAGTATGTGTTCCTGGATAGAGTTTCTCTATCCAGGAACACAGGACTCGTGTAAACTGAATGTATATCATGGTACCAGACAGAGAAGTAAAGTTGATTTTCATTTATTTTCCTTTGATTGCTTTATTAGTAATGCATTAGATTAAGATTTTTCATTCATGTTAGAATGGTATTTACATATTGTTATGCACTCCATCATTAAAATAGTCCTTTGTTCCATATATTTACATTGTATTCGTAAGCTACAACTTTGAACCTAACCTCAGCCTATTGTTCAGTCCACTCCCCCCCCATTGCAATACAGTAGGTTTTTCTGCAGTGGAATTCATAAATGTGTGAAAGTGTCACATTACCAAAAAAGGATTCTGACATTGTATCTGCAAGCATTGAATTGCTAATGAGAACAAATAATGATCCTAATGAATACCTTGAATGCTATATAAACATGATTTGTCATACGTAAAAAAAAAATTATTTGGGTTTTTTTTTTTAATCTTTTAACCTTTATATACCCCTGATTTCTCTCTTACCCGGAAACTGTATTCTTTCAAATCTCAATAAGCTCCCTACCCTATCCAGAATAACCATTAATATTTTATCTGGGGTCATGCTAATCCTTGAGCTGTCCTGCACTTAATGTATATCATCACAATTCTCAGCAACCCTTCAAAGGAAGCAATGCTTGCAATGCTGATTTCGTATCTGTTTAAGGCATGGAAACATCTTTTGAAAACTTTATGGGATTCCAAAAAGTAAACCTAGTACTGGTCAATTATAAAGGGCCTGTTTGTGAGCTGTCCAGACTATTGCTTTGAGTGATGGCAGAAAAAAAGTTTGGTAGTTTGTGAACAACCAAAAATTGTTTATCAGGAGGGATGCATATGCAAGAATATATGTTAGTTGGAAAAAGTTGGTAAAATAAGATATTCCTTCCTCTCTTGTTTAGTACACTGCTTTACAAACAGTACCCCTCATTGTTACAACTTTGCCTGCAGATCATCTGTCCAGCAGCCTGCAGCATCCCCAGCCTCCCTTTAGCTGTGCAAAGATGTGTCTTTTTTATCATCCCTGCAGTATGCTGAAGATGGATGGGGGGGGGCTAACAATAAATATATAAAAAGCCACCTCCTAGATACCTCCTTTTCTATAGTTCTATGATGCTGCTTCAGTGGTCTGTAAAGTAGATATATTTTGCCTTGATTTTACATAATAGACATGATAAAAATGATCTTTTTATATCAATAAGGTCTTGAAATCCTAGCTTTGTATACTAAACATCAACCAATGTACACCCAGAAACATGACATTTTTTAATGCAAGTTGTGAGCGACATGTCTACACATCAGATATACTCAATATTTATTAGTTTTATGTGGCTTTAAAAAATGCAATAGGGTACAGATAAGGGTTGGAGAACTGCAAGGCAGTAAGGAGGCGTCAACATGAAAAAATTTGTTTGTTACAAACATCCAACATTGATCCAAGCATTTTTCACTTTTTTTTCCTAATAGAACCCAATATCCAATCCAATATTCATGTTAACTTTGGTAGCTCCTTGTTGAGGTACATAGTGATGAGCAACTGAAAGAACTGCCCTGTCATTTCAACTGTAATGTTCCTCATTTTACAATAGGCTCAATGCTCTCATTGTCTGTAAGGAACTTACCCGCCCTGCGAGCCCGCGGTGTCCCTGGGGTTCCCAGCCACAGAGGGAGACGCCGCAGTAGCAGGCAGCATGGCCGAGGCTGCTTCCCTGCCCGCAGCTTGTCTGTCTCTGCAGGCGGAGGGATCCGTCCTGGCCAAACTACTGTTCAGCCAGGCTGTTTTGAATAAACCTGATTCAAGGATATCTGGAGTTGGTTGTGGTTTGTGTGCCCAGGCGCATTACATTGTCTATTGCTAAGGGGCACATGTTTGAGAAATACTACTCTTTAGATCAAAAAATAGATTTGTCTTGATCTATATGTATGTCTATATATCTATACATTGTATGTGAACACAACTTATACTATGGTCTTTTTGCTTCTTTAGTTAAGCAGACCAATACCGCACATCACAGGTAAATCTATATATCTCAGAGTTTGTGGGATTTTAAACTTGAATTTAATTAAAACACATGAAATAACAAGCACGCTATTAATCATTGTTAAAAACAAGAATGTTGTTTATTTGCTGTTTGATTTCAGACGACATGCAAAAACAGCAAAAATAATAAACAGCATTAACATCGGACTGCATCTGCTCTGTTCTTTTTAAAACCAAATATACCTGTTGTTTAAGTTAACTTTGTTAAGTCATTTCTTAGTACACAGTGGGCAGCTGTTGCCTACTGTTTACATTAACAAAACAGCTTACAGCTCATGATTGCCAATGCAAACATTGCAATGTGAGTCTCATGTGAAGTTATACAGCAGGAAGCATACTGATTTGCTGCAGTCTTCAGGGATACAATCTCCCCTGCGTGAAATTGCAAAAAACAAAAATTCATAGTTAAACATATTTCCTGTGAAATGGGATTTTACTATTACCAACATGGTGAATTCTGGTGTCTATTTATGGATAGTTACTTTTCAGTAGGAGTGAGCGAAATCATCTGAAATCACTATAGGAGGATTATCACGACTGCACTGATAAATACAGCCGTAGGAATCCTCCTGTCAGTGTGCAATCTCCGGGCACCACAGGTCAGAATGAGGGCAAGCCTTCATTCTAACGCGTAGTGCTCAGGGATCTCTCACTGAGAGGTGGATTCTCACGGCTCCATTTTTGAATGCAGCCGCGATACTCCTCCTCTCAGAGTCCCGAGTCATGCAGCTTACATTTTTGACTGAACGCGGCCGTAGGAAAAATCAGAGGATTTTTCCCACGCTGCATTCATTCATGAGCAGCCAGCGAGACTCACACTGTGTTCCTGGATAGAGAAACTATCTAGGAACACATAGTACAGGACTTCAACAGCAATTAGAGGAGCAGAGCTGCTCCGCTCCCCTGATTGCTGTTGTTGCCCTGTAGTATGTGTTCCTGGATAGAGTTTCTCTATCCAGGAACACAGGACTCCACTGAATCAATATAAACCAACTGAATCTTCTTAATTATACATCCCTTACATATAAGTTACTGTAGAAAATTTGGTTTGTGCCTAGCATCACTGAATTCAAATGTTTCTATCTTCCTGTTATTTCCTGTGTCTTTTTATGCTAGAATGAGTTTCTACAGGTTCTGTGTGATAACATCTAAGGAGAGATCCTTACTGTTCTTCTGAGATCCCTTCAAAGTATTTGGCTCTAATTCTCCCTGGGATTCTCAATTGCTTTGATTTGCAAATGGCCTTTCTCCTTTTAAACTCCATTGCAATGGTTGCACATGCTATCCCTGTACTATGGGGGTCTGCGAACACATCTAACTGGTGCCTTAAATAATCTTTTCCACTGGGAAAAGAGTGACAAAAGCTAATAATCTTAGTGCTTGTCAAACATGCTGAAGTCTCACTCACAGTAAGTAACTGCCATAACATTTTACAAGAGACTCCGGGGAAATTAAATACAATATCCTTCTAAATTCACTTACAAACAGAACAAGGTAATTGTGTGGCTCGTTAGAAACAACGCACTGAGCGTCCTAACTAGCCATATATTCTAATGACAGTCAACACTACTTGTCATAATTTACCATTTGCATGTGCTAACCTGTAGAAGAAATTGACTGGTACTCAGGGATGTTCTGCAGTTAAGTGATATTAGACAAAAGTCAACAATGAAATGATAGTTCATGTTTTGACGTTTAGTTGAGTAACAGCAAAACTTTTGCTTTGTTTTGTCTACGTGATAAAAAAAGCAAAAAACTTTGTTAGATTTGGAAGATTTTACCATCATTTTTGATCTAGTAATATGTGTCACTGTAGCATGAATAAAAGTGTCCTGTACCCAAACGAAAAACGTATCAAGCTTTTGCTGTTGAATATTAAAAAAAAAGGTTGTTACTTTATATGAGGGCATGTAAATGAGGGCATGAGGTCATTTAACAGTAAGTGACCCTTGTAGAATAACATTTAAACCCTAAAAAGCTATGATGATCTTATTTAAAAATAATAGGATTGTGCTGCTTAGTAGCAGTAAATAGCCGAACAAGATATACATTTTATTTAGCTAAAAGTTTTTAAAGAACATGATTTGGATGCAGTAAAGAGCCATAAAAGAATAAAAATTGAGAAATTGTTAGGCAATAAAGAAATTACAGATGTGTGTTGTTGGCTATTTCCATGATGTGAATACTACCTTGATTAAGAAAACAAACTAACCACTCTGCAATGTCCATAGCCACCCATATGGTTAATGTGATAAAGATGTTCACTTTGAAATAATAATACTTTAAAGGTAAAATTCACTCTGCCATTAGCTTATTGAATGAAGTGAATTCACTAAAAGTGAGTTATTACATGTATACCTATATGTAAGAAAAGACATAACAATATCTGGAGATGCAAGACTTATAAACACACATAGAAAACTAGTGTAACAACTGTTTAAACAGATAAGAGATATAATGTATTACTATCTATGTGTACAGAGGTTTTCCTCATGAAATTAATTATAAAACAATCAATCAAAAAACAATATAGAACAAAAAAGACAAGAGTGAGTACCTCTTATGAGTATCAATCAAGGGTCAGGGTAGGGTAGGGGCAACGGAAGGGTATAGAGTCTAAATATAGCAGTGGTTTCTCACAAGGGATCTAATGTTGATTGTAAATATTTCGTATTTTGTATAAGATAACCAATTTAGCTTCAAAAGAACAGTTCCTAGGAGCATTGAATGTGCCTATTCTCATACAAGGGAGAAGATCAAACATAGCATTTGTCTAAAAAAAGAAAATTGTAGGTTTTTAGGTGTAAAATATAAAATCATATTTGAAAAACAAAAAATTCAGTAGATCAAAAAGTTATCATAGTAAGATTCCAAGATATCTAAGATATGTTGGAACCACCAAATTTGTTAGGTATGTGTAGGAGAACAGTGGCAACAAGGGAAAAATACAAAAGTTCCTAAAGACCTTGTGGTTTTCTAGAAAATAACAGGTAAAGTGACAACAAACAAAAAGGATTTTTGTGTGATGGACAGTGTACAAAAGGAAGCATAAACATTAGGACAATGAGAAAGGGTAGCGCTACATGTGAGCTCAACCCACTAGCAGCAGTCTGAGACTGCAATGCTAGCTGGCATCGTGACCTGATGACATGGAATGCCACCCATAAAGTTGTGGAGACGTAGCTCAGTGACATTAAGCAAAAGGATGGAGGACCAGAGACGGAGCATGAGTCAGCGAGAGCAGTAGCAGTGTGTGGCCTCTGGTCAGCTATCGCCAGGGAGACTGCATTGGAAAGTGTCATAAAGAGCTGGCTGTAGTGCATTGTCAATGCCACTCAGAAGTGTGTAATCCATTTTTAGTGAATGGAGTACTGATAGGCAACAGCAGCAGCAGCAGCAGCAGGAGGAAGTGGTGGACCCTGAGACGTAGCCTGGACATCTTGAGCTGGGTGTAGTGCATCGACAATGCCAACTGTGTAATACAATTTAAGTGAAATTATTTAGGTACAATTATTTAGGAAACAATTTAAGTACAATATTAGTCAACGGAGTACTGACTGGGGGCAGCAGCAGGAGGAGGCGATGGAAAGAACACTGAGAAGGAGCATGGACCGCATTGGTAACTGGCATCTAGAGCTAGGAGTAGTGCGCCATCAATGCTACCCAGAAGTGTGTAATACAATTTAGGTGAACTGAGTACTGACAGGCATCAGCAACAACAGCAGGAGGAGGTGGTGGGCCCTGAGACGTAGCCTGGACATCTTGAGCTGGGTGTAGTGCATCGACAATGCCACCCACCCAGAAGTCAATGCCATCCCAAAGTGTGTAATACAATTTTAGTGAATAAAGTGCTAACAGGCCACAGCAGAAGCAGCAGGAGCAGAAGGAGGAGGTGTGGGCCCTGAGACAAAGTGTGGACCGTATTGGTAACTGACATCTACAGCAGGGTGTAGTGCATCGACAATACCACCCACCCAGAAGTGTGTAATACAGTTTTAGTGAATGGAGTACTGGGAGGCGGCAGCAACAGCAGGAGGAGGAGGCGGTGGGCCCTGAGATGGAGTGTGGACCGCATTGGTAACTGGCATCTAGAGCTGGGTGTTGTGCATCGTCAATACCACCCCAAAGTGTGTAATACAATTTTAGTGAATGGAGTACTAACAGGCAGCAGCAGCAGGAGAAGGTGGTGGGCCATGAGAAAGAGTGGGGACCGCATTGGTAACTGACATCTAATGCTGGGTGTAGTGCATCGACAATGCCACCCACCCAGAAGTGTGTAATACAATTTTAGTGAATGGAGTACTGAGTACTGGAGTACTGTAATACAAATTTCTGTAATTTGTTATTAAACAAAGGAGGGCCAGACCGAGATGTTTTGTGCGCCAGCACTGTTGCTGGGGTCTGTGGTGCTGGTACGTTGCCATAACTAGCGGAAAAATTTAAAGAGGCAGGCTCAGCTGACAGGGTGTTGGTGATAGGCAGCCATAGACTCAGCACAGTAGCAGTGTTAGTTCAGAGGCATTTTGGGGACTGAGTTCTTGTGTCAGTCAATCAGTGACATCTGCAGTGGGGGTATGATAGTTGTCAGTAACCCCCCTTTCCGTTCAGTTTCAAAAAGGTGAGGCGATTGACATTTTCCGGCGACAGTTGTGATCAGTTGTCCGTGACCGTTACGCCAGCGCGACTGAAGGTTCTTTCAGACAGAACATTGGATGCCGGGCACGAAAGAAGCTTGATGGCATACTGTGCCAACTGCGGGCAGATTTTAAGCTGTTGATCCAAAAAATTATGGCATCACTACTGTCAGGACAGGCTGTTGTCAACACCACCACCAGCCAGAAAAGAGCCAACGTAATTGTGCACCATGCGCTTCATCCGGTCTCGATGCCCCCGCACTTCACTTGTTTGAGGTGGCTGCATCAGGTTTCGCCAGGCTTCCAGAAAATGCCCCCTGCCTTGGTCTCGACTTTTGGATGTTTCGGCCTCTTGCCACAACTGCTGCTGCCGCTACAGGAGGATATGGTGGAGGCAGTGTCTGTCTGAACTCCTCACACATCCAGTGGCATAGTAGTCTGCTCAGGCAGGCCACCTTTTCTTCCCTTGTGCCGGGTTGTGTAGAAACTGTGACATTTTATCTTTGAAGCGGTGATCCAGAAAGGTTGCCAGTAATCGACCTGTTTTTTGATGCTGTACCTCAGTAGGCATCGCAACTTGTGGACATACATTGGAGTTTTCTGGGCTCATTCTCCTCCTGTCTCTCAGTAGGCACCAAAACATCTTCCTCCTCATCACCCACCTCCTCCTCTTCAGCTGCAGCATTTCCTGTTGTTCCATCGCCCGCACAATGCCTGGGGCGTGACAGCACAAATGCGGTTTGGACGGGTCCTGTCCAGCAGCCCCAACATGGTCTCCCTCATCATCATTTTCCTCCTCCTCCTTCTCTTGGAATTCCTGATACTGGCCAGTGTCTCCATCTGCAGCCACTGGTCACTGGTAATATAGCTCAGTTATGTTGCTGTACCAAGGGTCCCGCTGCCTCCATGCACCACGCTGACCAAGTAATGGCGGATGGCTATCTTTTGCTCACACAGACGCTGGAGCATGTGCAGGGTGGAGTTCCATCTAGTCACAAATCAGTCTAGTCACAAATCAGTCTATGCCATGGCAGCCTCTGTTGGTGCTGGATCTTGCTAAGCGCTGCGGCTGCAGTAGGGGATCGGTGTACATGGCTGCAGATGGAGCGAGCCTGTATCAGTAAATCCTCCAGTACTGGATACGTTTGGAGGAACTTCTGCACCACCAGGTTCAGTACGTGTGCAAAGCAGGGCACATGTGTAATGCGGCTCATGCGCAGCGCAGCCACAAGGTTGGGCCTATTGTCGCACACTACGTTGCCTGTTCTGAGCCGGGAGGACATCAGCCAAGCCTCAACCTCCAAGCCTTTGCAAAGCAGACAAGAGTTCTCTGGTGGTGTGACTTTTCTCCCCCAAGGACACCAGTTTCAGCACTGCCTGGCAACGCCTGTGCTTGAGGGAGCCGTAGTGGCGTGCCCACTTAACTACAATGTCCTCCACTGCTGGCCTTTCAGGAGGAGTGTCGAAATGAGAAAGTTTACAGTAGAAGTCATGCAGGAGGAGGAGGTAAAAGACTGGGGTGGCCCATGCCTTCCCACCACACCCCTCGGCGGGGCTACCAGTTGTTGTAATGCCTCTTGCTGACTACCACCCACTGAGCTATGCAAGGCCACCCAGTGAGCGGTGAAGGACAGGTCTTGTGCCTGGTTGTCCAGCTGTCCAAGGTGACGTGAATTTGGCTAGACACCGAGAATTCAGAAATGTTTTGAGGACATAAATCCCTTAGTGCCTAATTACACATATGCCTCATCCCTACTTTAAATATAGATACTTTTATGAAGGGCTTGTCAATCACCATGGGACTTTAGCGACATTGATTTTGTGTGACTCCATCTTAATAACAATTCAATAATTTATTTAACAATCAAACAACAATTATTTGTACAGATAAAACACTGTCTGTAATTAGTCTGTAATTATGTGGGTAGGCTCTAAAGTTCAAGTTCGACGCGTTTCTTTGATCTAAGTCCGCTTCATCAGGAACATGATACGCCTAAAAGGGTAGATATAGAGTAGCTTACCTTTATCTTCACATTTCTTTCTCCATTAGGGTAGACAGACCAATGAAACCAATCCCTTTTAGATGTAAGCTTATGCAGTACAGAGTCACAGAACTAAGGCGAAAACTAAAATAGCTTCAGAGAATTTGAATGAACATTCTTTCACATACTCTAATATTTGTTATTGTGTGCATAGAGCTCCAGCTCCACCATTAATCAGTTTCACCTGAATATGTGATCACACCCAGCTTACACTTATAGCCTCCAATTCAATGTGCAGTTTCCCATCTATATGTTCTAGTTTGTTTCTACATCCAAAATCTCATACTAAAGGTGCCCCGATATCTTAAACCAGGATGTGCACAGTCAAATCACCCTCTATTGTTGCCTTATCCCATCACCTGTTTAATGTTAGGGATCTCACCTCTGTGGGAATTTCAATGTTTCTTGTTATTTATATGACAATCTATAACAGACATAGGGCAGGGGCACACATTATTATCATTCGGTTTCAACCACATATATAGACCCCATAAGGTTTCATATATTTCCATTACTGGCTTCCTCCAATAAATCCATTCCACCTAGATGTGGCATCTATCTGCCTAATGACTGCTCCTCTATCTATCCCCCATAAGCAATTCATTATTTTTAAATAACTTCATAGAATTTGTGTGTACCTATTCACTAACATATTCAGAACATTCTTGCTTACTTTTGTATAGGCACTGCTAATCCTCGCCTCCCTGATCCTCCTACGTGACTGCTGCCTCTTCATCTCTCTCTGTCTTTTCTCAGTAATGCTCTTTTGTGTACAAGTCCGTGTCTCACGTGGTGACTGAAGGCTACTCCAACATACGGTGGAGTTTCTCCTCTACAGACGCCATTCACGTGAGCATGCAGCATCACGTAAGCAACCACTCCCACTAGGGAGCACTAGGGGCCATTCCCACATTGGGAGGAGCAGTTCCCTGCATCCATTGCCTTTCAACAAAGATTTAGTTGTACACATTCCAAGTGGCTCACTCAGGGGGTCACTTCCACATTGGCAGAAGCAGTTCCCTGTATACATGGCCAAAGACTTAGCTGCACACATTCTAAGTTAACTCATGAATCACCCCCCGGCAAATCCTTTGCTGTACATATTACAAGTGACTCCAATGTTACAGAGGCATTCGTTGTCCCTGGCTAAAAGGACATGGACAGCTTTCCCTGCAGGGGATCAACTGATAGTCATCTCTTCAGTAGAATATGGATACTCATATAGAGATCTATATTCACTGATATTAGTCCTAATGTTGATGCCTTAACATAATATAAGGGAAATAGTTTCTGGTCTAAATATCCCAGAGGGAGGATAATGTGGTATAGAGGTATGTTTTACAATCACAATATATGTCTACAGTCATATTACTTCAACAGTCAAATGTGCATCAAAATCCACTGTATATATATTTAACACTGCCAATATATTACTGATTGACTATTACCCTGTTTCCCCTATAATAATGCACTGTCTTATATTTTTTGAAATGCCAAAATATGCCCTAGGTCTTATTTTCAGGGGGATGTCTTATTTTTCCATGAAGAAGAATACAGTACACATTTATTGTTGAAAATCACTCATGTGCCATTGATTGTCCCCTTTCTGATCACTCATGTGCCATTGATTGTCCCCTTTCTGATCACTACCGTATGTGCCATTGATTGTCCCCTTCTGATCACTGACTCACTTTTTTTTGGCTTCTACGGCTGGGTAACAGACTCTGTTAGGGCAGGGATCAGCAGCTTGCTTTTCCTTTGAAGTTACTTTCAGTTTCACTCTGCACTGCAGCCAGCATCGAGGAGTCACACAGAGGCACACAGTATCAGGTATCGGAGGATGTCTTATTTGCGGGGGGTGCTTTATTTTAATTGTTTGAGTAAAAATCGGGGGGTGGCTTATTTGATGGGGATGCCTTATCATCGGGGAAACACGGTATACCATTACAATCCTACTCACAAATAAACAGCCAACACAGTACTTTCAATATTGAAACTGAATGCATTGACTAATTGCTACTTTATGTAGCCATGATCACATTATATTTTATTGCAAACATCACAGATAAAACTATATTTTTGCACATACATTTTGTTAGTAGGGGGGAGGGGATTCATTACCCCCAGAGGACCCCTTTGTGTTGAGAGTATAATTTTATGGAGATGGAAGGAAAGGAGAGATGTGCATAGATAAATATATGTATATAAAGAACCTCATATACAGCTAGACCTATATACATACGTTTCTATAACATTACCCCAGAGAGGGGAAAAAGAATATTTGCCAACCATTATCCTTACAAAAAGGACTTGTAGCTTAGCATTTTATTTAACCCCGGGGGTCTCTGGCTTTTATTTCAAAAATCCATTGGGCTTCCCTTTGTAGAAGCAATTTATCTATGTCCCCTCGTCTTTGATTATGGGGAATATATTCAAGGGCCAAAAACCGAATCAAATTTACAAATGAAGTTGTGGTACAACCCCATGTGATGACTTAAGGGGGTTGTAATTCTACCACTCCTAACATTATGTCATGCTCATAAATTTGTTTATTGAATCGTCTTTTTGTTTTGCCGATATAATATCGGCCACAATTGCAGAAGGCAAAATAAATAACACCTGGTGTTTTGCAGATTACTGTTTGTTTCAATTTAAGTCTAAATTTAATAGGTACTGGGAAATTGTCCTTTTAGGAGTAAATCTATTCACAATATCTGCAGGAACCACACGCCACTGTATTCGACTCAGATTCGGCACTAGCTACTTTTTTTAGATGATTTAGGTGACTATGGACTAATCTATCTCCTAAGGAGGTAGATCTCCTGAAGACCAGGTCTGGATTTCTCCTATATGTTTGCTTATCTTAGGATCAACCTGTAATATGGGCCAGAAATGCTCACAGATTTTTCTAAATATATGATGTTGAGACGAAAATCTTGTGACAATTCTAGTTGTATCTCTTTTTTTTGAGGGCAAAATTTTCTAAAAATCAAATCTGTACGTTGTTGCATTTTTGTTTTGTTATATGCATTTTTAAGGTTGGTTTTACTAAATCCCCTAATAAGCCGTCTTTCCCTTAATTCCTTGGCTGCTTTTTCAAAATCAGAGCAATTTCTTTTTAACTGTAAATATTGCGAGTAGGGTATACTTTTTTATATACTAAGGATGTGGGATGCGCACTTGTAGCTTCCAGTATAGTATTATCTGCAGTAGGTTTTCCATAAAGATCTGATGTAAGAACACCCTTACCATATTTTAAAAGAAGAAAGGGAATAGTTGATTTACTCCACTGGTATGTGAACTTTAAGTTAAATGTATTCACTTGTAATGCCTGAACAAATTTCCCCAATAATTGCTGTGATCCAATCCAGATTATCAGTGTAATGCGCCTGGGCACACAAACCACAACCAACTCCAGATATCCTTGAATCAGGCTTTATTCAGTGTCATAAAGCACAGTAAGGGTTAAGTCCAAATAAGCAAGGTACAAATGGGTAAGGCAGAGACAGGTCAAGAACAATCCGAGGTCAGGGCTGGCAGCAGGCAGAATGGTCAGTAACAATCCGAGGTCAGGGCAGGCAGAGTTCAAGCAGAGTCAACTTCAGACCAGGTCACTAAGGAGATGACAAAAGCAGGTAAACTTAACCAACACAATGACACACCCAAGCACACTGAGTTCACAGAGGCTTATAGCGGGCAATGGTGTACAGGACAGGCTCTCCTTAAATGGCCAGAGTGACCAATAGCCTTGCACCACCTGGCGCCATCTGATAGGAGACTAACTGAATCCCCTGCGGCCGATTGGCCGCAGGGAATTCAAACTAACTGTGTCCCGCCCCGGGGCGAGGCAGCCGAGTGCCACGCCCTCGGGGGGTACAAGAGGGACGCATTGTAGCACGCGCACCTCTTCCCACAGCACCCCTAGGACGTGCACTACTTTGCACATGCAAAGGAGTGCTGAGAGCAGGATATGCAGTAACCACATCTGAAGGGATGCAAGGGATGTGGCCTGGCTGAACAGTAGTTTGGCCAGGACAGATCCCTCCGCCTGCAGAGAGAGACAAGCTGCGAGTAGAGCAGCAGCCTTGGCCATGCTGCCTGCTACAGCGGCGTCTCCCTCTGTGGCTGGGATCCCCAGGGACACTGCGGGCTCGCAGGACGGGTAAGTCCCTTACAATCAGAATATCGTTCTATGTACCAGCCCCACAATGAGATGTGGCGCATGTACACAGACAATGATTCATTTGCAAATAAACCCTTCTCCCATCCCCCCAGGTACAGGTTGGCATAGGTGGGGGCACATCGTGTCCCCATTGCCATTCCCTGCACCTGGAGGTAGATCAATTGAACAGAAAGATGTTGCGGGTCAATATGTGTCTTAAAAGAGAGAAAACAAATTCATTTTCTCTTTGACAGTTGTTACTGGTTTCCGAAAGAAGTTTGCTCATTACTGCTATGCCCAGATCATGTTGTATGCTTGAGTGCAGCATTTCCACATCTATAGTTACAAGCATAGCTCCCTCTGGTATACTCATATCCTCAATTGTTCTAAGTACGTCTAAAGTGTCCTTAAGATAGGAGGGCAGCCCTAGCACAAATGGTCTCAGATATTCATCGACGAATTGGCCGGCCTCTGACGCTCTACTACCAGTTCCAGAAACAATTGGATGGCCAGGTGGTTTTGATAAATCAGGAGTGCATAAAAGGTTGCCAATGTGGGATACTTGATGTTCAATGTGTTATATACTTTATCGTCTATTATATTTTCGTTTTTAGCTTTTGTGATTAAAGAGTAGTATTCTTGTTAGTGCATTGCAACTTGACACTCAGGAATAACTCTATACCAATCTATTTTTCAAAAGTTTTAAACACATTAATTCATAATCCTTTCTATTTTGAACTACCACATTTCCCCCTTTATCTGAGGATTTGATCACAATTTGATTATTTTGCAAGGAGGTAAATGCCTTCGGGTGCTGCAATACATTTTATAATGTCCTAAAATCTTCACCTTTAAACCCTTCAAAAACAATTGTTTCCTAAGTATCTTCCAATTTAACTTGTCATATATTACAGTTTCTTGTATACAAAATTTTTCACTGTACCCGATATGTGGGGGTTGTGTTGTACCCCTTGACCTAAAAAAGGAGTTTGTGGTATGCAGTGAGATGGCATCATGTTTGCCAATGTATGTTCTGCACACTTCTCAGACCTGTTTGAAAACTTGTGCTGTTGCCTCCAACAGTTTGCTGCTGCTGCTGCTGTCCTACAGTGGCGGAATCTTGGGGAGTATGCCCCTTGCCAGATACGGCAGGTCGCCCAATGCCTCGCCTTCCCCTGGGTCTTCCTCTCATCTTTTACTTATTCAGTCAAAAATGCACCTGTACTAAACGGTTTCTTTGGTAAATAAGAACAGGTATCAAACACTAAAATATCTGTATTTATTTTAAAGTAGCACAGAAATTTCACTGTACCAAACAGTCTTCTTTGGTAAATAGAACAAAGGTATCACACTCTAAAATATCTGTATTTATGTTACAGTAAGCCAGAAATTTCACTGTACCAAACAGTCTTTTTCCTTGTATATATATGCCTGTGCTCTGATCTCACGTGATTGGCTGTTGGGCCTTGCTGTGTATCATGGGAGCAAATGATTCGCTTCCAGCCACAATTACACCAAAATTTTCCAGCGTTACTGCACCCTGCTTTTTCCCTCGTGTTCGGCGAGAACACAACCTCATGGTGAATTGCAAGGCCACTCTCGCTTTTATTTTAGATAAGCGTGAAAGGTCGGATTTGCATCATCCCTAATGATGTTCGCATCTATCTAAAAACTCCTATACATAGTGCCTATAATAATACCTAAAATTGTTAGGGAGTCTTTGCAGCATTATTTAGTGTGTGCCATCCTGGGGCACTTATTTGGTGGTTAATATTTCTAGGTGGGTAACACCTGGATTGATGACACATAGTGTTGTGGTTGGTTCCCAGTCATACTTTTTTTGTTTTGTCAAAATAGTTATACAAAATAATAAAACATTATATCCTCTGTCCTGTAATACATAGAATAAGAATAAGAACCATGCCATAAGAATTAGAACCATGTCTGAATATGTTGAGCCTAACTGTTCCAGTAATATGATGAATACATTGATTAGGGCTGCGTTATCATCATCTTCAATGTCACCCTCTACTCGGGAGCATAATATTCATCAGAGACTTATGCAAAAAACCTTTAAAACATAACTTCATAATAATACAGGTTCAGTAGCTCAAATGCGAAAAGTTCTTTTACCTGAAATAACAAACATACAATAGAAACAGACTTACAATACACTGCCAGCAGATGACACATGATCGGTTCCAGCATGAAACAGGCCCATTTTTTAGGACCTGCACTCCTCAGAAATACAGCAAAACAACAACCTACCTCACCTCCAAAAAAACGATAGACAAATTATTTCCCAAAACTTAGTAAAGGCCAAAAAGGATTTCAAAATCATAAAACTATGGTAAATTCTATTGAAGGCTATAGAAGAGGAAGTTTTGAGTTTAGGTTTAACCTTTTTTCCATATAAAAATGTTCCCAACTTTGAAATAATTAAAGATTTAGTTGGCATAAATACATAATTGATGTAAAACATGATTTAATCATTGTTTAAAGAATATAAAGCTAATATTTACATGTCGATATTAGAGTGGTATTTAGTTATGGAGTTGTAATACCTTCAAACTCCTTCTGTTTGTATTATTGTTTTACACATTTTTGTTCTATTGTTTGTACATAATGAATTTATTTCATACATAATATGTTTGTTGAATTAATTGGTGTTTTATGAAGCTGAATTTGTAAATTCTTTCTGAATATATATGGCACCACAGGGATAACAATTCAATAATTAGTTGTTGTATAATATTTCTCACCTCCAGGTACATCAGATCTCTTACCTTCGGTTTGCTTCTCTGCGTTGATGGTCTTTATTCCCACTAAATGAAATAAAATACTTTATAGGTCCATTTGGAAAGCACTTGCTTTTCACATTGAAATGCAATAGGTCCCTGACTTTCCCTTCTGTAACCGTAAGTGGCATCACCAGAACCCGAAGCGACATCGGTGGACACAGAAGTGCTGTATCTGCACTCTCTGATGGCAAGCAATGTGATTTTTCTCTTGGCTTTTCAAACTCTTTAAAAACATAGACAGTAATACATGCTCTCTTTCAGCAGTGGTGACCTACAGACTATCATGCCAATATGAGATTTTTGGCTGAAGGTTCAGCCTTGGTAATGTATTTAAATCTGTTTGTTATTAACATTTAGTCTTTCCATTTTTTGTTAATATAAAACATGCTTTTGTTAAATATATGGAGTGGTATGTAAATTGTGGAGTTGTCCAGTTGTGGAAATAGACCTGTTTAGAGCTGATTTCCCTTAATTCTTTTTAAATAAGTATGCTACAAGCACTATGGGACTTTTCAAGTAGTCAGTAAGGTGGATGTTTGACATGAGATGCCAATGAAATTCCAGTACAAATACAATTATGTAAGTGAAACATATGTATGGGTTATAAATAGTGTAGAGGTGGAGGTAAAAATTTGTTGTGCCTACTTTAAATATATATCGTTTATGAGTATGATTATTTTGTTTACAGTTATGTTTGTAATTTTTCCATACAACTTTTAGGTACCGTGATCTGATGGAGTAGACAATGATCTGTGAAACACGTTATCATCTAAAGTGGTACTTTTAAAAAGCCTAACTAAATATCATGTACAGTGGAACTGTTTGTTTCCA
Organism: Pyxicephalus adspersus; assembly: GCF_032062135.1. NCBI lineage: Eukaryota > Metazoa > Chordata > Amphibia > Anura > Pyxicephalidae > Pyxicephalus > Pyxicephalus adspersus. The sequence continues at coordinate 120,379,645 of NC_092858.1, forward strand.
AAATATTGTCTTGGTTTGATATACAACCCTGCAGTTTGCAGATTGTAGTCTAAGATTTAATGTGGTATTGTATGATACATGAATAGTGTAAGGAAAATGAGTTACATAGCTAAGAATATTGTGATACTTTCATCTTGAACTACCTTAAAAAAGAATTTGATTCAACAATCTTCGAGCACTCATCTAAAAATTAGTAAATATTTTTGTATAAGAAAATTTAGGAGAAAATTGAAAAAAAGCTTAAGGTAGAGCATGAGTTCAGAAAGGTTTTAGGAAATGATAAAGAAGCTTTGGCCTGTAAGGAACTTACCCGCCCTGCGAGCCCGTGGTGTCCCTGGGGTTCCCAGCCACAGAGGGGGACGCCACAGTAGCAGGCAGCATGGCCGAGGCTGCTGCCCTGCTCCCAGCTTGTCTGTCTCTACAGGCGGAGGGATCCGCCCTGGCCAAAGTACTGTTCAGCCAGGCAGCAGCCCTTGCATCCCTTTGGATGTGGTTCCTGCTCCCAGCACTCCTTTGCAAGTGCAAAGTAGTGCACGTCCTAGGGGTACTGTGGGAAGAGGTGCGCGTGTCACCATGCGTCCCTCTTGTACCCCCCGAGGGCGTGGCACTCGGCTGCCTCGCCCTAGGGCGGGACAGAGTTAGTTTGAATTCCCTGCGGCCAATCAGCTGCAGGGGATTTACTCAGTCTCCTATCAGACAGTGCCAGGTGGCGCAAGGTGATTGGTCATCCTGGCCATTTAAGGAGAGCCTGTCCATTACACCATTGCCCGCTATAGCCTCTGTTTAGCCACAGTGTGCTTGGGTGTGTCTTTGTGTATGTTAAACTTTATCTGCTTGTCATCTCCTCAGTGACCTGGTCTGAAACTAACTCTGATTGAACTCTGCCAGCCCTGGCCTCGGATTGTTATTGACCATTCTGCCTGCTGCCTGCCCTGACCTCGGATTGTTACTGACCTGCATTTGCCTTATCCTTCTGTACCTTGCTTGATTGAAATTAACCCTTGCTGTGCTGTGCTGTTTTGAATAAACCTGATTCAAGGATATCTGGAGTTGGTTGTGGTTTGTGTGCCCAGGCGCATTACATGGCCTGTATCCAAGGACCTCCATTAACACCTATAAAATTTTAGCGTGATTTTAGTGTTTTTTCAATACATAATATAAATATTCAATGGAAAAGTACATTTTAAAGTTGAATGTTGGCTGAGTTTGGTTTTGAGTTGAAGGTGATGTTTATAGGAATGGTAAGCAATTTATTTAATTTTGTTTGGGATAGGTAGCTGAAAATGTGTGCTTACTAACAGAACACAGTCAGACTACTTGCTTTTTTCCTTATATTTAGTTGTATGTAAAATAGAAAACTGTACCTTCTAATGACCTTGTTGTTGTACTAAGATTTTCAGATACAACACTTTGCCTTGTTGGGCCTGTTGCGTCTGGCTAATAAAGTGTTTATGGGAGAGCATTTTGGAATAGTTCTTATATTTTCATTTAATTAGCACATGTTTAGCATAGATTTAGACCCTAAACGAAACTATTTTTTGTAAAATAGTGTCAATAATAAAGACAACTTTTTTTTAACAAAATTCTCCTAAATTTAAAAGAAAAGGACATAGCACATTAAATAGAATGTGAAGCACTATAAATCACTAGAAGAGATTTGCATGTACTTGCATTTATTTTAAACATTGAATCATCAAACTGGTAATTAAAAGTAATCAACACTGATGAGATGTCCTGAAGTTTGTAAATTATGTGTTCCTTTTAAAAAAAAAAAAAAAAAAAGTAGGACAGAAAATGCATGCAGTGAAAACATATCCACTCATCAGCTATAATTATTTTAATATATTAACATCACAAATTAAATAAACAATGTAAAATCAGTGGTAGGAAACATTACTAAATGACTCTAAATTCTGATCTAAATACATTAATTGTAGGCTATATTTGAAATGGTTATGATCTATGTGTATGTTTACCTGTAAATAGAATATATATATACATATGTATATACTTATGCAGAGCTCAAAAAAATTTAAGGGAACACTAAAATTACATAGCAGATCTCAAAGATAAAAACATATACATTTAACATCCTTATTGATATACATTCTCTACTTTATTGAGGACAAAATCACAACAAAAAAGAAGGTCAATGGAAAATCAAAGTAAAAACTGAAATTCCTGGTGATATCTGTGCATGCTTCTGAAAAAAATGGTGGATTGTGCCTAGGTGATCTCTTCCCAGATCTGAGTAAGGCCAGTTCAGTGAACCTCTGCACTCTGTGGCATTTCTTGGCTTAGTCAGAAGCACATTATGTAGTCAGAAGCACATTATGTTGCAGAGGGTCTCTATTAGATTTATGTCTGATGAAAATGGGAGCCAAGCAATGGCAATAATGTCTTCATCATCCAGGGACTTGGGCTCAATTTCACCACTCTAAGGCCTAAAATGGGTCTGAGGGTTTCATCCCAGCAGTCACGGTACTATTAGCTAGCATGTAGAGATCTATGTTGCTTTCAAAGGATATAGTCACCCAGACTATCACTGACCCATTTCCAAACCAAACTGCTGGATTAAGTGGCAGGTACATACCATTGTTACAGGATGTGAGATCACTCATAGCAATGGGGGGTGGTTCAAACAGGAAACATGGCCAGCAGGTTATCCATGCAACAAGGGTTTTTATTCACTAATACTAATTACACACAAAAACAGGCAAAATTTCTTTAGCCAGCTATTACAACCCCCCCCCCCCCCTTGTTTCCCAAGCATTCATAAACCCAAGCATTCAGGCTAATGTGGGCACAGGCTGCCATTGAACACCTGTGTCTTCCCTTTTCTAGGTCAAAACACAACAAACAAACAAAAAATGTTCTTTTTAGAGACCCGGTGCTCTGGACCAATTTGTTTCTGGCATCTTTAAGCGACGTTGGCAAAGCGTCTTTTTTTAAATCAGTTTTTTCAAGATCCTCACTGTACTCCTGAACATCATCCTTCAGCTCCAGCAGTTCTTCCTTCTCCTTTGTTAGTAACTTCTTCTAATCTTTCATCTTAGTGCAGGTATCACTCAGAATGTCAATTTCATCCTTTGTTAACTCTTTACCCAGTTCTTGCTTTATCTTTAGTACTTGGTTGAACCTTCTTGCTTGGACTGCACTTTCTGCAACATTTCTTCATTAAAGACTGTATCACAATGGGGACAGCGAACTTTGGCTACATTCTCAGTAGGCTTTTGGAGTATGTGCATTTTCCTGGTTCCACCCTGCGTAAGCCGAACATGACAAATGTAGCATTCATATAGCTTTTCCCCAGAACCAGTTCTTATGTGCCTCCGCATGTGACGATCAAGATTTGAGCTTCTGGGACAAGTATAGCTGCACAGCTTACATTGGAAAGTTTTCTTTACATGTTTCTTTTTAATTTTTGTTGGTTTTGGAGGCTTCATGTGTCCAAGAAATTTTTCAGCCTTTATTTCTACCAATGTGGCAACACCTTCCTCAACATGGTCCTCCGCATCCCGTTCATCAGGGACAACAGGGACAGTTCCTTCCCTCTTTACTTCACTTAATTTACTAAACTCTTCCCGCACCTTTTTGGAAACAGAGATATTTCACAGGTTTCTTTGTACTCTTCAAAAAGTTTGTAATGAGAAGTCTAAATTGAGGCCTCGACCTAGTCATGCAGTTTTGAGTTACTTGCTGCTCTACTAGCAATTATACTGTATAAATTGATTAGAGATGAAAAAAATAGTATAGATGCTGTGAAATTCTATATATATATAATATATAAAATTGTTTATTATTACATTTACAAACAAACCAGAATAGTTGCATAATTTTGGAACTGTTTACAAAGCCTGCATAGTGCCTCTATAGAATGCTATCTAGGACTGGTGTTTTGGGTTAACAAGTTGGGCAACTGCCCAGGTTCATTAAGTCCCCAAAATCCCCTTACTTATCCACTGAACTAAAATGTCCTGTACTCCAATCCTCTAGTACTAATGTCTCTGCCTTTCAGGTGCTAGCAGCTCTATCTCTTCACATAAAATGTCTAGGTACGCGCACATATATGCCTTATCAATTCATGCATTGGTTTGTAAAGCTTTTATATCTGAATATCTGTGCAGAAGAACACTATAGTTTTTTTTTTTAACAAAAGAAATGTTGGAGATTGTAAAAATAGTAGTACTGTGAATGTTTACAATGACACAGACTCTTTGGACTTCTCTGAGCCTTATCCAGAGGATGATCATGAAAATGCTCTCGACCAGTAAAAAAAATGTGATGTTCAAAAGCCATTCATTTTGTTTGACTAGGTCAGAACGGTAGGCTAGGTAATCTGTAGGCTAGGTAATCTGACCTGCCAAAGCTGTGGCACTCCTCGGCTAAGAAGCGTGTAAATATATAGGTACAACTTTCCTTCCGCTGACACCAATACCATACCATTCGTTTTACTGAGAAAAGTGATGAGGTACAATCTTTTTTAACTGACATCAATGATAAAACACAATCTTACTTCCAATGATACCAAAGATAAAATATAGTATTCCTTCTACATACACTAACTATGGAATACAGTTTTCCTCCTACAGACACTTAAAGCAGAACTAATCTAAAAAAAAAAAAGAAAAAACACCTACCTTTAATTCATGGATTTCTCAATCCCACCGGAGATGTCCTTGATTGGGTCCCCAGAGAGCACTGGGTGCCACCACCTTGCTATGTCTTCTTCCGTCTTCTGGCTACGTCACCTGATCTCGCACTGATAGGTCTGCTTTAAACTAGAATAAACCTTCCTTCAGTTGACAACAATGATGGGGCAGGGTTCTACTAACTGAGACCACTGATTCTTTAACATTGTTTTTCCTTACACTTTCCACCAACTCTGAAGGGTTTTTCCTCCAAGTGACCAACAACATCATCAGTTTTTCTGATCAAAGTATATAACACAGACCAAAGATGTTTTGTCCACTGATGAGTGGACATATGTCTCTGTTGCATATATTTGCAAAAATATATAAACTGCATTAAAAAAGTACAGATGCATGGGAAGCAGTAATCCATTTACCTACAGGGCTGCACTGTCATGGTTATATATAACTGCAATGGATTCTCTACTGTGTTGACAGAAAACCCTGCATTCATGCCAACAATCAATGTTTTGCTCGAAAGTACACCAGGAGCCTCCATGAATATTCAGCATTCGATGTATGAATCCTCTTGCATCTCAAAGAATCTGATTATTAAGAAACAAGATAAACTAATTGATGATAGAATATTTAGTTCATTTCCAAGAAAGATGCATTCTAATACAGGCGTTTCACCTTGTGGCTTCTTCAGGGTTTTTTTGTAAGAGACTCCTACTGGTTTACAAAACAATACAAAATAATATTAATAATACTAAGGATACACATCAAAATATTGCTTATTCATATAATAAATATTTGCATATATTTGTTGCAATATAAAAATTGCATAATCCAACAATAATAGTGTCACGCTTAGGAAGAGCGGGTCACTAGGGGGTGCTACGACTTGCACGGAAATGGTGTGAGCCCTCAGAATGGCCTAGGTGCTATACTAGGTCTTCTCCAGAGCCTCTAATGGTGAGGATTCTGTGCTGCTGGTTACTGCCAGGTTGCGGTCCTTGGGCACACCAGGGTGGGCAGTAAGACACAGTACCAAATCATTAAGCAGAAGAATCAACAAGGAAAGCCGGGGTCAAGGCAGGCAGCCAGCAAAAAGGGTCAGGTCACAAGCCAGGGGTCCAACACCAGGGATCTAGGAAATAGACACCAATAACAGAGGGGCCACTGCAGACACAAGGAACACATGAGAAACTGAAAGCAACAGGAGGTACAGGTGACAAAGAAACAACCACAGACCAAGAGGAACAGCACAAGCGAAAATGCTGGGAAACAGACTAGGCAATAGGAGGTTAACACAGAAGCTGGACAGAGGAAACACTAAATTAAGAAACTGGTGTACAGGAACTTGCTTAGCAAGCTAGGGGGCTTAACACTAGTGGAGACATGTTGCATGAATGCCGAGTGCTGTGTCTAAGCTAGCTAAATAGCCAGGGATGATTAAGAGGCTATTTCCTGACTGGCCGGCGAAATGGGCGAAAATGATAAAAAATAAGAGCAGGCATGTCCAGGGTCAGAACTGCCCACATGCGTAAGAGAGTCTGTGCTTTAGTAAGGAAAAGGTAAATGTGACAAATAGTATACCAGTTACCGATTTACAATAGTGAATTGTGACCATATATTATGTATTTATAAAAGTGTATAGTGCTCAAGATAGGTTTTAAATTTTTTAGTTTTTTTTGTAGTAGTTCTTGAATAGGATAAGAAATAGAAAATGAAATATCATAGTAAATAGTTAAAATCATATCCGTTATATAAGTTAAAAAACCAGTAAAATTGATAATACATCAGGTATAGGCACATCAAATACAAAAGACTTTATGGATGATGGAGAGGAGAAAATCCTATTTGGGAGATAATATGGTGTAGTAGTTACAGTTGAGCTCTGTATTGGGAAGTAGTAAAATCTCTAGGTGTGGTAATGCCATAAAAAAACTGTAAATTTTTATATATTTATAAGTCACACAAAAAACTTCCCTGCAGTGCTGCAACTGTTGCCTGAATAGAATTGTTTTATATAGACCCAAAAATGTAAACACCAACTAAAAAAATATTTTTAACTAGGAGTGAAAAAAAAGTAAAATCAATGAATACTTTGAAAAACTATGTATTTGTATACAATAGTAATAAAACTTCATTGATTAAAGACATTGATTTAAAGGTAACAGTGCTTTAAACAAGATATATAGGGAGTGCTAGCAATTAGCTGGATGTGATTTAATTATGTGTCTATTTGCTTTTACCCTTTTTTAAATGGAAATGTTTTTTTAAAAATAATTCCATGATCTTGTTACTTATTCACAACAAATGTGTATGTAAATAAAAGAAAATGCCAAAATGGAAAAAATGTTCAAGAGAATTTAGGGAGAAAAGATCTGAAAATTCAAGTTGTTAAAAATTTGAAACTCTTGCCCAATCTATCAATTCCGCTTTTGTGATTTTTGGCATATTTAATAATTGACTTTATTTTTTATTATCATATTGAGTAAACAGCCAGTGCTCTGCAATAGACCTATTGGGTTTCCAAGAAATGCCAAGTGTGATTGCAAACTTTGTTTGCCAACATATCTCCCTCACTCTTGTTTACAAGCACTATCAGTGGAATAACTGTTTGCTTTTTGCTCAGGTGGTGTCTGTGCTCTTTGGTGAAGTGATATTAGCAATGTCTGATAACACAGCTGCAGAAGACTCAAAAGCAGCTAAATTAATATTTTCTGGATGAGCAGAGCCGGGGGGTGGTAAAAAGCTTTTCATGGTAAGCAGATTTCCAAGCAAAGATTGACCATAAAAAAATAAATAAATGTACATATCACCTTCATTTTTGTATATTTAGGATATTTACCAGACTTGTTATTTTTAATTGGTATTTTTAATTGCAACATAGCATATAACGTTTGTTTAGTCTCTTTTTCTTATGAAGGTATTTCCAGTGTGTAGATTTTACTGGCATTAATTTATCTTGGTTATTCATAAGTTGAGAGATTTTATTAATAAATGGTCAAATGAACCTAGATATCTGGATTTAGCGTTTAGCTTTTACTCTACTTTTATTTTTGCTTTTCTAAAGATTAAGGATTTTGCAGTCTTATATACTGTATATTTTTTTTTGACATTTTACCAATATGCAGTATTTTGGAAAGATTTAACATTTCAGGAGATTGGCCTTTATATTATACACATACATGTTATATTCAGTATAAAAAACATACAAAAAATAGAAAAAGAATTACTTACAAACTAGAGAAAAAAATATAGATGTAGGCAGAACATTTACAATAAATATAAATGTAAACATTTCCATAGTCAACCGTCATGCTAGTCAGACCTAAAAACATAATTACATGCTGTTTCCCATGATTGTTGCATATGTTTGGAAAGATCTGTAAACTCACTCCACCACAGTCAGGTACCTTTTTAGGACCTTAATTATGTTTTAGCCATGGTGTGTAGACTTCCATATTCCATTGACATTTTAGTAGATAAACCACCTACTACATGTTGGTTTCTGTATACTGTACAAATACAAAAAGACAGATTCTATCCTGCTGAAATGCTGAAAAGGTTTGACTTCATTATTCATTGTGTGATAATACATTATTTTGATGATCAACTATTAAAGGTGTGTGTGTGTATATATATATATATATATATATATATATATATATATATACAATAATTTCCAATTAAGTTTGATATTAAAAATATGCTAAATCTTTTCTGCACATTAATCATTTAGTTGAAATATTTGACCAGGGATATATCTAGTCACTCCCCACTGCAAGTCAAAACTGTTGGATTTCTTGGGTCCTAATAAGAGTTTTAGGATCTATTTATAAAACAGCAAATCTGACATTCACCATGTATTCTCTGTCAGGTAATATATATATACAGTGTTAAAAAGTAATAATTAAAAATATATAATTTAATCAAACGAAACAACGTAATAAAATAAACAGCATAACCATATACACCAGTGGATTAGACCTAAACAGAATGTTAGAAGGATAATTTCATTTGAAATGCTTGGTATGTTTTTTATTGGTTCAATTACAGCGTCAAAATACAGCGTCAATAGAATATTTAATATTTAAGTTTCAATGTAGGGAGAAAGGGTATTAAAAAGATCAATATGTATATTTATTGTTTAAAGTGAGCAAGTAGCTGGAAGAAAATAGTGACAGTATGCTACAAAGTAATACACAATGATAATGATGGTAAAACTGCTTATGTGCAGTAACAGTGTGTGCTGTAACTTAATGTCTTAATTGCATCCTTCAGCTGGTCCGGGAGGTTAGCATAATACAGTCCAGTGATATTAGAGCCCTGAGGTAGGTACTCTACCAACAGAATACCATCTGTGTCCCAGAAAACAGATGCCATGACTTTTTTGGGCGATTTCTGGGTTTGGTACTTCTTCAGTTGCGGGGACCCGCTGTGGCACCATTCGTTTGACTGTCCCTTGGTTTCAGGATCATAGATGTGGAGCCAGGTTTCATCCTCAGTCACTAACCTAGCCAAAAAGTCTTGTGCAGCTTCAAAATGGGCCAAAACGGCTTTGGAGCTTCAACTCCTTCCTTCTTCTCATCACTGTTCAAACATTTGGGCCCCCACTTCGCTGAAAGCTTGCACATGTCTAGGATAGTGGTCATAACAAACCCAACACGCTACCTTGAGATGTAAATTATCTGTGCTATCTTTTTTGTGCATATTCGCCCGTCCCCAATAATCAGCTCATGAACAGCATCGCAGGTTGTAGGGTCAGTTGGGGTTGAGGGGCGCCCACTGCAGAGCTCATCTTTAATGGTGAAATGCCCAGTCTTTAAACGAGATATCAAGGTTTTGACAGTGCTGTAGGAAGGACACTTCTCCCCAAGTGTTTGTGACATCTCAGTGTGAATGTCCTTTGCCGACTTTGTCGACTAAAACCTTATGACTGCCCGTAACTCTAATGACGTAAAACTTTCTTGTGCCTCTGCCATCACAGCTTCTGACTAAAAGAAATTTTTAGAAATTACAAAGACCTGATATTTGCGCAGTTACATACTGAGATATTAGGTTGTCATATGCCCCCACACACTTTTTTTTATTTAGTCTGGAAGAGGGCAAAGCCAGGAACTTCTCAGCACCCCCTTGTATATATATATATATATATATATATATATATATATATATATATACATACATAGTCCAACATCTTCA